>NC_034603.1:35862284-35978160 GCF_900095145.1 Mus pahari | reverse complement strand
GACAAGGCAGCTTTGGAGGCAGACTTTCTCTGTGGTGGCCTGGGCACCTCCCCACATTTGTGAAGGAAACAGAGGCTGAGGAATTTCACTAGTTTATCTCAACAAACTATGATAAGAGGAAGAAAAAGCAAAGAGACATCAGTCAGTTTCTACTAAGCACTTAAGATAAATAAGGGAAAGCACACAGTTCCTCTTTGCTCTAAATCAATCGTTTGTGTTTGAGGTAAGGGTTGTAAAACAATTCATTGAAGAAAAAAAGCAGTTTTGAGGCTTCCTATATAAAAGCTGGACAGCAGAGAATTCATTTTTTTGTGGTGTTTGTTTGTTTAAATGATAAATTAGGGTTTTTTTGTTTGTCTTTGTTTTTGTTTTTTGAGACAGGGTTTCTCTGTATAGTCCTGGCTGTCCTGGAACTCACTTTGTAGACCAGGCTGGTCTTGAACTCAGAAATCCGCCTGCCTCTGCCTCCCAAGTGCTGGGATTAAAGGTGTGCGCCACCACTACCCGGCGATAAATTGGTTTCAATGTATATAATGTTTTGCTTGCATGCATGCAAGAGCACCACATTTGTGCAGTGCTACAGAGGCCAGAAGAGGATGTCGAATCCCCAGAACTGGAGTTATAGACAGTTGTGACCTGCCATGTGGGTGCTAGGAACCAAACCTGAGGCCTCTGGAAGAGCAGCCTTGGGCTCTTAAATGCTCCCCATTTCCCTTATTATTTTATAAGTTTCAAAAGAGTGAATATAAGTGGGCCAAACATTACAATCAGCATAATGGCACCAATGGATTTCAGGGATGATGATTTCAGTTGCAAAATTTCAAAATTCCATTAACAAACAAACAAACAAACAAACAAAACACCTCCTTTTTAATTCAAAGAAGATGCTTACTTCATGATTCTACAAAATTCCTATATAATAATATAGTACAATATATATTAATAATATAGTAATATATATATATATATATATATATATATATATATATATATATATATATAAATAATTTGTTCTTCTTAAAGGCTCTTCTGTGCTGGTTCAGAAATATATGTGTCTCCAAGTGTTACCTATGTCACCAATCAACTTATTTCAACAGGTTAACCTAGCTGCTCCCGAGAACTAACTAGTACTGACCACTGTGGCACGTGCTATCTTTGTTGCATCACCAAAAAAACCAGACATATTACTGTGGCCTGAACATCCCATCGCTTATCCAAGCGGCTTGGGACCAGAAGTATTTCAGATCTTTGCTATGTTTTTGTATTTTAAAATAATTTGCATAAACATAATGAGATCTTGTGAGGAAAGGAAGTAAGTCTAAACACAAAATCCCCTTGGTCCACCTACACTGCGTACACACAGCCTGAGCTAATGTGGCACAACTGTTTGCGTACAACTGCATTTTGACACCGACTTATCACCTGAGGCCAGGGATGAGATTTTCCACTTGTGCCATCATGTCTGTAGTCTGGAAGGTTTGGAGTTTGAGGCACTTCACAGTCTAAAGTGTAGTAATGGATGTCCATTGCCTTTGCTAGCTCCATTTTAAAAAAAAGAAAAAAATAAAAAACAACCAAAAAACAGCATGAAAGAGAGATACAGAGGGGCAAGCAACTCTCCTGTGCACCCAGGCTGCAAGGGGGGGTCACCCATGCTGGACGACATACACGGCTTTGTGCCCATGACCCCGCTGCACCTCCAGGGGGAGCTGCAGGTAGATGCAGTGGTCCCAGGTGGGCACAGTATCTGCACAAGGTCAGCAGGGCTGATTTTCATCGGCAGCAACCCAGGAACGCTAACATCACAACAGGCGTGCTTAGACAACGTTATGTAATGGACAGCGGGCAGAGAAGTGAGGCTCCAGTCACTGAGAACTCCTCGTCTGCCCTCTCACAATCGGCTCTCTCCTCAGACTCAGACAGGGTTCTACTTTGAATTCTAATGAGGATCAGCCACACTGAATATTTAAACTGCAATTACAAAGATCCCACTTTTATGTAAATGTCTCTGATGCGAGAAACAGATCTGAAAATGTATCGAGGAGCCAGGGGAAGCCATCAGTCTAATTTGCCTTTACAATCTAGGGGGGGAAAACAGCATTGTTTTCTACTCAATGTTATCACAGGGGGTGGGGGTGGGGTGGGAGCTGGGAAAGGAAAAGGGAGAAAAACCCACAAAGATCTTGGTAAAAATTTTCAAGCACCGGCTCTGCAGTGAAAGGACCACAAAGAAGTGCTTGGACCCTTTGTTAACAAACAAATTCATCACCGGGCCCTTCTCCTGTGTGGCCCCTTGTGATCTGGTTTGTATTTATAACTAGAATTTTGCTCCCTGCTCAAGCATCTAGGACTGATATACCAGGCTGGCATGAGAGATGTGTACACGCCAGGGGAAACAAAAAGCCATTTCATGGTTTACAACCTAGTTTTGCCCTCCTTTGAGGAAAAGGACGATTGGCCAGCTGCTCTCCACACCTCGTTCACCGCTTCCTAGTTACACAGCCTGAGAGTGCCACGTGAACTGCAATCAAGTGACACTTGGGTGAGCCGAATAGATTAATTCTCAAGCCCTGCATACCTTGTGGAAGTGCATGTGCTCAGACTTACATGGAAGCCAGCCTTGCCTTTGAGAGGAGCTGTTTCTGAGGCTTTTGGATCATCTCTTTGCCCCTCAGATGCCACTGCTCCTAAGGCTGAATATTAATTTCCACAGCATTCCATACTAGCACTTATGAAAATAGAATTTGTTTGGGTTTGCTTGTTTCTCCTGATTTGTTCTCCGATTCTCTTTTGCTGGTACCAAATATGAACGTTTAATTTTTGATTTCATTTATTTTTAATTTACAGAAGTTCTATTTGACACCTTTTCAAATAACTGATGTTATATTTTTATAGTTTTGTGTTCTGTTTAGATCTTTTTGTTTTGTTTTGTTTTGTTTTGGATTTTTGGTTTTTCGAGACAGGGTTTCTCTGTATAGCCCTGGCTGTTCTGGAACTTATTCTGTAGACCAGGCTGGCCTCGAACTCAGAAATCTGCCTGCCTCTGTCTTCCAAATGCTGGAATTAAAGGCATGCACCACCACTGCCCAGCTGGCTCAGTTGTTAAGAGCACTGGCTTCTCCTGCAGAGGACCAGGGTTTGGTTCCTAGCATCCATATTATAGCTTACAACCATCCACAACTCCAATCCCAGTGGATCTGAGGCCTTCTCCTGGCCTTCATGGGCACCAGGCATATGTATGGTATATACATACATACATACATACAGGCAAAACTCATACATATAAAATAAAAGTAAGTAAACAGTTTTAAAGTGCAAAATTGAGGGCCAGTGAGATGGCTCAGTAGGTAAAGGTGCCCACTGCCAAGCCTTATGACTTGAGTTCAATTCTTAGGACCTATACAGTTGGTTGAGGTAGAGAACCTACTTGGACAGGCTGTTGTCCTCTGACTTCTACACATGCATTGTGGCAAAGGCACCTAACCTTACACACTTACACACACACACACAATGTAAAACAAAAATCTAAAGCAATCTTTTTTATTCCACATCTAACCATTCCAATACTCCAGGTCTATGCAGATTGATTCCTCGGTCCATTGCCAGTTCCTGCTCCTTTGTGGTCTTCATGTATGCTATGTCCTCACCTAGGACAAATGCGCTCTTCTGGGTGGGGGCTGCTGAGTTACTTCTCTCTGCTGTGACTAAATACCTGACAACTGCAACTAAAGGAAGGAGAGGTTTATCTGGACTACATTTCGGGGAGCTACTGCCTAAATGGGGAAGGCGTGGCTATGGGACTAGCCCTGCCCCATTCTCCATCAGTGGATGAGTGAGCAGAGGTGGACCCTGGCACTCAGCGAGTTTGGAGTGAAAGAAGGAAAAGAAAAAAAAAGATAAAAAGAGGTCAGTGTTCCCTTTTTTCTGCCTCCTGCTCTGTCCAGATACAGATAAACGACCTTATGTTCCTGCCACCAAACTACGAACTGCTCTCACCATGCCCCTTCCCCTGACCCCACCATGGACTGTTCCCACAGCCATGAGCTGAAGTAAACCTTTGCTCCTCTAAGTTGCTTCTTGTCAGGTGTAATCATGGCGGCGAGGAGAGTGGCAAAACCCGAAGGCTGGTGTTGAGGGGTGCTGAGGGCTGTGGCTGTGGGCAGCCAGACCAAGTGGTTCCCAGGTCTGAGGACTGGTTTGGGAGAAGAATGCAGAAGGGTTTGGAGCTGCTGGCTATACATTAGAATAACTTCTCTGGTGGAGTTAATTACAAGACATAGGAAGTGGCTCAGCTATTTCTCACTGCTTGTAGTCACATTTACAGTGAGCAGAATGATGTGGAAAGATGAGGCTTGGAAAGGAAGAGGACCTGGCCAGTTGCAAGTTCAGATAAGGCAGCTGTAACTGTTAAAAAGAGATGGTGCTATTAGAGCGAAAGCCCATGGGGTTAGGGACATAGCTCAATTGGCAGAACACCTGCCTAGTACATAAAAGCCCTGGATTCAATACCTAGCAGCACATATGCTAGGCATGGTGCATATCTGCAATCCCAACACTTAGAGGCAGGAGGATCAGGAGTTCAAGTCTGAGTCCAATCTCTTATACTGGAATAAGAGGAAAACTATCTTAAGGTTTTTTCTTAAGGCTACCTACCAAGGCTCTGGTTTATGAAAATGCAAAGCATTTGAAAAAGAGAAAGCCTGAAATGAGAGTTCACTGAGGAGGTCTCTGTTCAAAACCAACCAAAGTGCTTAGGGAAGGATGTTCTCAGACTCAGCCACAAAGGCGTGCAGAGACATCTACTGCAGCTGTGGTCCAAGAGGCGCCAGGCTACCGGCAGAACTTGGCCACAGCGTCCATGTGGTGCTGGCTGCGCAGGGATATGAAATGCAAAAGGCCGGTAAAACATGGAGGCTACACCAAGTTTCCAGAGAAGGGAGCAACAGGAGAAGTCAGGTAGACAAGCTCAGAGGAGTGGAGCTCTGAGGCACCTGCCCTGGGCATTAGCTCCTGCTGTGTGCTTTAGCCCCTGCTGTGTGCATCAGCTCCTGCTTCTCTGGCCCCCTTGCTCACGCCACTAGCTGTTCCTGCAGTCTTTCTGCTTCCTGTCTCAGCAAAGCATCCTCTCTGCCTTACCACTCTTATGAAACATCTGTCCACAAGGACTTTGTCCTTCAAGCCTAGATCCCGAAACTGGGAAGATAAGATGCGGGTTCCTTCTCCTCGCCATCTCCTAGGGTTTGATTCTGCACAGACCTGAACTTGCTAGGTCTGGGTTTCTTTGCAAAACAAGTGGACAACAACCCTGTGAGTATGTGGACAGGGCTGGGGGTCCCTAGACTGCTTACAAGAAGAAAGACAAATGATGGAGCACGTGGATCCAGGTCACTCAACATTGACTGTTCTTCTTTTTTAAACAAATCAGCTCACTAGATCTGGTGCACCTTTATGAGATGCAGCACCAAACAAAACCTAGAAGATGGCTCCCAATGCAGCTCCTTGTCACTCTCCTTGGGTGAAGGTCCTGATGAGATCTGCATCAGAACTGCTGTACAGTGACAGGTGCCTGCATCTGAACAGCTGCACATGGCCTCTCTCTTATTTGTTCTATTACTAGTTTCTTTCTTTTTCTCTTTTATTATGATTTTTTTTTTGGTTTTTTTGAAACAGGGTTTTTCTGTGTAACAACTTTGGCAGTCCTGGAACTTGCTGTGTAGACCAGGCTGGCCTCAAACTCACAGAGATCCACCTGCCTCTGCCTCTGGAGTGCTGGGCTTAAAGGCGTGCACGAACAAGCCTGGCTTATTATTTTTCTAGACAAGGTTTTACTATACAACCCCGGATGCCCTAATACTCACAGAGATCCCCCGGTCTCTTTCTCCTGAGTGCTGAGATCAAAAGTGTGCACCACCAAGCCTAACATGCTATGCATAATGAATAATGATTACTCTCAAACTCTACCCTGGGCCACCTCAGCGGGAACCTCTGGAGGCCTGGAAATCAGCATTCTAAGTTCAGGCAGACTCTTCTATCAGCACACAGATTCCTATTTGACAAGCATCATGAATTAAAGTGATTCAAAGACAGAATTCCCAAACACAGGATTTTTATCTTGGTCATACTGGAGATGGGAGCTGCTCTTAGCTGTTTTACTGTGAGTTCACTAATTAAGCTTATGGTTTAAAAAAAAAAAAAAAAAAAAAGCATAAAGGAGACAAAATTGCCATGAAAACTCACCAGACTTACCACCAAACTACACTACACCGTAGACAATTTCCCAAACCAATCACTTCTATAAAACAGATAGCTTTCCCAGTTCAGAGTTTAAAAGGATGATGGTTATACTCTCTGAACTTTAGCTCCATTTTGTCTGAGTAAGACTTAAGCATGTTTTAGCAATCCTGATGTATCATCAGATGGGACTGCTGCACTAGAGTGCCAGGCTCCTCTTCATGGTATTAGAAGCAGCATGGAACACTCAAAGAAGAGCAAGCCACAGGCAGCTGGAGCGGCCATCTCTTACCACAGGAAGTTGACTTTCTGTCCACCAGGGTCACTCGCCTGGCTTCGGTGCGAAGCTTCTCATCTGTGTTCTCCACAAGGTTGGCAAGGTCATCGATAATCTCTAGAATGAAGAGGAGAGAGGGTTGGTTAATTATCCCCAGTTCATATCTCCCCAGTTCCACCACTGTGGTACTTCTGCTATGCCAAGGCCTGAACTCATGATTATGCTTTAAAAACTGAAATTCTGATTCAGAAAGGCAGAAACAAAAATAAAAAATAAGCCTGCATGGACAAAGTGGCTCAGTAGGTAGGGGCACTTGCCACACAAGCCTGGCCACTCATGCATAATCACGGGAACCCACATAAAGGTGGGGGAGACTAACATATACAAAGTCATCCCCTGACTTCTACCCACCTCATTATGTATGTGTGCACACACATGCACTCATATACATTTTTAAAAATTAACAACAAAAAAGAGTAAACCAATTTGTCTGCTTTTAAACCTAGTTTAAAACTATTAATTCTATTGCAGGAAATAGATACATCAACAATGGGGACAGGGCACAGGACAAATTTCAGCTTAGGCATATTGAGAAGACTTCAGGGGTGGCCTTAGCCACTTCTGAGCAAACTGTCAACAAGACTAGCTCAGCAAATCCAGGACTCAAAGCCAGAGTCTAACATAAGAGACACTGACTAGAATTGAATCCATTTAAACGATGAACTAAAAGTAAGTAAATATCCAGATTAGATAATGCAAAGGTACATGCATGTGACAATACAAACTCAACTAAAGAGCAACTCAAGAGGGAAAGAGGAGGAAAAGAAGGCATTAACCCTCATCCTTTTTGGCAAATGTGAATCCCACAGATGAGGGAGAAGCGCCATCAACCCAAATCATGGCCAAATTCATTAAAGCAAGCCTTTTAACTCATGCACATGGGTTGTCTCTCCCTAAGCTGGGGTTTAAGAGATCAGTCTTGGACATGGGGAAGATAAAGGTTTTTATAGCCCAGGAGTAGGAGTTTCCAAATGGGGGATTTGGCAGAAATAAAGATAAAGTTATAGAAGCAGAACATAAGCGTAACAAGACATCGATGCAAGGTGGTCACCACAATGTAGTCACAAGAAGGTGGGCATAGCAGGGTGGTCATAGGAAAGTGGTCACAGCAGGGTAACAACTATTTGAAACATCGGCTTGGTTGTTGATTCCTGGAACAGACAGCTCAGAACCATTTGGAGTTCATGTTAAAGGCAGGGCACAGCCCAATCTGTGAGAAACAGATTTAATCATAAACAGGAATGAATCTAGCTTGATAAGATGGCTTTCAAGCCCAAGATAAAGGCAGACTGGTTTATTACAAGTCACAATGAGCTGTAAAGTTAAATATATAGAAACTTGTAACTTTTTAAAATCATTAAGACCTCAATGTTTTATGTCATTTTGGTGAGCATTTAGTAATTCTTACCACTTAGTAATTACTGCCTCTTTAAAGATCCTTTCTATAAAGTTCTTTTTTATGCTAATCTTTAAAAGGTGAAATTAAAGCACATTTAAATGTATTTTAAATGACATTTAAAATAGCATATATATTAGAATCTTAATTACATGAAATTATTTCCATCTATCCTTTGGTATTTGCATGCCTATAGGGATACACGCAGCTGTGGAAACTCGCGCCCCTGACAACTGCTCTTAGGTGGTAGGGTCTTTTGTGGCTGTTCTTCCTCATGTTTCCCTGTATTGCTCACATTAATGTTGAACATACTGGAAATGAATTGTTCAACGTGAGTCACTGTTTTTCTTGAAGCCTGAATACAAATAAGGTCAAAGTTTCTAAAAAGGCCAAGCAGTGCAGGTAACCAGGGAAGGCAGAAAAAGGAATTCAATAACAACCACATGAGAACGGTCCAGGCGCGTGGTGCCTTCCCTCCTCCAGCCTCCTGCACACGACAGAGCCCTCCCCCTCTACTCACAGAGCCTATGCAAGGTACTTTGTTTGTGTGTCTCTCCTTTCTAAAATGAACGTGACATAGACTTCTGCTTCTCCCTTTATCTTCCATCCCTAGCAGAGTGTGCAGCACACAATGGGTTAAAGCACAAGGAAGTCATAAGGGCCATGGATGAATGGAGCCTGAGATAAAGCACTGACTAGTTTTAAGTCGTGTGCTGTTTCTTTAAAATGTAAATGGATATAAACCAAGTTTGCTAATTACCTATATGTAGCACCTGCCTAAGAAAATTATCCACTATTATTTAACAATTCATTCATAATGCTTGCCTGTGTTCAGTGACAACTCTCTCTGGGGTTTCTTTCCATCATCCATGAACTTCTCCTAGAACAGTGGTTCTCAACCTGGGCATTGAACGACCCAACCCTTTCACGGGGGTCACATATAATATATGCTGCATATCGGTTATTTACAATATGATTCATAAGAGTAGCAAAATTATAGTTATGAGGTAGCAACAAAAATAACTTTATCATTGGAGGTCACAAGATGAGGAACTATGTTAAAGGGTCACAGCATTAAAAGGATTGAGAACTACTGACTTAGAGTGTGTTCCTCTCTCTGGTCATCCCAGAGTTTTGTATTCTTACTCTGTAATACCGCAGTGGTGACTATATACCCTTTACTGTGATAACATTTAAACTAAAAGTCTGAAATGTGCTGGGAATGGGAGCCCACACTTGTAGCCCTAGTGTTTGAGAGGTAAGGCAAGAGGAGTGCTGCAAATTTGAAGCTAGCCTGGGCTCAGAGTAAGCTCCCATCTCAAAAATCAAAGAACCCTGACCTACGTACACAGGAAGTTTCTAAAAGTAAACTTTTCATTCTAACCCCAGCTTGCCTTTTTCCCAGCAGTCTCACTGAGAACCAAGGAAGGATTAGGCTGTAAGAGAAAAAACATACGGTGAACAGAGGAAGACCAGTGGTAGAGGTCGGATTTGGGGGGTGAAGGGCTTGAAATAGGGTCTCACTATGTAGCTCTCGCTGTCCTGGAACTCCCTATGTAGGCCGAACACAGGCCCTCAAGCTTGGCAGCAAGTGCTTTCCCTGCCAAGCCACCTTGCTGGCTCTGAAACTCAGATATTTCACTACAAGCCCCATACTGTGTAATAAGGGAAGAAAATGGGAAGGAAAAGAATCTGAAAATCACATATAATGCTATATATTTGCAGATCAACATGATTTTGTATACAGAATCTATTTAGAGCCCGTGACAATTAGTAAGTAAATTGAAACAAATTGTTTAAATTACATTTATTTGTATGTGTGTGTGTACACATATGCACACATGTGTATACCGTTAGTCAATTCTCAGTATGGACATTGACAACAAAGTCAATCAAGAGGGAAAAGCAGTCTTTTCAACAAGTCACACTGGAGCATCTGGATATGTGTATGTGTAAACAGAAAGACTTTCCTCCTCCATACACACAAAGATATGTGAGATGGTTCATAGACCTAACTGTAAACCCTGGAATAGAAAAGCTTCTAGAAGAAAATGTTAATAGTTAACCATTATAACCATATATATAAGACATCAAGTTAACCACGTATCTGCTTTCTTAAGTGTGGACAATTTGAGTGACACGAGTAGGCACAAGTTTCTTTCTTTTTTTTTTTTCTTTTTCTTTTTCTTTTTTTTTGAGACAGGGTTTCTCTGTGTAGCCCTGGCTGTCCTTGAACTCAGAAATCTGCCTGCCTTTGCCTCCCAAATACTGGGATTAAAGGCGTGCGCCACCACGCCTGGCTTCAGGCACAAGTTTCTTTGACAAGAATTTTAAAATTATATACTAAAAACAAAAAGGGAAAGAAATTGGTGAGATGTCATCAAAATTAAAATTGCTTCTTATCCAAAGATACTATTTCAAAAGTAGGAAAGCAAGCCACAGATTGGAAAGGACAGTGTTTGCAGGACATGGAACTGACACTGTATTTGTATCTAGAATTAAGATCCACTGCGCTACGCAGAGCAGTAGAGAGAGATGATCCTAGCATGGTCTTATAGTAGCCCAAATTCGTGAACAGATGTTTTGCAGAAGAAAATTCACAAAAAGCCAGTATGCACTTAAGGAGCCCACAACATTAGTCATTAGAGAAATGCAGATTCAAACCACAGTAAAAGATGTTCCCCATCCTCCCATCAGAATGCTAAAATTAAAGGCTGACAATGCTAATTGCTGGGGAGACAGAGCACAAAAGACCCCGTGGAATTTTATCTACTCCAATCCAGTTGTACATCTGTGTCCCTACTGTCTTCATTCCTAGGTATCTTATCAAGCAGGTATGACCAAAATACCCATCACACTGACGTGTCTCTTTCTTTAAAATAGAATACTACACAGCAATAAAAGAGATGCTCTGCCAGGCTGAGGATGTAGCTCAGTGGTGAATACTATGCCTAACATTCAAATTCACCAGGCCCCAATTTGATCTTTGACACCACACAGAAAGACATCATTATTATGAATCAACTAGCAACCATACACGTCTCAGAAGTTTTGTCATCTAAAATAAAAATCAGTATGCTTTATGATCCCATTGACATAAACCATACACATAGAACCTGGTTGTGGTAGTGAATACCTTTATTTTCAGCACAGACAGAAGGATCAGGGCTTTCAAGCTCGTTCTCAGTTACAGCTAGTACAAAGCTACTACAAGGCCAGCCTGAATCTCTTGAAATCCTTCCAAAATAAGAAAGGGGCCGGGCGGGATATAAACCTAACTGACAGTAGAAAAATCAGGGAGTAGTCACAACTGGGCTGCCGGGGAGTTACTAAAAAGGACGTGAGGGAACTTACCAGAACAGGTTTTCTGTGGTCGCATATATGCATATCATTCTAAAACATGCACATACCTGAACACTAAGGACATGTATCTATTGTGTAAGTTTCAACCAAACTGAAAGTATGAATCAGAAAAAATTTAAAGTTTACAATAAATGATACCAGACAGGAGAGATGGCACAGTAATTTAGAGCACTGGCTGCTCTTCCAGAGGACCTAGGTTCGAGTCCCAGTATCCACATGGTGACTTGAACTCATCTGTGACTCCAGTTCCAGGGTATCTGATGCTCTCTTCTGGCCTCCATGGGCACCAAGCACATAAGTAATGCACAGACATTCCAGTATGCAAAACACCCAGATACATAAAATAAATTAAAAGCAAAAGAAATAATATATGATATCCCTAAAATTTTCTAACAAACAAGAAAGGAAGGAGGAAGCAAAAGGAGGAAAAGGCAGAAGGAACGAGGGGTTTACACTGAAAATTATAGACCTGCAAAAAGTCAAATAGTGACCCTATAGCTCTGTCCCTTTTTGATCAAGCCTCTGGAAGGATAGTGGTCAAACTTCTACTGAACTTCTCATTAGTGGGTAACATGAAAACATGGAAGAAAATCAGTTTCTGAGTTTACATATAGCAGCATTTAAAAGTGAGTAGTTTAGAATCTGTCTCCACACTGTTGGGACATGCCATTGGCAGCAGCCCTGATTTGTATGGATAATTGATACTTTGCTCTCATACAGCTGATACAATCAGATTTCATTATGTCTTACAACTATTGCAGATTTGTAGTATAAAACTTGGGTTTAATATCCTGTAGAAGTCAAGGAAAGTAGCCTTGTCTAACAATAGATATGCCAGCTGCTTATTATTCAATGTTATTATTATTCTATGTTAACATTTTTCAATGTTAACTGAATTTCTAGGTAGACTTCTTTTAAATTTGCAAATATTCATATATATGACTTAAAGATAAATCAGCAAACAAGTAGCAGGTCAGTGCAGCAAAACGAGTGATTTACACTGAAGAGTTAATCATGTTTTAATGGGGAATAGGTACACTTACCACTTTAGTTGGTAAGCCTCTGGCTAGTTTATTTTGTGTATGTGTGGTATATGCATATGCCCAAGAAGGTGTGTGCACGTTTACGTGTGCGCACGTTTATGTGTGCACTTGTGGGAGGCAAAGGTTGACATCAGTAGCTTCCTCAAGCTTTCTCTACTTGGTTTTTTGTTTTGTTTTGGTTTTTTTATCAGTGTGTACTGTGTGCATGTGCGTGTGCCTGCGTGTGTATGTGTGTGTGTGTGTGTGTGTGTGTGTGTGTGATGTGAGGGGCATGCCCATGTTCATAGTGTGTGCATGGAGATCAGAGAGCAATTTTTTATCTATCTTTTTAATTTTAAGTTTTTAGATTTATTTTATGTATGTAATTACTTCACTGTATGTATGTCTAAGTAACATACTTGTGCCTCTGACACTGAGGATGATCTTTGAGAGTCAGCTCTCTCCTACCATGATGTGGAACCCAGGGATCAAGCTCAGGTCGTCAGGCTTGGTGTCAAGTACCCCCAATTAATTTACCAACTCTATTTTTAATGCACAAAAGTAAGTTAATAATGATTTATGAACACTTGATCAAGTTGAAACAGCTTTGAAACTGGACAATGAGTAGAGACTAGGAGGAGTTATTTGGAGGATGCTAGGAAAAGCCTACGTTGCTGTAAACTGAACACTGTGAGCAAACCTGGAGAAGGTTTTAGGGATGAAACTGTAGAGAATTCCCTATCTCCTTCGAGACTGTGTGTATAATCATGACCACACTGCTGGTAGAAATAGGTTCAAGGACATTTGGAGCTCTCCAATGAAAACAGGGAATGGGCACTAGAAATTGGACAAGCACACATCACGGTGACATCACGGTGATGTTGTTTGTGGCCCAGTCACCATAGAGTTGGGGACCATGGGAGTGCTGGCAGAAGAAATGCCTGAGCATAAAGCACTCGGGATGCAGTGTATCCTCTTCCAACCATGAAAATGAGATGGGGCAGCAAAGGGAGGACTTAAAGATTTTCTAATGAAAAGCAGAGTAGGAAGGAGAAAGCATGCGCAGGAGAGAATACCAACAGTCCTTTGTTAAAGAGATCACAGGGCTAGAAGGGACCCAGAGCTAGTCATCAGCGCAATGGAACACCATTCCGAGATCTTTTGAGGTCATTTTCCTACTACAAGCCCAGAACACTAAATTGGCAAAGAGGTATCAGGGGCCAGGCCCAGAGCACTCCGCTGTGGGCTCACTGTCCAGGTCCCCTTGCATTTTGACACAGTGCCCTGTTGCCATGGAAGGAAGAAGCAATAAGCCTTGACAACATCCCCATGGCATTAAGACTGCAAGCTTGCACAGTGAAAGAGCTGGGGGTACATAGCTGCCTCCCCCTAGACTCCCAATGATATTAAGACTATCTGACTTGGCACAGGGGCAGAGTTAGTGTAGAAAGCATCCTGTTAGGGAAATGCTGAGAAGAGGCATGGGAACTGAACCAACCTTTAGACCCAAGAACTATAGATTTACCAGAGAATGGCCCCTGCCTGGGAGAACTGACAGTATGAGAATCCAAACTGTGCTTCTGCCT
The DNA here is from genome assembly GCF_900095145.1 of Mus pahari. Taxonomy (NCBI): domain Eukaryota; kingdom Metazoa; phylum Chordata; class Mammalia; order Rodentia; family Muridae; genus Mus; species Mus pahari. The sequence goes on along the minus strand of NC_034603.1, from coordinate 35,964,225 downwards.
GGACTGACTCCCACACAATGGGGATGGAAGCCTCCCTACAGTCAAGGAAGCTCAACCTCTACCAGTGTGCCCAATATGAGAGACAAGGACTCAAAGAAGACTAGATTCCAAATGACACTGCAGAGTATCTGAGGGCCAAGTAGAGATTTGGCACAGAGGTAGAGTTAGTGGCAAAGAGGCATCCCAGAAGTTCAAACATTGGGAACTTAATCCTCAAATTCATAAATTGATACCTGAGAGATAACTGGAGTTAGATGAGACCATCAAATTGGGGTTTCTATGATGAAGATTCATGGCTTTGTAAGAAAAAGGAGAAAAAAGCCTGGGGCACAGTGTCATGTACTCGTAAGTCCCAACACTCTAGAGACAGAGTTAGGAGGATCAGGAGTTTAAGGCCATCTTTGCCTCTAAAATAAACAAAGAGAAAAGAAGAAGGATGCAAGTTCTCACTCTATCTTGCCATATGATGCTCTCTATTATGCATGACACAAAAAGGCTTGGCCAGATGTGGTTTCTTAATCATGGATATCTCAGTCTCTAAAACTGTAAGTTTACTTTCTTTATATTTTATCCAGAATCTGGCATTATGTTATAGTAGTATCAAATGGACTAGGAGACTTCCTTCCTCAGAATTAATATAAACACATCTATCTTTAATAGAAATACAATGCACAAGCATCTGGCAACCTATCATTTCTGGTCTCTCATGAAGCTGCATAGCCTTCACAAACACTTCTTCCCCTTCTTTCTTTTGTAAACTGAAGAAAAGCTACATCCATTTACCAGGCTGCAAGGCTACTTGACTGATGAGAACTTCATCATTCCTGAGAAAGGGAATATGGCAAACCCAGAGCCAAAATATCTTGGGTTCTCCTTGGCCTCCTTGATGGTCATTCGTTGCCTACCTCTGTTTCTGACCTAACATCCTTGTGACTATCAAGTGAAACCTTTTAAAATGTATTAAAAAAAACAAAACAAAAAACTGAGGCCAGCCTGGTCTACAAAGTTGAGTTCCAGGACAGCCAAGGCTACATAGAGAAATCCTGTCTCAAAAAACAAAACAAAACAAAAACTATCTTAAAATAAACGAATAAATAAACAAAAAAAAACTAAGCCAAGAATGTCATCCGGAACATGAAACCCCATTAGTGATTTCCATACTTTGTTGAAACTGATGACCTAATACACCCAACCATGCCTTGAATTATGATTTTCTTTTGTTCTGTTACTATAAAAATTTCGCAAAGTATTCCAACAACAGAATAGGGTTATTTACACTGAATCTGTGTTCACAGGCCATGGTCACTCATGTATGGCTCAAAAATAAATACTTATTGTCTGTGAGGTGAGAGCTGCTTTGTATGGACAGTTTTGGTGCCTAATGTGGGGCCTCAAAGATGCTTCACTTTCTTTGAAGGACTCACCTGGCTCAGCACCCAGTAACAACTGCCCATGATCTCTCCTCAGGTAGATGTAAGTTCTTTGGGGAGCACAGACCTCCTTTTGGTTTAATCAATGGTTCTCTAGTTTATTCTTGGTCCATTGCATTTGCATATTCTATTACTTTGTCTTTACAGTATTTATGTCTCTGCATAGTCTCCTGGTTTGTTTTCAGAATACTCATTTGTTAGCATTTGTCTTTTTTCCTGTCACTTCTTGAACATATACTTTTCTCTGGCTTACTGCAATTCTGCCCCTTTAGTTTAGAAATTCTGTGAGTCTGTTTATAAAGCTATCACAAGCACCTTCCCTGCCTCTAGCAAAAAGGATCAAAGTGTCAGAAGAAATACCCAAGGACGTATAAAGTTCTCCTAAGGAAGACTTCAAACGTGACCCACTCCTGGACTGGCAGTAACTTTACTGGCTCAGCCAGGAAGACATGTAAGGGTTGATTTGCTACATCCACTCTAGTAGTGACTTGGCATTGATTGCCTAGTGTCCTTGGGTTATTCACCTGTTCTATAAACAGAAAGTACAAACCAAAGGCTCCACCCTAGCATGGATTGGTTTAGATCATTGGTTTAGAGTACCAGCTGCTCTTCTAGAGGACCTGGATTCAATTCCTAGCACACACATGGCAGCTCACAACTGGCTATAACTCTAGCCACAAGGGATCTGACACCCTCTTTTGGTTTATGTAGGCAAAACTCCCATACCCACACAAAGAAAAGCCAAAATGAACAGAGAGCGACCAAGCTAAAGGTGAGAGCCAAGAATGCTTCTCCCATGAGCAGCAGATCTGATGCAGAACCAGATCCCCCAAGCTGGCTAAGAAGCTCCTGTATCTTCAGAAGAAAACTGGGAAATAGGCTCAAGACTCAAGGAACAGAGAAACGTTTGAAGAAAAACTTCCATTTTCATCTTCCAGCTGATTTTATGACTGACAATTATGGTTAATTTAACTTGTTAGCATTTGATAAAATGGGGGATGTCTGATATCCACCCCTCCCCCATGTTTTTCCACAGTGAACCAGAACACATAGGAAATAGGATTAAAGATAATAACTAGGTAGTTTATATTAATTGGAATTTTCAAACATTTAAGAAATAATGAAACTGGGGCCCGGAGAGATGGCTCAGTAGTTCTAAGTTCCAGCTGTTCATGCAGAGGACTCCAGTTTGGTTTCTAACACTGACATAGTAGCTCACAACAATCTGTAAGTCCAGTTTCGTCTGATTTGACACCCTCTTCTGGCTTCCTTCAACACTAGACACACACATGGCGCACTCTTACACATTAAAACAGAAATAATGGAAAAGGTATTTTCCAAAACAAATAAATAAATAAATAAATAAAGTTTTAGAAACTATCAAAATTAAAAAGAAATGTTAAAGAACAGAGTTGATAAGAAACTTTTGGAGGTTGTGTTTAACTTTAACCTCTATAAGTAAAGGTTAAAGAAGAAAGCCTTTTGCTTTCGTTTAAGGAAACTCTATCTGGGTGAAATGTCTACCTGCTTGTATTAAACATGCAATCCGAATAAATGGTTTTCATGTGTCATTTGGGTCTAAGAATGCGGCAACATTCAGTTTGCCCCACAATTTCAAAAAACAACCAAGTAATGAACCTGTGGCCACTTCATTAAGATAGTTTTTAAAATATGTTGCATGCTGGAATTGCTGTTCTTGGTACACTTATATTTACATTGATTTACATTGTGTACATTAGAATAAACTTTAACCTTGTAATCTGGCCTTGGGGCTATTGTCTTCATGTATGTGTACTCTGTTACCTCCATGCTACTGCCTCCTTTGGAAAACCAGGTTATTCTAGATCCTTACCTCCCCCCTAAATTAAAGATATTCAAGAGCCAACCCAGGGCCAGTTAAATGGCTCAGTGGGTAAAAGTTCTTGCAGTGTGAGCCTAACATGTTGAGTTTCACACCCAGATCACATGACAGAAGGAGAAAACTGACTCCTGAAAGCAGTCTTCTGGTCTCTACCTGCACAGCAAAACATGTGCAGGGCGCACACGCACACACACATGCACACACACACACACACACACAGCGACTTTAGGGGGGAAAAGAAGAAATAAACTGACCATTCATAGTCCAGCTGTTGTTTACTTAAACGTTTATAAAAGGCAACAGGCAGACAGGTGACCTGAATCTGCTTCATTCTGTCATAATGTAACTAAGACTTGGCTTTTATAATGCATTTTGAACAATAATTTAATTCTGCGTTTTCTTTGAAGGGAAACAAAATAACTTAGGTAGACACTCATTCAACTATGGAGATGCTTACAACAGAGATAATGGCAGTCTATAGTTCTTACATTTCCCTGTGGGTTAAAGCCCTCCCTAGTCAGACAGCCACTGCCTCATCATTAGGAAACATTCTATGAAAGAAGAGACCCTACGGTAAAGGAGACACACACAGGATGGAGTCGAATGATAGATTTTCATGCTGCCTTTTGTTACCCTGAGGGCCTAATGAGGAGGCAATGCAGTTAGCAAGGATGGCTTCTCCCTGCTTACTGAAGCACTTAAATATTTAACAAATTGTTATGTTACACTGTTGGTAAGAAGACCCAGCAATGTCCCAAGGCCTGTCTGCATGTTCTACCTGTGTTCCAGATAGTTTCTTGGGTCTTCATTAAAGTATAACATTATTTTATTGCATTAAAAATTATTTCTTAATTTTAAAATCTTGTAAAATAAAACAAGACAAAAAAGAATAATCAAGTAAGGAAAAGAGATTAATTTTCTAGATATAGGCTAACGGTGCAGTTCTGGCACTCAGGAGCTGAGGCAGGGGATGTTTGTTACAAGTTTGATTTTCTGCTTGCAAGATTTTTTTAAATAGTGACCTATTGTTAGTAATACAGAATAGTACTGAACACCTGGCTTAGAGAACAAGGACTTTATGTCCTATATCCTTGCTGAAGGGGCTAGTAAAAACATGGTGATTACATTTTATTCAAATGACAAGACTGTATGTTTTGCCATTGAGTTAAGCCTTCTTAACTGGATAGCTGCTGTCGAAGCAGGAGAATAACTTCTGTTAAGAAAATTATCCTTACTTGGGATATTCTTGCTAAATTATAACATGACCATTAAAATTTACTTGACAAATATTTAAATATAGTCATAAAATTTGACTTATGGTACCTAATCTTCATTGTACCTACAATCTTTAGTCCCCTAGACGGGCAGTTATAAGAATAAATAACATCACAAGACAGACAAACATGGTTTAATCAGACCAAAGCATCTTTCTCCCCTAGCTAAAGATACTCTCATCAAGTCTTCAAAACCTGAGAGCTACTCTTTTTGGAAAACATCAATGATCTTCCTATAAAAGATAACTACTGGGCATTCTGTAAAAATGAACAAAGGGCTGTGTGAGCCATCTCTGCTAAGGGAGACACTGTGCACTACTGTAGGGGACGTTTCTAATGCAAAGGAGGGACTGTGAGCTGCAACACGGTCTGTCCATAGGAAGCCCACAGAAGAGCAACAGCTAAGTAAGAGAACAACGAGGTGACGGACCAGGTGGAAAAGACACCACGTCAGACTCCTGCCAGGCGGGTGGACCAGGGACTTCAATCACCTCTGACGCTGCAAAACTTCTCTTGCTTTCCAACTTGGGCCTGGCAGAGTGGCTCCAATAAAGAAGGGTAGTGAGAAGAAGAGCCATGCTGCCCTTAACAAGGTGGTAACCTGAGAATACACCAGCAACACTCACAGGTGCATCCATGGAGTGGGCTTCAAGAAGCATTCCCCTCAGGCACTCAAAGAAATGCTGGAATTTGCCGGGAAGGAGAAGAGTGTGCACACTCCAGGTGTGTGCACTGATACCAGGCTCAATAAAGCTCATGGGCCACAGGGATACGCAACGCTCCACATCACTCTGAGTACGCTTGTCCAGAAAACATAGTGAGGGTGAGGATTCCCCAAACAAGTTCTGCACTGTGGTAACTTATGTGCCTGGTACCACATTCAAAAAAACCTACAGATGGTCAATGTGGGAGAACTAACACTCAGAAAGGCAAATAAAGTTGCAGAACTGACAACAACAACAACAACAACAACAACAAAAAGATTCCTATTTTTCATCTCAGACTTTTAAAATCACTTCCTAAGGTCATAACCACATAGACTTCAGAAAGCTGAGTGATGCTTGTTTTTAACCATATCAACTGAGGGCCCCCAAAACAGAACTGCAAATACCTCTGCCATCTCTGCTAACTCTCACTTATTTGTTTGTTTGTCTTTGTTTTTATTTTTTGAGACAGGGTTTCTCTGTGTAGCCCTGGCTGTCCTGGAACTCACTCTGTAGACCAGGCTGGCCTCAAACTCAGAAATCCGCCTGCCTCTGCCTCCCAAGTGCTGGGATTAAAGGCGTGCGCCACCACTGCCCGGCTAACTCTCACTTTTTAATAATGCATTTCTTAACCTTCTTTTTAAAGTTTTTATAATTATTTGCATTTTTTAATAATTATTTGTGTGTCTTGGCACATATGCAGAGAAATTTTTAGGAGCTAGTTCTCAGTTCTCTTCATCTGCCATGTGGGTCTGGGGTCACCCTGAGGTCACCAGGCCTGGTGGCAAGCACTTTTCACCTGCTGAGTCATCTCTACTGCACTTAAATCATTTTACATTTTGATATTTTAAACACTGTCTAAGATATTTACAATTTTTCTTAAATATTAAGAATCATGTTTATAATGCTACAAATGAGATTCTTGTTTTTGTTAAATGCTTGTTTACCCTGATCTTACATAAACCAAATCTTCATGTTTAAAAAGACTTAAAATTTTCACTAATGCTGTAAAAAGAATTCTTGTATTATTCAGTATAATTTTGATTTAAAAAGAAAATCCAGTTTGGGGCTGAAGGGATGACTCAACAGTTCAGAGTACAGACTGAGGTCCTGAGTTCAATTCCCAGCACTCACATGGTGGCTCACAACCATCTATAATGTGATCTGATGCTCTCTCCTGGCATGCAGTTGTACATGCATAGAGAATACTCATATATATATAATAAATAAATCTGAAAGAAAGAAAGAAAGAAAGAAAGAAAGAAAGAAAGAAAGAAAGAAAAAATAAATAAATCCAGTTTCTTAAATTGGCAGGAAACTTTCTAAGTATATTTTAAATGTCCATTTCTGAAATCCAGACTCTTAGAGGCAAAAATAATAAGCATTAGAGGGAAGAATATTGACTGAGGCCAAGAAACTATATTGCTATGCTACTAGTACTAAAAACACTAAAGGTTATAGCAAAGTCTGGGTCTGGAGACCCCATAACACAGTCAGATTTTTGAATACCTTAGAGCAACTTTGACTATTGATTTTTCTTATGGATACCTAAAGACTTTGGTTAACTCTCTTGATTCAAATTCTACATAAAACAATCAGTATCTCATGATAATACTCATGGTGTTTTATATATTATGAATCTGTGTTTTCTGATCAAATGTGTCATCAAGTTGCCCCATAGTGAAGTTAGCTGGGCTAGGAATAAAATACTGAATAATTATATCTTGGTAATGAGATGATCATTACAAAATAATTCCTGGTGTGGCCCTACTTCGCTCTCTGAATATCAAAAAATGAGATGTGATTTTGCCCACCTGAACCCATGGAATCCATATACTCATAAATGTACCTTTTAGTTCTGCATGTTATTGACATGGGGGGTGTTTTATTGGGAAAAAACATTAAAGTGAGACCATATTGCTATATCTAATTTCTGATATATTACTATTCACTTATTTCTTTAAACTAAAATCTGACACATACCAAAACTATAGTACATACAAAATTACCAGTCACAATAAAATATAAAAACTTAGATATTAAGGGCCAGTCTTGTCTAAGATTACAACCAGTCACTCGTGAGCTTATAGCTATGGAACCAGACTGGTCCAAAGTAAAACTAGAATTAGAAGATAGTTATCACCAATACTCCAAATATCAAATAAAATATTCAGAGTGCAGAAGACCGTAGATGCAAAGGGACACACATATCTGATCTAGTTAAAGAGCACGTTTTTTAGTTGGTTTAAATGCCAGTCCCCTCACCTCTTATTTCACTTTGTTATACTATGGTATTGATCACTTTACTTGTAGGTGTGATGCTCCTATTACATGTCTTATAGAAATATGCCAGACACAGGGGGTGGAGAAAAATCAGGCTAGGTAAATTGACTCAGGGATTTCCCCCACTCCCACCCCCTACCACTTAATGTCTTTGCCAATTCTTTTTCACTCCCAAAGGTCGCTCTCCTGCCTACTCCATCCCAGCACTGAGGGACAGAAATGACATTGCACCTCTACATGTATAAAACCAACAGGGAGAATTAAGTTTCAAGAGAAAGCTACACTTGCACTTGATCCTACAAGGCTGGTAGGCCCATTAAAGCTTCCATAAGCAGACCCATAAGCCAGGTGATCCTGGGCCCTTTTGAGCCCCCTCGATAGCCATTCTTTGCCCACCTCTGTGTCTGACTTAACATTTTCCTGACTACTAGGGAAAATCTTTGGAAATGGATTAACTGAGAAGACACTAACTTTCACCAACTCAAAAATTAATAATGTCATCAGCTAGCACTTGAGACCTGGGCAGACATCTCCCTGCTCTGGGTAACTGGTCTAAGTAATGTTCTTACAGAGACAGTTTGGAAGTGTCTTGATTTACAACTTTCTAAATTCCAGGAAACCATTTCCATACTGGGGCATATTATCTGGGGTAATCTGGACTGTAGGGCACACTCATTTGGTTTAAGAATAAACTATCTCTTAATCTCTGTGAAGTGACAGCCTCATGTTGGGTTCTTCCCCTCCTCCCTCCTGCATTTCTCTTCAGGACTGGGTTTCACTATGTAGCACAGGGTGGCTTCAAACTCAGATCCTTCTGACTCAGTCTCTGAGTCTTGGGGTTACAGGCCTGTGCCAAAACCTCTGGCTCAGTTAAAATTTCAAGTAGTTACAAAATAGTCATTCCATTAAATAAGCATTCATTAACTAGTAGCCCATTGTTGAATACTTTGAATACTTTGCTACTTTTAAATCATGAGTCAATGAATTATTTCCTCCATTAGCATTTCATCTCTAGTATCATTTCCTTAACAAAGTGTGATTATGACGGCTTTATGGACTTTGAACCTATCTGCCAAATTACATTTTAAAAGGCTCATATTGCCAGTGTTGGTTGGTTTGATAGAATTTATTCCACTTGTCAGTTACTATGACCTCAGACGGATATTTCCTAAGCCAGGGAGCCTAGGGGAATTCCCACCCTGCAGACCACAGCTCTTAAGGTGGGAATTTCCCTAACCACAGTCTATTAAGAACAAATTAAACACAGGTTTTGGAATACAGGCTGGGAAACAACCAGCTGATTATTCTAGAGTCATGACAGTTGAGCCTCCAAAGAGAAATACTTCCTAGGAAGTATTTGCATTTGGTTCCAAGAAGTCCCTTACGTTTCTATCACATGTTGATTTGTGACACCAAGTGCTATTGCATCAGAAGACAAAACCCAACCATGTAAAGGCAATACATTGGCAAGAGAAAGCTGTAAGAAATACTGGGTGGTGTCAACTAGTGGACTCTAGAGTTCATATTTTTTTCTATTCTCATAAAATTTGCTATTTTAATGTCAATAGATTCTACATAAAGGCAGTACATATATGCTATATATTTTTAGGTGAATTTTATGGTTTTTTGTGTCATAATGGACTCTGGAGCTATAAAATCATTATGACTCTACTATTATTAATAATACTTAAAGCCTTTTTTTTTTTTTTTTTTAAATAGTGAGCAAAGAGCTTTTCTTAAAGCTACTAGTTCAGGGGCTGGAGAGATGGCTCAGTGATCAACCACCTTTGTTGCTCTTCTAGAGGACCCAAGTTTAATGGAGGCTCCTAACTGCCTGTAATTCTATGCCCAGGGCATCTGATGCTTTCTTTAGACCTCCATGGGCACCAGGTGTGCATGAGGTACACATTTTGTGTGTGTGTGTGTGTGTGTGTGTGTTTGTATTTATAGTGAAACACCCATATACTCATTTAAATAAATAAATAAAAATTCTAAAGTTATTAGTTTAAATTCCTGCCTACGGTTCCCTATTGCAGGACAGCTGGTAGGAACTCCTGCAGTGCCTCTGGAAGCCACTCCAGGGGATGTCCCCTTGCCTCCACTCCATGGGGATGTCCCCTTGCATCCACTCCATGGGGATGTCCCCTTGCCTCCACTCCAGAGGATGTCCCCTTGCCTCCACTCCATGGGGATGTCCCCTTGCCTCCACTCCATGGGAATGTCCCCTTGCTTGTTCACACCTTACACATGGTGGGGGGATGGGAGGTAGTGAGCAGGGGCAGGTTAGGCAGAAAGCAAGGACTCCTGTCATGTTTTCTCCGCACCTCAAACCAGAGCCTTTCATCTGGGTCTGAATGTGCAACAGAGGCCTGTGCTAAGATAAACCCCTCCCAGCTGTCAAACAAATGGACATGGAGCTCTGTGTACAAAGAGCCAAGAGGTGCAAGAAAGAGCTCAAATAAAGGAACATCCAAGGAATACTCCAAAGACAAAGACATTAGACACTAAGTCAGTGTCACAAGCTCAGAGCTACAAAAAGGCAACAATTTCACACCCTTGACAACACTAAAACAGAACCCTGACTGTCAAAGAAACAATGAAGGCAGTTACTGTACACTAGGGGCGAGCTTTAGGAAATATGCCCCAGAAGACAGAAAAGGGCCTAAAAAGGACAAAACACGTTAGCAAATAAAACTGAGAGGTGGGGATAAAGAGCTGGGAAGACAGATGAGATAACCATCAAATAAAAGAAAGAGGACTTTTCTCTGATGTGGTAAACGCTGAGTGTTCCTGTAGGAACAACCAAAATGTAAGCACTAGGCATCAGTGGACAGTGTTTATCATCCACAGAGATTCTTCCTGCGATTCCTAACATTCAGAATACAGATACAATTCTGCAAGCATTAGGACAGCAGCAAGGGAGGAAGCTCACCAATAAAGGAAGGACACTATTACACAGCATCCAGGAAATACTAGCAAACAATGGGGTAAAGAGATATGGAGACAAATGACTGTGATCTGGGGGACTCAGAATCTAGCCACTCGAAGCCTGCATATGCACTAACCACAGTCCCAGCCACTTGGGAGACTGAAGTGAGGTGACAGCTTGAGTCCAGGAGTTGGATCCACATGGGTGACATAGGCAGGACCTCTATCCAAAACAAAGAAACTATCCTTGAGGGGTTATGGTAGATTCACAGAGAAAGAGACGCAAGCAAGCAACTGCACGAGGAGTCAGAGACTACTCACCCATCTCCGGAATGCAGGGAATGAGGTCATAGAAGAGGCATGAAGTGGGATCAAACTACACAGGTTTGCTAAAGCGCTTAGTGCCTCACAGGATGCAATCACTCACATCTTCTGGCCGTGGCAGGCAGCCTTTGGCCATCGTGCCTCTTAGCTGCCATTCCGTCCCTCCTGGGTTTTTATTCTTCCCAGGCTGCACTCGCAGTGAAGTTTGTGGTGTCTGTGACAGCATCAAAAAATTGTCTGAGTCGCTAGCTGACTACCCATCTTTAATTTCCATGTATTTAAAACCACCAAGAGCTGCCACATTTTCAAACTCCAGCAAGATCACCTGACTACATTTTTTCCACGGCAGATGCTTTTGTTAGTAACTAGAGCATCATGTCAGAACACAAAGTGAGTGTCGGCAAGACCAAACAGTAAATACCACATGCTAAATTCATTCAGATTAGCAGGACTATGTGGTGGAGAGCATTTGCCTCAAGCTGCACTAATTCCCGTGTGTGGATGGGATCTGTTGGGCCAGCTTCCATTTGCAGAGAGCATTCAGTGACAGAAAACATGCTAAACGAACAGTATGTCATAACAAAGAATTACATGGGTGTATGTGTATATACAAATATTTCTATGTTTCTATATCTGTATATGCATGCCTAGATTTATATGTTAGAAAGCATATTCTAAATTTTTTGCAAATATACAACAGTTATGTCTGAACAACATGTCAGAGACAGTATTGTAATATCCCTCACAAAGGACATTTATGTACCACACACATACCATTTCCTCACCAAAATATTTTTCAGTTTGAGGCCAGCCTGGATTATACAAAAATCAAAAAATAAAAAATAAAAAATAAATTCCCACCTGTTTGCACCTAGTTTTGTCTTCTGTAAAAGGTCAAAGATTCATTCTTTGCAACCCCCTATGTAACAGATAATTCAGGAAGAATCACTAGCTGACATTAAAAAAAATCAATGGAATAGCATCTTTAAAGATCAAGTTTCATTGTATCAGTTTATAGTTAGATCCCCATAGAATTGCTACAAGCTTGGATTTTAACCTAAGCAGGAACTAAACAAGACAAACAAAAGAAATCCACATGGAGACAATGGTAACAAGTAGTTAAATCTAAAGTCAGAGAAAACTTAAGACAGCCAAAGGAAAGATACACAGGCATGGTTTTCTCAACAGAAATCAGAGGCCAGAAAGAAATACAAGGGCATTCTTTTTCAAGGGCATTCTTAACCAGCTAATAAGACTTGGCAATACAGAATTTTGAATTCAGGAAAAATATCTTTTAAGAACATCGGTGAACTAAAGACACTCTCAGGGCTCTGGGTAGCTATCTGTAGTAGAGTGCTGGTCTCTACATGTAAGGGTGGGCTCTATCCACTGTACTACAAAACAACCCCCCAAACCCACAACAACCAATCAACCAACCACCACATTGTCAGTGGAACAAACCCTCAAACAATCATTCAAGAAAGTTCTTCAAACAGTGAAGTGGAAACTTAAGGGTTCTTTGGAGACTCAATTGGATGGTGTTTTGCTGGGGTAAACACATAAAAGGATGTTTAGCTGAAGCAGACACAGGTAAAAGGATGTTCTGATAAAGAAAGCACGTGAAAGGACACGTGATCAAGGATTCTTTGCTAATAACACACATGTGTTGGTCTGCCTTACATTGTGTAGTTGAGCTGTATTTGTTGGGACTCCATAGAGAGAAATGAAACTTCTGGTGGTGTGCCGAGGCTTTCTTGCCACTTCCACAGACTCAGGCTGATTGGCAGTGTGTCCTGCTAAAGCAAGACACATGCTGGGGCAAGACCTGTGGAGGACACGTGATGCTTGGAGGATATAAATAGGACTCATTGCACAGTGTTGGGGGCTGAGCTTAGCTTACTTATAGACCTAACTGTGCAATACGTGTGGATCTCGAGTCTTCACTGATCTTTGCTTCCCTCAGAGAGGCACAGCAGAGAAGTTCTCCTGGTGTCCCTCCTGGTTCCTCCTGTTGACTCCTTCCAAAGCTGAGGCCTGGTCGTCTCTGCTAGGTCATGCCACCACTGCCAATCATGTTTGTTATCCCGATTCTCCTGAACTGGACTGCTGGTGTATCTATGAAGTGTCTGCGAGTGGACTGAGCTGCTGCTGCTGACCTGGGAACTGACCTGCTGATTTCCAGACAATACAGATGGGAGCTGCTCCAAAGAACTACTTCTAAACAGGTTCACTTCCCCATATCCTTCCTTTTCCACTAACTCTGGTAGATGGTGGGCTACAAGGGAGGTTAAAGCATTTAAGAACCATCATTAAAAATAGGATTTGAAAAAAAAAAAGAATTAAAGTTACAAGACAGAAAGGAACCAAGACCCATGAGAAGCCTGAGACACTGGGAAGGCTAAGAAGCGGCAGTATCTATATAGAAACACTTATCAGCTTAGTTTGCAGACAGTACATAAGTTGGCAACTAGAAGCAAACCTTATGGTGTCAGGGTTTTTGACATGCATAAGTATAAGCCATGAGCTGCCATGTGAGTGCTGGGAATTGAACCTGGGTCTTCTAGAAGATCAGTCAGTGTGCTTAACCACTGAGCTATCTCTCAAAACCCAATAAAACACATCTGAAGACTTGAGAGGGCAGCAGCATAAGGAAGCTCAGGGACGGAAAGGTGGATTAGTTGGTACAAAGAGTGGCTTGCATGTGAGATAGGAGGTGGATCCACTGGCCTGCCTGGCAGCACTCACGACCAAAGAGAGCGCCAGTTTCAAATACAACAAGGGAGCCACCTGAGGAAGGATACCTGAAGTTGTCCTCTGACCTCCACATGCATGCACATATGCACACACACACAGTGTGAGCAGAGTGTGCTCTATCTGCCAGACCGACCAGAGCAGCTGCTGTTGACCATGCTGGGAGCTGCTCAGGGAGCACAGGAGGAAAGGGGAGGAGGGAGCAATCAACTCCACTTGAAGCAGTGAACATGCCAAATGTGGGAAGGGAAGACAGCCAGACCAGACCAGCGCATTGCTGAAAGCTCAGAGTATTTAAAACCATAACAACAACGACTAATATTTACTGAAAACGTGCCATATGCTAAGCGATCATTTCTCAGTCGTGAGGTGGAGAGAGTTAGTTATAAAGTTATAAGAAATTCTACACTATTGATCAGCCAGCATATTTAAGGTATCAAATACAAATGAAAGCAAAATTTTTCATTAGGTTTATGGATCTATATTATAGTAAAATATTCATAATAAAGATAAAAAGCACAGGTTGGGGGTGTCCTGCACAGCACACATGTGGCCCTGGGTTTGACCCTTGACACTTCCAATGACAACTAAGAATCTCCTTACCAGCAACACTGACAGAAGGTTACCTTTCATATACTAAACTGCTGCTGAAGACACGAATATAGGGGCTGGAGAGATGGCTCAGCGGTTAAGAGCATGGACTTAGCAGTTAAGAGGTTCTGAGTTCAATTCCTAGCAACCACACCATGGCTCACAACCATCTGCAATGGGATCTGATGCCCTCTTCTAATGTGTCTGAAGACAGCAAGAGTGTACTCATATACATAAATAATTCTTTAAACAAAAAACAGTTATGTTATTTATTTAAAATGACATGAATATAACCAGAGTGTGGTACAGGTCCTCTGAGGCCATCATACTATCCAGCCCTGGGAATTCCTTTACAATTTGCTTAGTTGACAGTCTGGTTTTCTCTTGGAAGGAAATTATTACATGCTAAAAATACCTTGCTTACACCATCCAAAACAATTGTACAGTAATACAAATGTGGGCTGAAACTGCACAGTAAGATACAATATAGGTCATTAGGATTAGTGAGCAGCCAAGTAAGCAGTGTGTGTGTGTGTGTGTGTGTGCCTGTGTGCTAGTGCTTGTGAGTGTGTAAGAGTGTGTATGTGAGAGTGTGTGTGTATGATTGTGTGTGAGAGTGTGTGCATGTGTATGTGAGTGTGTGTATGAGTGTGTGTATGATTGAGTGTGTGAGGGTGAGTATGTTTGAGAGTGTGTGTGAGTGTGTGTGTGGGGCAAACAGAAGCCAGAGGAGCACATGTGACACCGTCCTCTACCATTCTCTGCCTTATTCCTTTGAGCCCGGGTCCCTCCTAAACCTGGGGCTGTGCTGGTGGCCAGCATACTACACCCATCTTCCCATCTCCACCTTCCATTATACTGGGGTTGGAGGTACACGTTCAAGAGCACCCAGCTTTTCTATCATTTTATCTATTTATTATTTACCTATTTATTGCATGAGTGCTGGAGCCCAAACCTAAGTTTCCATGCTTGCACAGCATGCTCTCTGACACACGGAGCCTCTCTCTCCCCAGCCCCCAATCCATACTGTTTTGTTGCTTTTTAACTGTTTATGTATGTGTGTATTTGTACTGTATACATATGCACATTTGTGTGATATATGTGTGGAAGGCTGAGGACAATCCTGGGTGCTGGTCCTCCTCACCTTCTACCTTTTCAGGCTAGCTGGCCTGAAAGCTTCCAGGGATTTACTTTTCATCTCCCTGTAGGGATGCACTGGGGTTATAGACATGGGTGCTATGGCAACCAGCTTTACATGGGTCCTGGGGATTCAAACTCAGCACACTAATGTGGAAATATTTTACCCACTAAACCATCTCCCAAACACAAATGTTCTTTTGTTTTGTTTTGTTTTTTGTTTTTTTCTGAGATAGGGTTTCTCTCTTTGTAGCCCTGGCTGTCCTGGAACTCACTTTGTAGACCAGGATGGCCTCGAACTTAGAAATCCGCCTGCCTCTGCCTCCCAAGTGCTGGGATTAAAGGCAAATGCCACCACTGCCTGGCTACGGTGTTCTTTTAATTTTGAATGAACGGGGCTGGAGTCAGCTCAGTGGTGAGAGCTCATATGGCTCTCACAGAGGACCCAGGTTCAGTTCCCTACACTTTTGTCAGGGAGCTCAAAACTGCTATAAGTCTAGCTTCACAGAATATGGCGCCTCCTTTAGCCTCTGCAGGCACTGCACTAAAGTGCACAAACAAATGCACACACATCATTTTTTTTTTTAAAAAAGATAAATTTCAAACTTAAAAAAATCCATATGAAAACAGAAACATTTTTAAGTCTTAAAAAAGAAAATCACAGAGCTCCGAGAAGATAGCATCGGCCTGCAAGTGAGCTATGGAGCTCAGAGCACCACATAACTGTCTCACTGAGTCATCAAACAGCCCTCGCATAGGCGACACTGGCTTTTCTGGCCCTTCAATAAGTTGTTTACTGTAAAAAAAAAAATCAAAATTCTTTGCTAAATGTGTTACACATACGCACAAACAAAGCCAAACTAAACCAAGCTGACAAGAACAACAGAAAACAAGCAAACCCCATCTCCTCCGTGAGACGCCTGCAGCTCTGATGGTGCCTTTGCTCCGCTCAGACTGCAATGATTTACAGATAACCAACATGTGTTTCTTAGCAACCTGCATGCAGGAAAGGCTATGATATATTATATGATTTCAATTATATGACATCCCAGGAAAGACAGAGCTACAGAGAGAGTAAAACAATCCTGGTTGGCAGGAGTTTAAGAGGAGGAGAAGGCTGCAGAGGTGACTCACAGGAATTTTTAGGACAGTGAAAATATTCTGTATAATATTGTAATGGTGGCTAGGTATTATACATTTGTCAGAATTCATAGACTGTACAGAGTTTTTACATCATTTTCTTTTCTTGTTTTTCTTTTTTTTTTTTTTTGTTTTTTTCGAGACAGGGTTTTAGCTCTGGCTGTCCCGGAACTCACTTTGTAGACCAGGCTGGCCTCGAATTCAGAAATCCGCCTGCCTCTGCCTCCCGAGTGCTGCGAGTGTTGTGTGCCACCACGCCCGGCTATTTTATTTTCTTATGAGTTCTAAATTTATAAATATAATTTATTTTTTAAAAAAACCAAAAATTATAAAATAAGTTATAAACAAAAACTGCCTTATTTCACATAACATATCATTTTGGAGGATGTAGGCTTCAGGAAATAACAAAGACTGCTAAAAGAGCAACTGTCTATCTAATAAATGCATAAAACGCATTGTTGTCAAAGTATAGGAAGAAGCGCTGAGTGACAAGGCTTTAGAATGGGCACTACCTACAGGACAAAAGGCAAAAGGAATAGCACAGAAGCCCAGATTCTAGGTAACCACACTGGTTACCTGGGAGATGCAGTAACTCTCCTCACACTGCTATAATCACCCACCAGAGCTGAAGCACTGAAGAAATGGAAGGCTGATGAAGGGAGCCAGAGACTTGCTGGTGAGCAGTTTACAGATGAGCAAGGGAATGAGTCTAGAACAACACCCATGGTGATGAATGAAACTACAGACAGCATGAACTCATGCTTAGCTTAATACAGATATGGGCAGCTATGTATGGATATGGACACTGAGTTATTATTATGTATGTATTATGTTAGCAAATGCATGTGTTATTCATTCTATGCTTTGTGTATCTAGAAGGCTTTTTTTTTTTTTTTTTTTTTCGGTTTTTTCAAGACAGGGTTTCTCAGTATAGCCCTGGCTGTCCTGGAACTCACTTTGTAGACCAGGCTAGCCTTGAACTCAGAAATCCGCCTGCCTCTGCCTCCCAAGTGCTGGGATTAAAGGTGTGCGCCACCACGCCCGGCTGTATCTAGAAGATTTAAGACCACTAATACTCCCTAGAGCAGGGAGTGATCCAACATGCAGGCTTGGTGACTGCCAACCATCCTTCAGCAAAGCCAACCAAGGACCCCTAGAAAAACAACTGCTTTTAAAACCGAGACATACGAACTATATAACCCTGAAGTATCTTGTAGACTAGGTAAGATGTAGCCAAGAACTACAGTGGTAGAAGACTCAGATGTGCAAACTACAGGGGTTCCCAAAGGCCAAGAGGGATTTAAACAACATAGCAAGTAGTTTAGGAATAAAGTCCAGAAGAGGGCTGGTGAGACTCCTCACTGGGCACAGTGCTTGTGGTGCACACCTGCCACGACCTGAGTTTGATTCCCAGAACTCATGCTCAGGTGGCAGGAGAGAATCGAACCCAGTCATGCTAAGATGGCAAGAGGGAATCGACTCTACAAAGTTGTCCTTTGTGTGCATCAACTCACATTAATAATAATAATATTATTATTATTATTATTATTATTATTATTATTATTTTTAAAAGTTCAAAAAGTAGAAAAATAAATATGCAGGCATTCACACTGATACAAACATATGACCGAACAAATTTAAAACTGAGGGAGGAGAATCACATCCCTCCTGTTTATTTCCAAATAGTTCATACAGACACTGCACTTCTAAGGACCAGAGCGTAACTCCCCACGGGAGAACAGGCTGCATGCTGTGACTGCCTTTCAAAGAATCCAAGCAGAGGAGAAAGGAATATTAGTGACCTTACAGTGAAGAAGCCTAAAAAAACCAAAATGAGTCACAAATCCAGTCGCTAGCCTGTCACCTTGATGCACTAGGATAAGAATGGTACTTCTCCCTGGTTTTCTTCCCAGGAACTCACAGCCCATGTGGTTCCCACAAGGAAAACATCACAGCCATCCAAGACAGGCAAGATTCCATAAACACCTGAGCATGGGGTTTTATGAGATGCCTCAGTGGGTAAAAGCTCTTGCTGCCAAGTCTGATAAACCGTTTTGATCCCCAAAATGCACACGGTAGGAGAGAGCCAACAAATTGTCCTCTGACCTCCACATGTGTGCTATGACACACGAGCACACACACAAATGTGTGTGCACACAGAAATAAGTAAATGAAGTAAATGTAATAAAAAATGTAAGTACTGGACCCTTATTCCTCAAAACTGTCAACAGAATGGGAAACAAGAACAGCATGAGAAAAAAAAAAAAAAAAAAAAAAGAACATCATGAGAAGCTGTCATAGGGGCTGGCAACAAAATAAATGTGGTATCCTAGATGAGATCATGGGATAGAGATGATATCAAAGGGGCTGGAGAGATGGCTCGGCAGTTAAGAGCACCTGCTGCTCTTCCAGAGGTCCTGAGTTCAATTCCCAGCAGCCACATGGTGGCTCAGAACCATCTATAATGTGATCTGATGCCCTCTTCTGGTATGAAGGTATACATGCAGATAGAGCACTCAAATGTAAAATAAGTTAAAAAAAATAATTAAAAAGAAGAAAAGAAATGACATCAAATGAAGACTCAGAAAACTATAGGCTTCATTCCTAATACTTCTACATAGGCTCACTAACGGTTATGAATACCACATCATACTAACATAAGGCAGGCATGGGGCATGTGAGAGCTCTGGGTATTGTTTCTCAATTTCTCTGTTAATCTAAAACTATGTTACAAACAAAATCAGACTTACAGTTAACACTGAACTTAAGAATGACACATTAGGGAAGTCCTTTTCCCTAAGATGAGGAGTGATGTGAACACATTATAGAATGGTTAACAACTGCCATGTGCAAGGTCAATTTGCATCAATCCTGTGAGGCAAGCACCACAATGATGCTAGAGGTCATGTGATCTCTCCCAAGTCACATAGCTGGTTCTCAGTGAAGCCAGGGCTGCTGAATTCTAGAGGCTTTTTCGTAACACCCAGAAAAAAAAAAAAAAAAAAAAAAAGACATCAGCTCACACATCCCAAGATGCCTTGTTGCTCCTGCCTGCTCTGCTTCCTTTGAAAGATGACTTTTTAACTTGCCTTCATAAAGGTCTTCCAGGAGGAAATACCAATTACTGTTTACTAAAATGAACACTTTACCTTACTAGCCTCCTCTAGTTTCATTTCTGTTTGCTGTGATAAAATGGCCTGACAGAAAGCAACTTAGGGGAGAAAGGGCTTTATTTTAGCTCATGGTTCCATGATACAGCCTGTGATAGCACGATAGCATGGAGTTGAGGCAGCAGGAACTTGAGACAGTTGGTTATATCATACCCAAAGTCAAAGCAGAGTGAAATGGACACACATATGTTCAGTTGCTTGATTGTTCGCAGCTAGATTTGTCCACTCTTCGAAAGCTCAGGACACCCTGCCTAGGGAATGTGCCACCCACACGGGGTTTGATCTTGACACTTTATTAAGACAGTCCTCCAGAGACCTTCCAGTCAACCCAATGTAGACAATCCCTTGTTGGCGAGGTCGTTCAAGTTGACAATTAAAGCTAAGCATTCCACTTATCGACTTTTGCATATTGAACAGAATTGCTTAAATCTTACAAACTTCGGCATATATGACTTGTTCTAAAACTGTGTGAGCTCTTGTTATGCTGTTCTCCTGCTAAGCAAGCCATTATTTACTAATGTCAAGTTGTAGGTCAGAACACACTCCCAGCTGTTAGTCCAAACCATTTGCTAACATTTCTACACTCATAATGATAAAAGCCTTGGATAATGTTTATGCCTCTGCTATATCACTTAATTCTTTAGAGAGAGTCTTTCATTAAGCATCTAGACTGACCACAAAGCCCTGGACCTATCAAACCTTGAAAGTACTGATGCTTAGATAGAAGCCACAAAGCCACACTTTTACTAATGTACCCCACTTCTACCCCACCTACTGGAACTCTGTTCTTTTTGAGAAAGAGACTATGCCTCAAATTCCATAGGATCTGTCTATCAGAGATATTTCAATTTTTTGATGGTTAGTCCATACCAATCAGACCTTAGCCTCCCATTCCTGTGTCTCAGTGTCTGCAGCAAGTTCAGATTTGTGTGACATGGTGTGTCTTAGCTAGCTGCTATTGTTGTTCTTGAGATAGAATCTCACTATGTCCCTCTGCTGGCCTGGACCTCTCTATGTAGACCAGGCTGAGCCTCTGTCTCTGCCTCTGGAATTAAAGACATGCAGCCTTTAGTTGGCCCCCTAGTTACATTTGAGTCATCTCAGACAGGATTGCTCAGATCAGATTGGCATGGGAAATATCTGTGCAGGATTATCTTCATTGTTAATTGATGTGGGAGGACCCAGCCTACTGTAGGTGGTCCTGGCAGGTGGTCCTGGGATGTATTTAAAAAAGCTAGCCACGCACAGGATAGTGAGTGAGCCTGGAAGCAGTGTTTCTCCACAGTTTCTACTTCAAATTCCTGCCCTGACTTCCCCCAGTGGTGGACTGCTGCCTGTAAGCTGAAGGGAACCCTTTCCTTCCCTAAGCTGCTTTTCTAAGTGTTTTATCACAGCAACAGGAAGAAAACAAGAATGCATGTTTGAAACAAAATGTGTTAGTCCCTTAAGAGAACATGAGAGACGGGAAACTTCAATGTCTTTTAGGCCTTCACGAAACAGACCAGCTTTTCAGGAAATAAAGAAAAATGTATTACTTCTAAATTAACTTTCTATCACCTGTTTCCATATACTCGAGGAGTTTAAAAATACACGATGACTCCAGGAAGACTCTAATTATACCTTACCTCATTTGGTCCTCCACTGCTGAAAGTGAAGGGAAACTGTGGTGTGCTTACAGATGTTAAAACAGGCTTATGAAAACTCTGTGGCTTGTCCACTTCAGATCTCTAACATGTGGTGGAGCACAAGATGTTGGGGGTGGGGGGTGTTCTCTGGATTTCAATGCAAAAGCTTTGCTCAGGGGTGCATGCCATGTACAGCTCAGATTTCGGTCTAACTGCAGACTAAACATAGTCTGCATTTTTCTCATTCCTTAGAAACATCACCTTGACGTCTCCAGATTTCTTCTTCTTACAGATCTCAGAGATGCCCAGGTAGTTGGGTAAGACTTGGGTGCCAAGGATTCTACAACGCATGCACCCACGTATGCGCACGTGCACATCCCGCCCCCCCACATACACACACACAGAGAGAGAGAGAGAGAGAGAGAGAGAGAGAGAGAGAGAGAGAGAGCAATACTTGGATAAGTTCTTTCTCTTCTTCACTTTAGTAAGATTATATTCAAGACAGGAGGAGAGAGCTCATGTTCATGCATGCTTGCATGTGTGTGTTTCTGTGGTGAGTGTTTCTTCTCCCACTTTCTTCTCTTCATACCACCCCATCCCTAGGTTTTTAGTTTTAGTAAAATTTCTAAGGTTATCTACTGATACACATTTTAAAATGAGGCACATGAACACTGAACAAAGAGCATCAGAATGAAGAGAAATTGTCTAAGCTTTCAGAGTTTTACTGTGGAGAACTGAACGGGAGCTTTACAGAGAAAGCAGGGGTTTAATGGAATACCCTCACAATTCAAACCAGACGACTGGCCCCCCCAAACCTTCCAGCCTGCAGGGAAAGCATGGCGATCTTTAAACACACAACCTTAAGGGGGTCACGGTCCATAAAACCTTTCTCCAGATGCTCTTAGAGAGTGTGTTCTACCAAGACAGCAACAGGAAGAAAGAAGACAGGCAGGGAGCATGCTGGCATGTGCACCGCAGTCAGGGGTACTGGACTTCCTGTGTGATGGAACAGGAAGAGGCAGGAGAGTCAGGCAGGAGCCTAGGGAGTTGTTCAGATTGAACAAGGGAGTTAAAGGACTTGGGAAAGCAAGGACTGGCCAATTAAAAGGTGAAATTCATACACAAACTATAAATATTGTACCAGCACACAGGAATCTCACAATCCTAGCTTAAGGATAGGTCTGAATGGTGAATGTGTCAGCACAGGTAGCTAAGCAAATCCAAAACCAAAAAGCAATTACCGGCTTTAGAGGGAAAGAGTGTACTAATGAAATAAAGATCTAATCATAGCACATACTGTGGCTCAACCACAGACAATATTTCCATAGTCATAATGCCATCAGCACTGGTTTAATGGAAATGTGTGTGGGATGGGAGACAGGGAAGCGTTCAGGCTCACTGTAAGTTATGGTGACACCTCCCTTAGGAAGAAAGCCAACATGGAAAACTCTATGAAACAGCAGCCCATTCCACTGAGAAATAGACAGTGCTGGGCGTGGTAGCTCATGCCTTTAGCTCCAGCATGTGGGAAGCAGAGGTAGGTGGAGCTGTATGAGTTCGAGGCCAGTCTGGTGTGTCTAACTAGCTCCAAGTTAGGGAGACCCTGTGTCAAAAACAAAACAAAGCAAAACAACAACAACTAAATGATAAAAAAGAAATATAGATAATAATGAACTCTGAAACGTAAAGAATCGCAAGCTATTTGCCAGGAGTGGGACTTAGAGGCAAGGAAGGTGATGAACGAACGTCTGCCACTTCTGGATGCCTAATTCTTACTCTAAGTACAAAGTGGCAATATTTTGATAACAATGAAAATTAAATTTTAAAAGCTCAAATCCAAAAAATAACATTAAATAGCAAATTCTACGGGCTGGTAAGGAAAGGATGCTGGCTTTGGAAGTGCTGCTTAGGCAATGAAGAATAATACCAAGTTAACTGAGACAATTAGAGCCACATTTGTGTGTGTGTGTGTGCACATATGTATGTATGTGTGTGTGTGTGTGTGTGTGTGTGTTTTAGCTGCATACATGTGCACTCCACGCATACCAGGCACTACAGAAGAACATGTCAGATCCCCTGGAACTAGAGTTAAGGAGGGCTGTGAGCTGCCATGTGGATACTGGGAACTGAACCTGGATCTGTGTAAGAGCAGCAAATGCTTTAACCTCTGGGCCATCTCTGCAGTCCCCAGAACTACATTTTTAAAAGTATTATTTAGATACAAAAAAAAATAAAAGTTGGCCCAAAAGAGCTTTAAGGCAAAAAGCAAAGTGGGAGAGAAAGAAAAATCTAGAACTTTATAGCAACTATTATTGAACTGAACAGAGCACATGCTAGGTTGTTTATTTTTGTTTTCAGGGTCTGCAGAATCAGGGCACTAGAACTTGCAATGCAAATGTTCTTTCTACCACTGAGCTACACTCCAAGTCCTGGACGCTCTCTGAGGCAGAACAACAGAAGCAGGAACTGCTGGCAATAGTAAGCCATCTTCACCGCTACCCATCAAGTAATCTTTTCATGATCAATTCACTTGCCATAGTTAGGAAGAGACCACCAGTTAGAAGATGAAATCGTTATAGATTTCCTTGTGGAATACCCTCTCTGTAGATAAAACACTACCAGAGTTATGGACCAGTCTTTCAAGGGATATCACTGAAGCCTGGACTAATGAACTAAGCATCTAAACTCTGGTAGTAGATGTTGGATGGAAGGTGTGAAGCCATACTTACTCACAAATCCTTCCATTCACCAGGGCTCTGGCATGTGTGTTTAGTAACGTGGTCAAAGGAATATCCGTTAGTTGATTCTTCTTCCTAACCTAGCTAGAAAAGATGGGCTAAGAAAATGAGGCAGGACAATAGCTGGATCTCAAGAAAGCATGCAACAAAAGCCCCATGCCATTTTCTCCCATGAGTATGGCCAAGTGTGTCATCTTCCAACAGACAGAAAGAAAGAAAGAACTGGGGATTCTGAGAATTCAGTGAGGACATACACTACAAAGAAAAGAGGCACACTCATTGATTACACTCAGGGCCAGGCTGCGGACTGGAAATCATAGTTCAGGTCTCACCCCCCCAACCCATCCCCTTCTGCTTAGAACCTCCCTATTGCAAATGTAGTCCTTGGCCAGCCACAGCCTCTGGGAGCTTGTTAGGCATGCAGAAGCTCAGGTCCTACCCTCAGCCTAACAAATCAAAATCTTCATTTTAATAAGCTCCCAAGTGATCTCTACACCCATTAAAGTTTGAGAATCACTTACTTAGAAAGACAGGACAAGTTTGGATTTTTGCACTGGGGCCCCATTCCCTACAGGTATAGATAGAAACTTGGGTGCATTCCAGGTGTCTAAAGCTGCCTAGACGAGACAGTCATTTACATAATATGAAAGTCATAAGCAGAGTCTAGCAATATGTAGCTTCTAGAAAAGGCACTGATTCCAAGACACCTAGCTATTTCCTGGGAGCTAACTTCCAGAGTCAAATAGGAACACAAGCATGAATCACAAATCTCCCTCTATAGCTGCCTATTTTATTTAAACACACACAAAAAATACTAAACATTAATTTTAGTTGTACTTAATTGAATAATTTCTCAGGGGAATAGTTCAGGGAGAGTTTAAAACTGCCTGTTTCCAAAAGCCATTACAAATTGGCATATACTATAATGTCACCGTGCCAATCCAAACAGCGCACTTTTAATGTCCCGAGGGCTGCCTTTGCTCCAGATGTGTTCAGAACTCCTAGTAATATAACACAGGCAAAAACCATATTTACACGAAGCAGTATATGGGATATCCTTTTCCAATTATCTGGAATGAGATAATAGACTCCTAATTGGAAGCACGGGGGTTGGGGGAGGCAGGTCAGTGGCTCCTCCCTCGTGAATGCTTTTATTAGTAAAGACGGAAACAGTCTGTACAGAGTAAGAGAAATCTACATTGCCACAGTTAATCATCTGAATGCCTAGAAACTTCAAATGTGCCCTATGGCCACCTCTAATTAGCTAACTGGTTTTAAAAGCCTGATCTTGCCTTTTCCTATGAATCACAGGAAGTAAGAGAGGACTGCAGTTGGGAGGCAGGGGATGAGGAATGAAAGTAGAAGACACCAAAACCTCACTGGCAAGAGGACAGACAGCACTGGGGAGCATACAGGTGTCGCCCTCTCCCCCAGAGGCAGTGCTGTTTTCTGCTCGTGTAGTGGCACACACTCTGAAGTCATTTTCTTTTCTCTTATTATTATTTTTGGTTTGGTTTGGTTTTGGTTTTGGTTTTTAAGACAGGGTCTCTCTGTGTAGTCTTGTGCTATCTGGAACTCACTCTGTAGACTAGACTGGCCTTGATCCTCCTGTCTCTGTCTCCTGAGAGCTAGGATTAAATGTGCACATTACCATTATCCAGAATTATTTCTAACTGACAATGGTCATCACACAAGTGCCAGGAAAGTCATCTTAATTTATCACTGATATATATATATATATATAATCTCAAGGCAAACCAAAGCCATTAATGAGTAATCACCTCCCGATTCTCCAACTTGAGCTTATCTGAATAAAAACTGCATAGTGTATTATATGCTTTCTCCTAACATTGGGAGGTTTGTCCTTTCAATTTATTACTGAGCAGAAATGAAATTTAAGTCAAATAAGTATTTTAATACAAGTCAGCATGGTGTTCTACTCCAGTGGACACCCTAGCCACCATATATCACAGAATGCTACAGAGTGCCATGCTCTTGGCCACGCTCAGTTACTGACGTCTGTTTTCACAGATGTCCCAGAGAAGCCACCTGAAAAGCAGTGTATGGCACAGCTGTTAGTGGCTGGGAGAAAAAGACACACTTGGAAACCTTGTTTCCTAAGTGTTCAAACCCAGACCAAATACAAATTAATTACCAAATTCTATGTGTTGACAAGCAAACACTCAAATGTTTATGCTTCAATTCGACAAAGGAAATTTTAGCATCTTAGTCTTGAACCTCTAAAGCATACAAGCTCCATGTATAGGATATACTTCATTATAACCCCCCACCCCTTAAAATGCTTACAAACATTTTAATCCTGAAATCCAGCATGTAAAGGGAAACCCAAAAGATCTACATATACAGTTTAACAAAACAGTTACAAAGCGAAAACTGTAACCATCACATGCTGGCCCAATTTGGCAGCACCGTACTGGACTCAGTCTCGTAAAACTCTATACTCATTCAGCCAGTAAGCAATCAACAAACATCTACAATATGCTAGGCAGTGTGTTAGATGCACATTTGGACACTTGGCCAGTATTACTTACTAGCATGTTTGCTCAAATCACAGCTACCAGAGTTCCTGATTGTCACTTATCTCAGTTTCAATGTAAATAAATACACAACTTATCATATGGACAAGGAACATTTTGCTCCAATAAATCTATCTGGGAGGTTTGAACTCAAGGGATATTTAAGAATTTATCACTGTGGAAAGAACCACAAGAAAGGGCTTGATGGTCGGTAACACTCAGATGTGAACTTTTCTCTCTGACCTACATGAACAGTGACTGATTAACCCTTGAGGTTAGGCCTCTTCCTCCACAACAAAGGCCCCTCCACGCGGAGCTGCTTACAACTTTCCCAAGCACCTTGCAGAGAGCTTTATTTATCACGCCAGGATTAGATCTGAAAAAAGCATTTGTTCCACTATAAAGACAGCAGAAATCCCTGGTTAGAAGACTAATGTTCTTTTAACCCGAAGAAAAACCGAACCCATGGCTCTGCCCGAAGAGAAATAGTTTTGCCTTATTAATCACTAAGTTCTCAAGTCAACTCAGTGTGTGAGAGCCTCAGAAGCAATTCAGCTGTTTCCACATCGCACATCGGAAAGTTCCAACAGCACACAGTCCAGGATAATGTTAAAACAATACACATGGCAACGCTGCTTCCTTACGAGGCTCCATTTTGCTGGGAAAGGGGGAAATTTAAGCCAAAAGAATTTACATGAAGAGTCTACAAAGGAGGATGCATGAGATGAGTCACTGGAATGTGGACAGAAAACCTCTTCTAAATTCTTTTATGATCCATGCAATATACAAAGCAATAGTGTATATAACTTTATAAGAGCAATTATAAAGAAGGATCTAGAACTTCACTCACAAATATTTTTGTTTTTATTGGTGCTGGTGATTAAAGTCAGGGCCCTGTGTGTGGCACGAACAGATACTATCACTGAGTCACACCTTTGGCCACATCTCAAGATTATTACTAATGGGATGTGTGACTTAACTATCCTAAGGGGATCTGGGAGCCTCATAATTGTAAGGTCCTGGGTTTCTAATCTCAGCACTGGGAAACAGGAGAGAGAGGAAGGGAGGGAAGAGGAAGAGGAGGAAAAGTTGGCAGCCAATGCATTGAAGTGGTGAAGGTTATCTATGAAAGAACACACACACACACACACACACACACACACACACACACACTTCTAAAAGGTAAATATCTTTGTCATTATTCAAGCAAATGTGAGAGTCCTAAAGTCAACAGAGAGTGCTGAGCAACCTGAGCTGAAAAGCCTGTGAGTGCTTAGGAGCCCTGATGCTCTTCTCCCTCTCTGCCACTTCCCTGTCAGCTTGTGCTCTCCTATTAAGAGAGTCTCTCCATTTGGAACTGTGCACAATCCTTTTTAAGGAGAAAATTTAAATGCACATACAAAAGTAAAGGTAGGGGTAGGTGGAAAAACCCACAATCCCATCCACCTTACTAGGGTAGGGGTGGCGTCTCCTCCACAGTGAAGGATTACTGGGATAATAATCACATGCTTAGATTACTGGGATAGTTTCCAGGCTAACTGTTCTCCCACTCCAAGACTTCACATCTGCTCAGTCTTCATCCCCACCTAATACACAATCACTATCAAAATTATCTTTCACATTGTAGTAGGGTTGGTAAACTGCCTACAGAGCAAAACTGTCTATCCCCTCTTCTCTCACTGTAAATAAAGTTTTATACACTACATTAGAATGCACCTGCATTCACTTATTTACATATCAACTATGGCTGCTTTGCAACACCTTATAATGTAAATTGTTCTTTTTTATCTTTTACTGAAGTCAAGTCAATACAACATAAAAGTAGTACTTTAAACAATTCAGTAGCATTTAGTACATTCATAATAGTGATCAAATACTAGGTCTAGTTTCATTCTCTTTACCCCCAAAGCAGTTCACACCCACTGCCTTTTCTTCCAATTCACATTGACTGCCCTTTCTTCTAGTTCCTGGGGATCGCCAATCTAGAGTTTTACAGCTGTGCATTTACCTATTACAGATATTTCAAGTCAATGGGATTATATAACATGTGAAAGACAGTGTCTGGATTCTTCTACCAAGTACAATGTTCTCATGTTCATCTACATTGTAGCATATGCCAGCAGCTATTTCTTCCATTAGCTGAATAAATACTTCATGGTGTGGAGGGACCACATTCTGTTTATAGACAACTATGTCTACTTTGACACAACTGCAATGGCCACAGATGTGCCAGAGAGCATATCGCTGGTCCTGTCCTGTTGTCTGACCCTTAGAGAGTTTGCTGACCCCTAAACTGTGCTAACAAATCTTTATCTCCCAGTAGTGGCTTGGAGGATCGGTGCATATTTTAGGCAGGTAAGTATTACCAAGTGGGTCCTTGGATGGAGAAATCTCATCCACAGACAAAGGATCTCTGGCCTTGAAGAAGCAGGGAAAAAAAAAAAAAAAAAAAAAAGCAAAGGAATACAATGTATGAGGTATATATTCTTTTTCTCAGAAAAATGAGCCATATTTAAGAATACACATACCTACATACATAAAACTTCTTGAATCATAAAAAATTTTACACTTGATTTTGTTTATTTCTGGACTATATGAAAGATCTTATACACACACTATTTTCAGCTTTTAAATGACTTTCTAATGAATGCTTGCTTTGTGACTGGCACATATTTGTGCATATTTATGAGGCCCAGAGTGATGTTTTGATTGATGTATGCATGGGGTGGTGAGGTAGTAACTGGTAATCAGTACATCCTTTCTCCACCTTCAATCTTATCGTTTCTTCATGGTGAACGCTTTTCTTCCCTTCTGCAGTATGTGACACATTATTGCTCATTTTATTAATCCTGCTGTGTAAAGAAGCCAAAACTACTCCTCCCCCAGATTAGCCTGCAGCTGTTGCTTCACCTCTCCCCCTCCCCAGGCTTCTGAATCTCTTAACTAGCATTGTCAACAGGCATTAACTATAGTAAGAGAGGATTTACAATCTAGTTTCCTTCTTATCAAATTTGTTTTAGGAAAAAGAAAGGTGAACATGGCAGTTCATGCCCATAATCCCAACCTGGGTGGCGAGGCAGGAGGACTCCTGTGATGAGTTCAAGGCCAGTCTAGGCTGCATAGTGAGGCCACCTCAAATAAGAAAATGTGTGTGCACCACTCTCTTCCCTACTCTACCCCTCTCATACACACAGAAGAAAAAATAATCAAAATATATAATAGTACAATGCTATGCTCAGACGTGATGAGTTACTTATTTTATGAGCTATCAGTTTTTAATTTTATTTTCATTCTTGCAGCTCGAGGACCTTCCAAAGAACCTTCCAAACAAAAATGAAGCTGCCTGCCCAAGGTTAAATTTATCAGTTTTTAATTTTATTTTCATTCTTGCAGCTCGAGGACCTTCCATAGAACCTTCCAAACAAAAATGAAGCTGCCTGCCCAAGGTTAAATTTTTACCTGCCAGGAAGATTTGAAATGTGGTCCCTGTGCTGTGTGGGCTCTGTCCTAGTGGCCCTGTTACTGCAAAGCATGCCACATCTGTTAAGCCAGACACTGTAAAATGTGTTGCACCTGTCAAGCACAGGACACTGCAAATCTCCCACACAACAGAATTCGATGCAGCGGCATGTCAGGCTTCAGCACACAAGTCAGACAGATGTGCTGACCTCGTAAACTACCACGTTGCACATGCTGTGAACTGCTCCAAGGATGGATCCCCACCCCCAACTCCAGCCATTCCCTTGCTGGTGGTCCTCTAGGTTTTGTGCCGTGAGTTGGGTGCCAGACCTGAGCCTGGACAGGCAAACAACAGCACGGCAGTTTGGTGGTGGGACATTTTCACATCTGTCCATATCTCACCCCATGTGCCCCAGTGCCAGGAATTAGCCCATCCCTTGTATCTGCAAGATCACTGCCTACTTTCTCTATGGGTCTGTACGTCCCTCATCCTTGCTCCCTGGGATGAAATGGCTATAAGTTCCCAGCCACAGTCAGACTGACTGTGACTGTCAACCTTGGCAGACGCTCAGCCAGGGCAGCACTGCAGTTTTCCTGATTCCATTCATGCTCAGGGGTACCTGGTTATTTTTCTTTTGCCTATAGCTAGGATCTCCACCTCTCTGACTCCTTGTCTCACCTGTAAGACTCCAGTTTCTTGATCTTTCAGCTCCCCAATGGGTCAGGGTCAACCCATTATGTTAAGCCATAGATACATTATTGACTTTTTCATAGAGGCACTCTGGACAGGACACTACGGTCTGTAGTATATATATATATGGTTTATTTTCCTTAAAGTTACAAATAAAATGAACTGAAAGACCAATCCAAAATTGAAGATATTCTTTTTGTTCTTGGTGTTGCTTATGTCCAAAGCACTTCGTATATAGTGTGAGACTACAAAGATATGTGAATGCCCCTCCTTTAAGAAGTCTAGATCTAGCTGGGCAGTGGTGGTGCATGCCTTTAATTCCAGTACTTGGGAGGCAGAGGCAGGNGGATTTCTGAATTCAAGGCCAGCCTGCTCTACAGAGTGAGTTCCAGGACAGCCAGGGCTACACAGAGAAACCCTGACTTGAAAAACAAAAACAAAAACAAAAAACAAAACAAACAAACAAAAAGAAGTCTAGAACTTAGTTGGGAAAAGAAAAACATAGAGATATCTATAAGTTCTACTAAGTGCAGGCTACCCCATGCAACTCAGACTGCAAAAGACCATCTCCATCTGCAACCATACAAGAGAACACTTGTGAATGGGGGCAGCTGCAGCCAAGTCAGATGGATGGCTAAGGGAGCGGACTCAGTAGGACCAAGTATATATTTCCAGCCCTCCACATTAAGTCATGAGCAAATCGGCCTCCTGTTCTTTCTGAGGAGTTGGCCTTCTATCTGGAACAACACTGAATCATCCAGCATTGTGAAAAAGAGATCTTCTAGAGGGCCACTGTTCCTCACTTCGTGACATTTCAAAGGGTCTAATTTACCACATATACCTTTGTTCAAGTTTGTTTTCAACAATTTGTATAAGCCATATAATTCATATACTCGTTATACTTTAAAATTATGTGTTCTGTTAAGAGCTGTATGGTAAGAGATCCAACTCCTCCATTTGTCTTTGAGACAAAAGTGAAATAAAGTGGAGGGGGGCATCCACTTAATAACTACACTTAGTGGTAATTGCTGCTAGCTCAAGAGCCTGCTTACCTCATGGGCTTCAAGCACAGTCACCCAACAGTGAAAAGAACCTACTTAAAAATCTCGCCTCACAACCCATTAGGAGTGTTTCGCCTCATTAAGATGTTATCTTGTAACACCTTCAACACCAAGCAGTGCAGGCTCTCGTCCCTTCTTGTAGTCAAGAAAGGGGCTTGCGTGGCTTGCAGGGCTTGTGGCACACGTACAAACACGGAGTCCTCCCGTGGCAGTCTGCGAGTCTGGAGCTCAGCACGCACACTCAGACTTCTCAGGTGGAATGGTCTTAGTCTTTCCTGCCTCCCTGACATACATGCACATGTTCAAGAAGGTATAACAGGCTTCAAGATCATATCCCTCATCTTGTAAGAATGGCTCCCTCTTCTCAGGCAAAGCTAAAATGGCAGCTTGTTGATGGGAACCCACACAATTTCCCACCCAGCCCCCAAATTCCTAATTTTGATATTCTGAGAGATTCCTTTTGTGACCATAAGGGCACAAGACCATGCCCATACATCTGTATACACAGACTAGTAAGAGCTAGGGTAGAGAAATCATTCTCTGAAGATTTGAAGAGCTTCTGGGTAAGAACACAAAATGATTCCATATAAATTAATTCCATATAAAGTACAGGTGGTTTGCAAGCAACCACCAGGTTAAAGGCGGATAGCCTGAAATTCCTACTTTACTGCTAAATTCCTCTTAGTATGTGACTTGTGTTAACTATGCTCGGCATTTCCAACTTATACTTCCTATCTCCGCCTGGCTGACGAGTGGTGGGATAGAGAGGTTTACAGGCACTTACTAAATTCCAAAGAGAATGGATTCCAAAAGTGGGCAAAGCCAAGGATGCAACACACACTCCTACAAAACTCACGTCGTATGCAGTCGTCTGCCAGATGTCTAGGGGAACTGGTCCTGGGATGCCACACAGATTCAAATTCAAGGATGTTCAAACTCCTCCTAAAAAGTGTTGCTCATATATGCATATAACCTGCACTGAGCCTCCTCCACCTCAAGTCACCTTTACTTAGAACCTCTGCTGGGATATAAATGCTGCATCAAGAGTTGTTATAGAGTGTTACTTTCAGAATGCCAGGAAGGGAGAAAGCTGACACAGATTCAGCACAGATTCAAACCGCTGCCCTAGTTTTAATGTGAGCTGGTTGAATCCACAGATGGCCGAATCTGCAGGTCAGACACAGAACCCACAGATACTGGGGCTGATGTGTATGGCAGATGAGTTCCCAGGCAGTCACTAGGAGTGTCCTAGCACATTTTATTTATTTATTTATTTAGTTGTATTTCATCAGAGAGAGAGAGAGAGAGAGAGCCCATGTAGTCAGACCTATTAGCTCCTCAGGCATTGGAATTATAGATATAATTATAGATATAATATACCTGATATGGATGCTGGGAATTGAACTCAGGTCCTCTGCAAGAGCAGTGTAAGAGGCATAAGTCATCTTTCCAACTACTCCAGCACATTTTATGTTAACATGTTAACAGTAACAATTCACTGAGCTAGAATACATCAGGATGTCTGCAGGCCTGAGCATCAGCGCTGCACCATGACGGGAACACATTTTTTGTGTGTTTCCAACAGAAAGTTCTGGGCAACCTCAGATTCATCCACCGAAAAAGCAGAACAAAGTGCATGTGGCATTTCTGCTACAATACGACACACACAGCCCTGGAAAATCTCACGTTTTACCAAACTGCACTTTAAAACAGCAGAGTTTGTGGTAGAAAACACAGTTGGGTGGGCTACTCAGGCTCCATGGACCATTATAAGCAGAGTACTAACTAGAAGATAAATAAGACCCAGGAAGGCTACTTAGCCCAGGCAAGCCACGTGGCCTTGGCTACCCATAAGAGATACTGAATGTACAAATGGCAACAGAGTATCAACACGGCCTCACAGACAGAGACAAGTTTGGAGCCAGAAGGTGGTACTCAGAGGTGAGCAAGGGAGGGGACTTTCTGCCCAGAGACGGGGATGGGGGGAAATGACTCTGGGGAGTGAGCTGTGTGCACAGGGCTCTTTAATTTTCTTAGGAGGGAGTCAAAAGGGCTGGTGTCTACTGCTTGTGAGGGCTCCCTCCTTACTTATGGAAGGCTGAAATTCTGCCAGGCCTCTTGACAGAGACAAGCGGCAGTTGAACCAATCAGGTTTCCTGCAGAAAACTGGCATCAAGGTCTCCTCCCACTTTTCTGCTTTGAAACTGAGCTAACTAATTTTAAGAAACCATGGGGCAGATCACATAGTGATTTGTTCTCTGAACTCCTGGCTGTCTTGAAACTCATTGTGTAGATCAGGCTGACCTCAAACTCATGGAGATCTGCCTCTGCCTCTGCCTCTGGAGAGCTGGGATGAAAGGTGTGTACCACCACTGCCTGGCTGAGAAAACACTCTTAAACTTTCTCCAAGAACATTAATCCTAAGGGTCTGATTTCTAGATAGTCCAGTTCAAAGGCAGTGGTGTGAACTACACACACACACACACACACACACACACACACACACACATATATATATATATATATATAATATTATTAGCTATATATAAATGTTGAGAGACAAGTATTCTAAGTTGCATCTTTTCTTTTATCCATCATGTAAAATCTTATCATTGCAACATGTAGCCAATCTGAACCTTAAACCCATGTCTTGTACAGGTAAGTGGTGTTCCACCACTGAACTATACCCCAGCCATCAAGAGGGACATTAGAAATCTTTTATGATGTTTACAGTAAGCTTTTCAAATCCAAAGTTCCTGCATAGTTAGAGTGCATGCCAGTTCAGAGTAGCCACATTTCAGGTACTCAGCAGCTACAAGTGGCCAGAGGCTATTGCACTGCATGGCATTATAGTCAGAGGCTCTGCAGACACCAAAGTGTCCTAAGTTGAAAGTTACATGGTTCAGGATATGCAGGCCAAAGAACAAAAATGTTTTCAAGTTCATAACCGTCTTCATGAAATGGTACTTTTGACTGGTCAGTTTCACTGCAAACCTGCTGACCTTCAATTACTTAGAACTTCCAGTTAATCATAGCATTAAATTGTCTGACTATACTCAGTGTTTTTTTATTATTGTTGTTTTTGTTTTTTAAATTTGAGTGCTCTGGCTGCATGTACACCTGTATGCCAGAAGAGGGCATTAGACCCCTTTATAGATCTACATGGTCATGAGCCACCATATATGTGGTTGCTGGGAATTAAACTCAGGTCCTCTGGAAGAGCAGCCAGTGCTCTTAATCTCTGAGCCATCTCACCAACCCTTCAGTATTTTTTTTAAAAAAAATGTATGTTTAGTGGATATCATCTATAAACTACCAGTCTGCCAAAAGTATAAAAATCAAATTGGTTTGGTCTATTATTAATTCTTTTAACTGCAGTAAATACAATTTGCCACTTTAAAAAACATACAACTCAGAGACATTATTAGATTCATGTTGCTGTATGACCAATTGTCAACATGCTTCCAAAACCTTTCCATCTCCAGAGAGATTCCAATCTCCACATCTAACTCTCATGTTCCCTCACTTCCAGCCTCTAACCTCGGAGCCACAGTTCTTTCTCTGTAAATCTGCCTCTTCTGGCTGTTCCCAGCAAGCGTGGTTACACTGCCATTTTGTGGCTGGTTTATTTCAGTCCCTGTCTTCAGAACCAATCCCCACTACTGCACACAAGAGCTGTGTTCCACTGACAGACGAGTCTTGTCCCACTGTAGACACGTGAGATGTTCCTTTTGCAAGCTCATCTAGCAATGGAGATGGGGATTTCATGATGGCTTTTGTTTCAATAAGTAATGAGTTGTTGAGTTTTTAGGGGGTGGCAAATTTTAAGGAGAAAAGCAACTATGATGCTGACACTTTGATAGAACCCTAGAAGCCAGGCCTCCTCCCAATTTTATTGACTGAGAGAGTGCTAAAGTTGACTAGTTTATCAAGAGAACAACATAATACCAGACATGGACTGTTTCGTTACTACCCAGTGCTAGGCCACTGTACTCTCTCCAGATATCGGCGGAGACCATTTTGATTGTTATTCTCCACTAACAACTTGACTGGATTTAGAGTCAAGTGGAACTCATACCTCTGTTTCTAAAGGTATTTCAGAGGCCCCAGAAGGGAAGACCTGCCCAGAATGAGGGTGGCATCACCCCATGTACTGGGGCCCTAGACTAAGCCCACTTATCCTGGCTGCAGACATAATATGTGACCAGATGCCCCATGTTCCGGCTGCCACGTCCTTCTCACATGACAGACTGTGTCTCTCACTGTGAGCTAAATAGAATAAACCCTTCCTTACGCTTCTTATATGACATTTCATAACAGCAGTACAGAAGTAACTAACACACCATGTTTGCTCAAGTGTCTCAGAAAATGCCCTCCTTCCCTTTTCCAAACAGGATTACATGTGGGTTCAGAAAATGTCCTACAACGCCCTAAGCACCTTAGCACACAGTAGTTCCTCTCTATTCAAACTCCTCATTCCCTAACAATAAAGTTAAAGATTTCTTAAATGCTCCTGTAGGAACAGGCAAAGACATACTTGTAACTGCAAGTTAAAGAGAAATCACTGAAGACCAAGTTCTAACTCTGTTTATTATTTTCAACATTTACTTTATAGCTGATTCTTTTTTTTCACTTGGCTTTGTGGTTGTTGTTGTTGTTGTTGTTGTTGTTCTCAAAGAAAAATAAAGAAATTCTCATTCATTTTCTGTTTTATTATGGTAAAATAAGATGTGGAGCAAACATTTCAGAGTACCAAACAGAGTTAATTAATTCCAGTATGACTTCCTCGCAGAAGGCCAGTGCTTGCAAGCAGATGTGCTGGCTAAATATTTCAGGTCAATCTTAACACATTATTGAAAGCAACCTCCCATTCCTCAGAAAAACTCTAGCATGTAGCTTGCAATCTACAGCAAGCAGCTCAGACACATGGAAAAGCAGAAGTTAACATCTCCTGATTTGTGCTCTCTACTTACTTCCAAATCTTGCATCTAAATAGCAAAAGGAGGAGAAGGAAAAAAAAAAAAAAAAAAAAACCTGGCCCATAATGGTATGTTTACCATACTATTAGCCATTAAAATAAAAGATGAGGAAGCAATTTTAAATGCAGTTACCACAAAAGGGTTTGGGGAACTTTCACCTTGTTTCTCATAAACTAGAAAGTGTACTCCGTGTTCCTTTTGATTTCTAATGACCAAAGTATTTAAACCATTAACATTTCATTTCCAACACGCGTGCGCCTGCTTCAGAGCTGGCAGCTGGACTATTTATTTTGC
Source organism: Mus pahari (assembly GCF_900095145.1). NCBI lineage: Eukaryota > Metazoa > Chordata > Mammalia > Rodentia > Muridae > Mus > Mus pahari. The sequence goes on along the minus strand of NC_034603.1, from coordinate 35,927,248 downwards.
TAGCTGGTGATAGAATTAAATGCAGAGACTTTGAAAATATTTACAAGCTTTCCCCTAACCTTCTGTGTACTTTCCAAATTAGACTCCTTTGATTTTTATTAGCTCAAGGTTTACATACTACAATACTAACACTGTTACCTTCAGGGTACATTGTTTATGGGTCAGGTGTGCTTTAAAACCTTCTCTTCCCCAGGATACCCAGGAGGCTGAGGACAAGAAGGTTGAACCAGTTCACTCCAGGTCTGCAAGTTTCCTTTGTGAATCAAACAAGAGTAAGGCCACACAAGATAAGGGCGCAGTCATGAAACCAGGTGTGAAAATAGTTCTAGTCTCCTACAAACCCACAAGCTTCCAATGTGAGCCCCCTGGTGCTGTATAATCACAAGCATTATCCTCCGAGGGAACTAGCATCCTGACATGGTGGACAGCATGAGCTCAGACTTCAGACCAGTTGGAGCTGAAACCAGGACTCCTTTGGTTATTAGGTGTGTAACCTTGCCCAGGTACTTTACTAGACCTACAGAGTAGAAATAGGTGGATTCTCACCCCATAGCTCTATTGTAGGTATTTGCACTGGACAGGTGTATTAGATTACTGGTTTGGATGGAGTCAAGGGTCCTCTATCACATTGGGGCTGTAGCTCAGTGTAGAGTGCTTGTCTTGCATGTGTAAGGCCTCAGGTTCAACCCCAGCACCTCTCTCTCTCTCTCTTTCTCTCTCTCTCTCTCTCTCTCTCTCTCTCTCTCTCTCTCTCTCTCTCTCTCTCTCTCTCTCTCTCTCTCTCTCTCTCTCTCTCTCTCTCTCTCTCTCTCCTCCCTCTCCCTCTGTCTCACACACACACCCTCTATCACAAGTCTTTCTTGGCACCTTCAGTTTACAGTGCCACTTGTCACATGTTCATTTACTCCACCTGAGCCCATCTGTTAGCACTATTGGAGCATAAAGAGCTGGAGAGCAATGGCTCTGTGAGTGTATGATTCTGTCCAAACTCACTAAACTCTATGTTTTATATGCATAATAACCTTTTATGTGTGGAAAAAATACTGAGCTGTAAAAAAAAAAAAAAAATCATAGTCCCCTTTTTCTAAGGAACACAGCAAGTTCCTAGAGGCAGGGTGCACAGATGTTAAAATGAGGCCCTCCAACATGGTGGATATTTAAGTTTCTGCTTAAACGTGTCACGGGGTAGGTAGGGGACACACCTAAGATGGTGCAGAAGAGTTCATGAGGAATGGCAGTGGGGTCTCTCAGAACGTCCCGTGCAGAGTGAACAATGTCCAGGAGGGAGTGGGGCTGCTAGGGTCAGGTTAGCTGCATACTAGGAGAGGCTGCTGGGGCCCACAGTGGACTGCAGGCTGCCAGCTGCTGGAAGTTGTTATTTTAACTTCCACACAAGAAACCACCAGAGGTATTTCGCATGAAAAAATAACACAAATCCGGTTAATTTCTTCAAAAGGTAATTCTGTCAGAAGGAAGGAACACTGAATGGCACACTGAAAGACTGGAGGCAGAAAAAGCAAGTGGGCACAGCTCTGAAAAGAAAAGGAGCTCTCAAATCAGAGCTGAGGCCAACATCGACCCAGCTGAGGGGCTGGAACAGATCGCTAATCTACAAGACAAGTTGGGATATTGACACTGAAAAGCACAGGGGCTGGACAGAGCAGTGGTTAGAGCAGGGGCTGGACAGAGAGCTCAGTGGTTAGAGCAGGGGCTGGACAGAGAGCTCAGTGGTTAGAGCAGGGGCTGGACAGAGAGCTCAGTGGTTAGAGCAGGGGCTGCACAGAGAGCTCAGTGGTTAGAGCACTCGCTGTCCTTGCAGGTCTTGGTTCAGTTTCTAGCACCCACATGATGGTCCACAACCGTCTATAACAACTCCAGTTCTAGGGGATCCAATGCCCTTTTCTGCTGACCTGTGTGGGTACCAGGCACACACATGGTGCATAGACATACGTGTAAGCAAAACACTCATACACATAAAAATAAATACATCTTTAAAAAAAAAAAAAAGATTAGAATGAGTGTGACAGGCCAGCAGGGAGGGCACTGGGCTGTATGTTTGTCATATGTACCCGCAGGCCTCCCTCAGGTGAAGATGCTGAGGAAAGCTGAAGATGAGGATCTGCGATGTGGAAAGCATGGCTGGAAACACCAAAAGCCCTTCCCCAAGACTGGAGCCACAGACAGGATTGGGATGTTAGTTACCAGGAATAGGGCAGGGCCCCAGGAAGAGCATGCAGAGGGAGGGGGACTGGGTCCTGCAGAGAGCAGACTTGAAGAATACATCAGTCATCCTGTGAGGCAGGCTGCTGCCCTTGCACTGTTCTCTGCGTCGTGAAAACACACCAGTTCCCTAACAACACATGAGAGCTGGAGAGCTATGAAGCTGGTCACTGCAGTCAGTGTGCTCTGGCTTGATGCTCACCACTTAGGTAACACCGAGAACGGGAAGAGGAAAGAAACACACATGGAGCTCTTTAAAGAGCAGCTTACATGCTCGAAGAAAATTAGGGATACATTGAAAGGTTTCAAATAACACCTTAAAGGTTTATCTTCATATATATAGTAAGGTCTTATATAGTAAGAAAAAAACAAAGTCTTTTTCAAAAATGGAAATCATGTAACAAGGAAAGTATTTTAAGGCAAGTGGTGGTGGCAGTGGCACACACCTTTCACCTCATCACTCAGAAGGCAGAGCCAGGCAGATCTCGGAGGTTGAGGCCAGCCTGGTCTACAGAGCAAGTTACAGGACAGCCAGGGCTACACAGAAAAGCCCTGTCTTGAAAAACCAATATATATTATATATACTTTATATTTATGTATATATATATATATATATATATATATATATTGAGGAGTAGTATGTTAATTAGCTTGAAATATGGCTATGCAGTCACAATGTATACATATTTCAAAATATGTTGTATGTGTTAAATACACACTCAGTCAATTAAAACAATGTAAAGTCAAAATGAATTTTAAAAAGAGAGAGGTATGTAAAAACAGAGGCTCTATGGAGAAAGAATCCTTCAGTGGTGTACTACTCAGGAATTGTGGTTCTCTTTCTGGAATGGGTGAAGACAAAATTATAAGCCTTGTGGCCAACCGAATAGCATGGAACTGAAAATACTCTATTAACTGCAAAAACACTAGAAATTTTTTTCATTTGACATATAGTAACTGGACATGCTGCTGAGGTCGATGTGATACTTTGATTCCCATGTGCATCAAATAAAGATATACTAAACAATAACTATATTCATCACCTCAGACTTCTTTGCTTACGATGATGAGGTTCTCCTTCTTCTATTACTTCAGATATGCCACACCTTATCATCGTCATTATTAACTTGCAGGGATGATGCTTGAACTCGGGGTGCTGTGTACACTAGGCAAGTAGTCAACTCTGAGCTATACTCCTGGCCTCTGTAAAAGATTCTTGTTAATCTTAGATATTTCTTAAAGTATGCCCTCCCTGACTTCATAGATGAATAAGTGTACTAGCCCACAGACTGCAGGAAAGGCAACTCAAAGTGAGCAGGTGCACTGAGGAGAACAGACGGGTAACTGGGCAGCTGAAATCACGATTGTAAAATGTTTCTGTTATATTATTCATCCACCTCAGTCTGTGTGCAGCTATGTGCATATGACAGTGTGTATGTGATGGTCATAGGGCAACCTACAGGAGTCAGTTCTCTCCTCCTACCATGTAGGTCCTGGAGAGCAAGCTCAGGCATCAGCCTTGGAGCAAGCACCTTACCTGCCGAGCCATCTGGCCCATCCAACGATGATGATTTTGAAAATGTCAACACATACAGGTAAAGAGAATTGTTGATGGAAAGATCACCGACATGCTTAAGACAGATCCCATCTGAGCTGCTCAGGCTTTCCCTGTTAGGACAACAGTCAGGTAACCGACATGATAGGGTAGGTGCTGAAGAACTGACTCAAGAGTCTGAGGGAGCTGAAAGGGGCTTGGCTGTATCACCAAGCCAGGCTCTGGATGGAGCTCTGGATGGAGGGATCCAGGCCAGTTTATTTCAGAAAAAGCAGCATTGTTTGAGTTCAGCCTCCCACATCTGTTTTTCCCCTAAGTCCGGGGAACCAAGTAAACTCCGGGCAAGACACCGAGTGATGTTTTTCAAGTGCTGACTCCTGATCTGGATATGGAGCTGAGGTCAGAATGCTCATGTTCTTTTCCAGCCAAACTGATTTTAGAACAAGCAAGCAACTACAGAACACTCTTCCCTGCAATAAATATGAAAATACTTAACTTCCCAGGGGCATTCAGAAGCATAAATCATGTCTTCAAAGGCCTGTGATGAGCTGAAATAAGAGGTCAAGGTAGAAAACTCTAAGCCCAGCATTTAGGACTCACTGGGTTGTGAGCAGATATCTAGGCTTAATGAGTTTTATGATTTTGAAATTTGTCAATGGTTAAATATCAGGCTGCTTAAGTCCTGATGACTTACTCATCTGTCTAAATGGGTTTGGCCTCCAACAGTAATCAGCTTGCTCAAAATGGCCAGTTTCTTTCCTCCTATTTCTCCCCCCAAAGAATGTCTTAAAGGAGCCAGCCATTAACAAGAGGATTCACTCGTCAGGACCTAAAATGACTTGCAGCTGGCAAATCCAACCTCAAGCATACTCTTTCCCTGAGGCTGAGAAAACATGCTGTGGGAGAAAGGAAGCAAAGAGGACAGGGGAGCGGGCTTGTCCGTTAGCCGCTCTGCACCTGAACAGCCGAAGGTGTGTGGGTCCACCAACTGTGGCTTTGTAAACGCATACTAGCGATCATAAAGACAAACTAAAAATGAAATCCACAGCTGAGGGGCTGAGGAAATGGGTGGTTCTGCAGTCACAGGCCCTTGCAGAGGACTAGAGTTCAGTTCCCAGCGCCCACAGTGGGCAGCTCAGGACCACCTGTTAACTCCAGCTCCAGGGGATCTGACACCATCTTCTAATCTCTGCAGGCACACCGCATACAGGTGGCATGTGGTATATAGGAATACAGAAAGGCAGGCGTGTGCTCGCCTGCACATGGGTAAATGAAAATAAAACTTAAACAAAACCAACTCCTAGCAGAGCATTTGCTCTTTAAGAGTTTACTGTGATCAGCTCCCGCAGCCCCCTGCTCCTGTTTACAGAGATAAGCCAACAGAGGTGTGCCCCTGTCAGACCAAGTCTCCTGCCTGCTTTCCAGCCTCACTTCTGGTTGTCAATCAGACTAAGCTGAGCAGATGTGGTGGTGGATGCTCGTAGCTCAGCACTCGGTACCTGATGCAAGATTTCAAGTTGGACTGTCTGTAAAAAAAAATGCTGCAGGGGAGGGAGGCAAGAAGAAAAGATACGGACCCAGGTGGGAGAAGTCCGTCAGTCATCCTCCGCAATGTCAGCCTCCTCTTCAATCCCTTCCAGTTTCACTTTTCCTGGTGGCCACCTCAGTGATTCCACAGCTATCTTAAATCATTACGAAGTTCTTCCCAACATAAAACTCAAAGCTGTTGCGCTTTATTTTACCCTTGGGAATGAAGTGAAATAAGCTCATTTCTGCTTCAGAAATATGATAACCTCTTACAACATTTTGTGTGTGTGTGTGTGTGTGCTGGGAATGAAAGAGTTGGACATGTAGACACTCTAGGCCTAGTCTTGGGTCTTCTGAAACCAGAATCTGTGCTTTAGCTGGTCTGCCAGGCAATTTGGGAGCTGTGACTTTGGACCAGGGGTTGGTAAACAATTTCTGCAATGAGCCTGGCTTTGCAGGCCATATGTTTCTGTCACAACCATCAGTGTTGTATTCTAACACGAAAGGAACTGTGGACAATGTGTAACTAAGTAAGTATGGCTGTGGTTTTGGAAATATGTAGCTTTATGGACACTGACTTTGAATTTCCTATAATTTTCATGTTACAAAACAGTATTTTTTTTTTTGAGCTTTTCTAATCATTACTTTTTTCTTCTTAGCTCATAGGCCATATGAAAAACCAGCAACAAGCTGTAGTTTACTTGCCCAGCCCTATTCTCAAGTACGTCATAGAACATTAGGGAGCCCTACTTGGGTCTGGTCCCCAACTCCAGAGGACACAGTCCATAACTGCATCAAATATGACAGATAGGGTTAGCAGAGAAGTTCAGTGTGTGCTTAGTCTATGTAATGCCCCAGGTTCAATCGTACAAACACAAACACACACACACAAATGACTTTTCAGTTGCACTAAGTAGGATGAAAACATTGTCAAGATTCTTTTTTGTTGTTGTTGTTTTGTTTGTTTTGTTTTGTTTTTCGAGACGGGGTTTCTCTAAACTCACTCTGTAGACCAGGCTGGCCTTGAACTTAGAAGTCTGCCTACCTCTGCAAGTGCTGGGATTAAAGGCATGTGCCACCACTGCCCAGTGTCAAGATTCTTTTTGAATTTATTTGTGTGTGGGGTGTGTGTGTTTTGTATTTTTTAAAGCATGTTTCCTGAGAAGGGTATTAGATCCCCTGAAACTGGATTTCCCAGTATTTGTAGGCTGCCTGGCTCGCTCCATGGGCAGCTGTCTCTGAACTATGGTCCTTAGGATTGAGGAGCAAATTCTCTCAACTGCTAAAACGGTATTTCTTTTAGTATAGACCAATGCCTAATACAACACTGAAGAAAAAGAAGATTGTGGTGCTGGGGAATAAACTCAGGGCTAGGCAAAAATTGTACCACTGAGCTATATGCCCAGATGACAGCACTCATGTTAATGCATCTAATAATGCAGACTATAATAAGGTACCAGGTGATGATGGTACATGCCCCTTATTCTAGCACTGAGGAGTCTGAGGCATAAGGATTTCACATTTGAGGCCAGCATAGGTCAAACTGTCAGACCTTGTCTCAAAAACAAAACAACAATAAACAATACAACACAGCTGAATGACATACTCATGAGCAATTAGGGAGTTGGTGTCAGTTTATAGAATGGCCTTCCACCTTCAAGCAAACCATCCTATCTTCTCCACAGAACAGCTCTTGATGGCTAGTATCAATAACATGCTTTTCTCCATGTTAACTCCTGGGCTTTCGTCAGGAAGGGGATGTAGTGTGGAGCACTTAGCATTTTCTTTCTTTTTAGTCCCATAGAGTACATGGAAAACACAGAGAAGAGATATAAGGAAAGGGCCACTCTATACCTGAGTTCCTGCCCACATGGGATGTTCAACCTCTGAGGAAAGCTGCATACACTCGCTGTTTCTAGAACCCTGGACAACCTCAGTAGCCTTCTTGAAAGGACAGGAAGAGAGCACAGAAGAGCGAAGGGCTACTCCACAGACTCAATGGCTTACAACTGGGTAACCTGTCAGAACCCACTTGGGAAACCCTCAGCCAGATGCCACTGAAGAAATGTTCTATTCTCGAATTTGGGGACTTGTTTCTTCCGACACTGTGCAGGCTCCAAAGCTGGGAATTGGTTTTTTCTCTCATTGCTTCCTCTCATCGCAGGTTTTCCCATCCCTCTCCAAGGTCCTGCTATAAACCTTCAGAGCCACCATGCCACGGAACTTTCCCCTTCCATTTACTGCAGGTTTCTCCAGCTATTGGCTACCTGCCATACCTACGCCGCTTCCCATTACTGCCAGTTTACTCTGTCAGTCAGCTCCCTCCTCTATCACAGCAGCCATCGGTCTGTGGAATCCCCAGTAGGTTCACAGAAACGACAAGAACAGTCTAGATCAACCTTCCCAAAGTGACCATTCCCAAAGTGACTCTCCGTTCCCTTTGCCAGGGCTGGCCCCCTCTCAGTCTCCAGCACCTAGGACTTGATCTCACTGCTGGGTCTCAACCCTGCCACCTGCTTCCCTTACCTCAAAGCCAAACTCTCACATTTCCTCCTGGAACCAAACAAGAGACATAAAGCCAGGCTTGAAAAAAAAAAATGTAATTCTGAGTATGAAAGGCTAAAATGAGTACAACAGAGAAGATTAAAGTGAGAAGGAACCTTTAACATTTGATCAGATATCATTTACCCTTGCTAACCACTCCAATTTACCTCATGCTCTCTGTTGGCTGTGTAGCATCACTAAGCCCAGAAATGAAGGTCCTCCTCAGAGCCCTGGCCTAGCCCTCAACTCCACTTTTTCTAATTTATTACCATGGCTTGATTCATACCTATATTTCTGGGCATAGCTCTTGCTTGAACTACAGCTTCCAAAGGAGCATATTATCTTTGAAATAACTAGGATGACCTCAGGCATCCTTGAACTCAATGGTCTCTTCATTTTATCTCCATCTGTTCCTCTTTCCTGGTCTCCTGGACCATGAATGGTATTGTCATTTATTGTACCAATCAGAATTCAACTAACCACTCTGTCCTCCTAATTATACCTCTTATCAGATCTGACATCTCTCTTATTACCTTGCTTAAAATACTCCGGTTTAGGCCAGCCCCATCTTGTAACTGAACTACTTCAAACCATCTCTGGATTGGTTTCCCTGCATTTTCCCTCAGTCCTACAAAAATCCATTACTCTAAAGTCATGTTTTCTTTATCGCAAAAACAAAGATTTTCTTTGAGAAAGGTCTCAATATATATCAGAGGCTAACTTGGAGTGCTCTATGTAGCTCAGACTAGTGTAGAATGAGCAATCCTCCTGCTTCAACCTTCCAAGTGCCAAGATTATATGTGAGCCAGCCAACACATCTGGCTTCACTTATATCAATTTACACCTTGTTTATCTTTATGTAAACTTAAGTTGTCATTTTGGAGTAAAAAGGATGAATGGTGGTGGTGACAGGTGTCAGTGGTGGACTTCAACAGCTCAGACTCCTAAGGATGTAAGATGCACCTCAAGACTTAAGATGCTTAACAAGGGATGTCAAGGAAATGAGCATCAGTGATCCAACATCTCTGGACATAAGTGCTAAAGGGAATTAATTTACACTCAAGAGTCAGTGGGATTTGGAAATCTGATTAAAGACTGAGATACTTAATTTCAAAAACAAAAGAGTTGACTGATTGCCAGCAAGATGGTTTAGCTTACCACCAAGCTGGAAGATCTGAGTTTAATTCTAGGAACTCCACCACAGAAGAGTGTCACTGACTTCCACCAGCTGTCCTCTGACCTTCACACACTTGCCATGGCACACAGCTGCCACCCCTTCACATACACACAAATAAAGCAACCAAGCAAGCAAACAAACAAATGCAATTTTTCTATAAAAGAGCTTTAAAGAAGTAAGTTTAAGTAGAAGTAGAGGTGCCCTACATGAGTGCATAATGCTTTTCCCAGAAGACATGGGTTATTAATTAGAAATCTTAGTGCAAGGCATGAGATACCTCTCTATTGGTACTGGCTAGGTAGGCCCAGAGGACTCCAAAACAACACAGGCTACTATATTGCTACCTGTTGTGATAGTTAGCTCGAACTGACTCAGCCAGGTTCATCTGGCTAGGTAATTTCACGGAAGGATTATCTACATTGGGTTGGCCTGTGGGCATGTCTATGGAGGATTCTCTTAATTAAGTTAATTGATGTTGAAAGACCCAGTCTACTGTTGGTGGCACCATTCCTTAGGCAAGGTGGTCTCAAATTGTTTAAGAGTGAAGAAATGGAGCTAAGCACAAGCAAACAAATAGGCATTCATAAACTTATTCTCTGTTCTTGGCTATAACGCGACTGCTATCTTAAGTTCCTCCCTTGACTTCCCCACAATGATGGAATCTAACCTGAAATTGTAAGGCAAACCTCTAAGTGGCTTTTTTGTCAAGGTATTTTATCACAGCAATAGAAACGAAACTAGAACACCATTGGTCCCGGTTGCCTACCATATTAGATGTAACACTGCTTATTCTTGACACAAGAAAATCCATCTCCCAGGAAACTTCCTCTCTTCTGGCCAGCTTTCACAGTGCCAGAGGGTGATATACTGGCCACTGGGGAAGAGGAGACATAAATAGTTTACCCTGTGTTTGACCCTGAAAACTACAATCTTGACCTGCCAGGCAAGTGTGCAATAGTGGCATGACAGTTGTAGGCCACTTTCAGAGGCCTGCTCCATGGGAGGGAATTCATGCCCAGTACTAGAGCCTGGTCAAAAGCCTAGAGCTGGGGAAGTTGTGGGCCCGTGGGGGAACTTACTAGTGCTTGCTGTTGTTTTGCCAAATGGTTTATCTTCCAAGGTCAGATGAGACCGGGTGTGTTCAGGGTGGTATGGCCATAGATACCAAATGGTTATCTTGTCAAACTGCTTCTAAATTTAGTATTTACACTAGATTTATGCTTCTCTTGATCTTAGTCAAAAAAGCTTCCTTTTTGAGATGGGCAGTGGTCAATGCAGACACTCATGACTGGTCAAAATGCTGAGAAGTGACTGTGACTACTTAGTCCTAAATAGGGCATCTACATTCTCTCCCCCAAGGCTCAAGAAACACCACAGAAGGGAGGATGGAAAGAATGTAAGAGCTGTAGAATAAGGCAAGTACTATGAAATGTGGTCTTCTAGACATAACATGACTGCTCTGCTCATGAACTCATGCTAGCTACATGAGAGCAGAGCAATCAAAATTCCAACATGGCCGAGGAGAAGCTCCTAAGACCTCACCTCAAGCTGAGGAACTAGGAGCAGCCAATGGCTTCAGAAGGAGGGAAAGTACTTTTGTTTTTCTTTGTAGGTGTGGCCACTGGTAGGTATTCCAGTTCCAACAGATGGCCCCACACCCAGTTGCACAAAAGTTGAACTTACGGGGCTCCATGAGGTTTTTTGAATTTTTAAGAGGATGTGTTGGAGGTGTCTGGGGGCTTGGAAAGGGGAGACAGAAGGGGTACATTGTACATATGCATGAAATCATTCTTCCTTTTACTTGTTTGTTTGTGAGACAGGTTCTCACTATGTAGCCCTGGCTGTCTTGGAACTCATTACATAGACCAGGCTGGCTTAGAACTCAGAGATCAGCCTGCCTCTGCCTTCCAAGTGCATATGCCACCATGCCTGGTGTGAACATTTTTGAAGAATAAATTAAAAATGTTAGTTTAAAAAAGAGCTAATTAGGACTAGAAAGCATTACTTGGGTGCCTGAAAAGATCCAAGCAGGGGTGGCCGTGAATGTCAAAGAAGATAATAAGCCTTCTGTGGCATGTTCTTGCACACCGCCCTCAGAGAGAGGCTTGAAGGCTAGAAAGTTATATATCACATTTAAGAGGGCAACATCAGAATTCTTGAGTTGAGGCTGTGTTTGGGGCTAACTCATTAAATTAAGTTACTGAAGCAGCTTAGAGCTTTGAGTTCTTTTCTCTATGCCAGAATGGATCCAAACATCAAATTACTTGTCCATCAGAAATCATCTCCTACTTTGTGTAAGTAGAGAGCATTAAAAAGAAAGGATCACACACAGTTCCCACCCCCAAGGGATCTTCAAATGTTGCCACATAGTATAGTCTCTTCTGGGTTCACAAAGTTTGATTTTGGAAGTGTCCATTACGTTCATCTATGAAACTTCCACAGCTCACGGGGCCCAGCTGAGTAGTTATGGCCCAAATAACTTCCTTCTTTCAGACTCGTCTGTGTCCTCTCCACTGGCTCTTCCGTGGGTCTAGAGAGCTGTACTCTCTCAGGAGAAACAAGGGACTTATCTACCATAAAAGACAAAATCACCTACGTTCTTCACACTGTTCTACTAAGTGGCAACCAAGCAACTGTTTACTCAGAGGGCTATCTGGTTAACCAACAGCTGTGGTTTCTAACTCCCCACAAAACATACTTTTCTTTGGGAACTTCCACGTTTTCCACTTTGCTATCATCTACTCCTGTTGGCCTGCATTCACCCCTACCCTGCAGGTACCTGCCATTGTATCACGGCTTCCTGGACACAGGAAGTCCTCCCTAGTCATCTACTTTCTGTCTGCCCACCTCTGTTACTTCCCACTTCTACCAAATCCAAGTCTGGCTACTGACCATGCTTGCCGGGTTGTCCAAGCCCCACTCTGCCACAGTGAACACAAGAAAAACCTTCAGTGTTGGCAGCTGGCAAGAGCACCAGTCAGTGCTCCCTGTAGCAATGACTTGGTAGAAACGTGAGTCACTCAGCAGCATAGGCCCTTCACTCTGTGGCCCGTAAGGATCATGATAAGCCTCAGGCAAAGATGGCTATGTTTTCACAGCACAGCCTTCAACTGGAGCATAGAGAAGTCAACTAGCATCCTGAACTCTGAACTCCAGAATCAGAATCTTTCTATAGTTAGGTAAGAACTTCCCAGGAACGGAGCATCTAGCATCATGAGCACATCATCTTTACTGAGGAAAAACAGATGTTTACTCTGTAGGTATGTGTGTGCATTCATACTATCTATACCCACCCCCCATGGCTTTTTGATAACTTCCTGGCTTCTCAAAACAATTTTTTGTAAGATACTGGCTGTGAATCTTTGTGTGGACGGTTCAATAGCTGGTTGTGTAAAGAGAGACAGGTCTTTTGTCTTTACCCAAAAAAAGAACTGAAACAGACTCTTTCTTTCAAAAGTTGGCAGAGATATGTGGCAGAGGGGGCCAGCTCGTTTGTAGAGGCAAACACGTTGCTGTCCAGCACAGATTGATCACCGGCTAGGAGGCAAGTCATTCCACTGTCGGCTCACAGAACACTGGCTCTTCGCTGCTCCGCTGACCACCAGTGACAGATTGATGTGGGGTTCCTTAGCAGAGAAGCTGGCTGAAGTAGAGGGTCCGGGAAGCTAAGCAGGTTGCAAGTGTATTATACATGCTCTCTCTGCCTAGAAAAACAAAACGTCCCACCTTTCTGACCTGCACTTGGAGAACCCTTCGGGACTGAGTTTGCTTTGTGGCTTAGAAGACGGCTTACAGCTTTCCTGAACAACATAAAAAATGAATGTGTATTGGCACTTCCCAAAGAAAGCCAAAATCCACAAAGAGAATGACGAAGAAACTTCTCTTCCCCCTTCTCCCACTGAGAGTGAGAAAGGAAAGACATGATATTTCACATCAGCGCTGCAGTTTGTTTTGTAAAAACAAATGAAGAGGTACAGCTTGTCACACCATTTGTAGCTAGACGGTCCCGGGTCTCACAAAAGAAGGACATGTGCTAGGATTCCTTCAGAATGTGGAGCATGGTGATGACCCACAAGGCCAAGAACACGGAGGTGCTATGCAAGGAGCTGACTGCTTGTTGAAGGAAACTGATGCACAAGGTGTGAATTTGAAAGGCTTGTAATATGTTTGACTTTGCATAAATTTGAGATATTAAAATTTTCAAAAGGTTGTACTTTTTTTTTTTTTTTAACAGAACACTTTCAAACACCCTGGCCAACTTTTTAAAGACTGATGATAGTTTAAATATGCTGCTATTTATCTCCATCCCTGCTCCAGCACTTCTTTCCCATTATGTTCCAATACCGGATATTGAACCACAGCCATTTAGCATAAGAAAGAAGAATAGCTGCTCAGGGTCAGGGACAATCTTATCCTCCATTCTTGGTGTCACCAAGCCCAGAAGAGAGTTGGCCACATAATAGATTCTCACTAAATATTTGCTGACTGACCATTCATTAGAAGCCAACTTAGCAACACCATGACCTTGTGTTGGAGTCTATCGGCAGGCTTAGTGAGATGATCTCACGAGCACTTTCCCCACACATTTCTGCCACTGCCACCTGGACAACAGTTGAAACCATGAATGCAAAGGCAAGCTGAACAGCAAGAAGAAATTCTGCCCGTGGGATCCATTTTTTCAGGCTCATAAGGGGGGGAAGCAAACTACTGTTTTCCTTGTCATGGGAGCGCTGTGTGGGTTACCGTCCACCAAGAGAGAAAGGGATAGATATGGAGTAGTTAATGATGAGGGAAGCAACAGGCTTTTGGCAGCAGTACAAAGCCAGGGAATTTCTCAGTTTCCAGAGGGCAGCATGTGCTTTGTGGTAGAAAGGTCCTGAGCAGGAGCCAGAGCCACCCAGAGAAGAATGACTGGGCAGCATGCTTCACCCGCCGCCAGTGGTGAGATCGGACTCGGGAGGTTCCGGGTGGCAGCCGAGCTGATGTGCTTTGTAACGATATACTTGGGGAGAAGGCCTGCTACACCGAGTGAACTACACTACGTGTTAGCATTTTAATAGGTAATTAATCTTGATTTGATAGGGTTTAAGATTTCTATTTCTTGGCACATATGCTGAAGCTATTATGTTATAAATCTCGAGCATTTCAGCGAATGTCATTCTGGTCCCCACTGCATACAGCACGACCAATGAAATATTCAAGGTCAAGAACTCGGATTCTTTACCCAGTATATTCAGGAAAACCAATTTATTGTCCTGTCTCGGAAAAGAGAAGTGATTTCTTTGGGACCTATATCATATTGGCAGTCAATCTAGAAAACTTGTAATTACTTGCCAGCAGAGGAGGTTTGGAAAGTGCATTAATCTGCCCCTGAATATTAAACACACGTACCCTACAGCTAGTGGCATGACAAACATGTACCCTACAGCTAGTGGCATGACAAAATTTGGATCTCAGCATGTACATCACTTTGTAAGAACTGGGGTGTGTGCCTGCTGCTGTGCTTCACTACCACTGAAGAGTTTTGAACATAAAAGCAAAAGTGTACGTCTGCACCAGTGTGTGAAATAGGGAAGGGAAGATTTGAAGGAGGTTGCTTGGTTTGTCGTTTGTTTTTAGATAGCTTTCTAAAGATGAAGCCCTGGCTAGCCTCGAGTTCACTATGTAGACCAGGCTAGCCTTGAACTCACTGAGATCCATCTGCCTCCACTTTCTGAGTGCCAGGATTAAAGACACACACCACCGTGCCCAGTTTGAGATTTAATGTGTTTCATAGAGCCTAGTCCTCACGTGGCAAACGAATTTCCTTATCTATAGTGACACAAACAGAAACACAATGAAAGCGAGATTCCACATTAAATGGTCGACTAAAATATGATTCTATGAATCTAACCTCCCATACCCCTAAGAACAATGGCGTGGTGTCAACTCATGCAGTGTTCATGGAGACTTTACACAGAATAACCACCACAAACAGTAAGAACTGACTCTAATCATCTTCCGAAATGACCTTACTACAAACTATAGCTACTTAGAAGGAGGCTGTGCACCTTGGAAAGGCAAGGACACTTTACACTATAAAACGCATTAACGAGACGCTAAGAATGGGGACTCGGCAATGCTTCAGTCTGTAACGTACCTGCAGCACAAACACAAGAACTTGAGTTCAAGCCTTGGAATTCATGTATGGTGGCTCACACTTGCAATCAAAGTACTGGAGAAAGAGAGACAGGGAGATCTCTGGTAATCACTGACCAGTGAGCCTACCCTAATTAATGAGCCTCGGGTTCCAGTGAGAGATCCTGTTTTTAAAAATGGGGTGGACAGTTCCCAAGGAACAACTTCCCAAGACACAACTCTATATGATAACTATCCAAGGTAGGACTCTGTTCCACACAGCCACTACGCACATACATCCCATCTTCATATACATGGACATGGCCTCTGCTCCTCTGGAAAAGTCATTATAGGAAAAAGACATGCTTATCAAAGAATCCAGCAACCCTACCCAGTACACACACATCGGTTCGCCCCAACACCCTAATACAAACGGGTATGAGCTTTGGTGTAAATTGCCCTGACTGCTGTCCTTTTAATGGTGGATGGGGAACCAAACTGCAGCTGTCATACTGGGGGAATATTCCTCACTAATAAAAGGCAATAGATGGTCAAATGCATGCAACACATGGGTGGATCTAGAATGCACATGCACCAGGTTCAACAAGTGACAGGTTTCTTAACTATGTTTACATTTCACTTTAGAAAAGGCACGACTATACAGACAGAAAACAACCAGTAATGCCTAGACACTGGGCATGGCAAGCAGGATGGATACAAAGAGGTCTGAGAGAACTTTCTGGGGAACATAGCTGTTCTGTCTTGATTACATATGTTTATTTGAGCATGAAACATTCCATAAAAAGGATGAAATTAGCTATAAATTCTAAATCAGTATATTTAGCATCAAAAATGATAAGTTTAATACTTTAATGATTTACATGCCTTCAGATTCTCCAGTGATGATATTATTATTATTATTATTATTATTATTATTATTGCTCACAGGCATATTTGAATCTAGCAGCACATAAATGGGGGATTTGTTTCTGTTTCTGTAAATCTGATTGGCCTGATCATTCCTGCAAAGGCCAGCATGATGTCTGGGGATGACAGAACCTCCTGATTAATTTTAAATCAGGATCCTCTTGCCATTTGTGCAGCAGATGCTCTCATAAGTGGTATCACAGGACCCTGTAGACGTGTCTGCTCTAAGTCACCGGTAAAGTCCAGCTAACATCCTGAAACAAGACCTTGTGACCTTCCTCCATCAAAGCTGGGGCCTTCTACCCACCCCACATCACCCGTCCAACGCACAGCCTGTTCTCAGCCCTTCACTCAGAGCCAGGAACCCGGGATGAGCAACACGGCCTCCTGCTGTCCTCCACAAGCAGTAGTACCTAATGCAAACTTAATCCAGCAAAGCTCTGGTCCATGTCGGATTTTAAAATACTCTCTGTGTTTATGCTAGCCCTCCCCACCCTTCCCTTCAGCACTTCTCTTCTGAATTAACTTCTTCCAGACTGACTCAAAGTAATCAGAGGTTGGTTCCAATACCTCACTGAAGAAAAAAAAGAAGGTCATCTCACCAGTGCGTTTTCATCTCATGCTTCATTACTGAGTACACAATCTACAGAGAAAATCAACCCTGCTTGAGAACTTATGTGTGGCCTCTCCATGTTTAATACAACTGTAATCTACTCCCCTGAGTACAGTAATTTCTTATTTTTCTAAATAGGTCTCTCTGGTAATAAAGATGGCCCCCAGCAGAATTTATAGTGGCTCATCCCTCATAATACTGAAAATATTATGTGCTTTACACCCAGTAAACATCACTAGAATCCCAATATCTCCCAAGGGCCCACATGCTTGGCCCCCAACCCAGGACACCATTGGTAAGGAGTGAAAGCCTTAAGCTGTGCAACCAGATGGAATGAAGTTAAGTCACTGAGGTATGCCCTTGTAGACTTGGGAGCTCCGCACATCTCCTGTCCCTTTCTTTTCTTCTCATTTGCCATTAGATAAGCAGTGTTTTCTGCTCCCAGAAGTCATCAATTATCCATAGATGCTCAGTTAGAGGTGGGGCTCATGAGCCACACACATCCCATGCTGCAATGCTGACTGGCTTGCTCTCTTGCAGGTCTCCCACAGGCAACTGCAGCTGCTGTTAAGTTCAGGAGCGCAGAGAGGCCTTACTGTTTCCCGCCAGTCCTCTCAGGCCTCTGGTCCTTACAAGCTGACCACTCACCCACGAGGTCCCCAAGCCTCGTGTGACATGGATATCCCACTGTGGCTGAGCACTCCACAGATGAATTTTCTCTGTACACTGACTAGTTATGAATATCTTCACTAACCACCATGCACAATAGAATTTTTTCTGATATGACCTAAGAGCTTTATGCTCTTCTCTTAATCCAATTAAATATTTCTGCCTTAGCATGGTATAGTTCACATATCATGTGCTTACTGCAGTCTGTTCCTCTTAACATTGAGTGCATAAGCTGCGCTCTCGCTCTCTCTCTCTCTCTCTCTCTCTCTCTCTCTCTCTCTCTCTCTGTGTGTGTGTGTGTGTGTGTGTGTGTGTGCAATACAATAATATGTAACCCTAAGACATGCTACAAGAAAGTCTGATTACAGCCGGGTGATGGTGGCGCACACCTTTAATCCCAGTACTTTGGAGGCAGAGGCAGGCGGATTTCTGAGTTCAAGGCCAGCCTAGTCTACAAAGTGAGTTCTAGGACAGCCAAGGCTATACAGAGAAACCCTGTCTCAAAAAAACAAAAACAAAAACAAAAACAAAAAACAAAAAGAAAAGAAAAAGAAAGTCAGAATACCTTATACATACCAAGCTGGTATGTGACTCAGTGCCAGTAACTGTACTTGGCTCTGATCTGTTCCTTGGCATTTTATTCTGATCTAGCCATTTTTTTACCCCACGTGTTCCAAGCGAGCTTTGTGTAGGAGCCTTTGTCCTGCCCATTAACACCTGAAGTGACTAGTTCGATTCTTCCCATTTTATATACATCTGTCCTCTGAAAGGCTTCATCCAGCAGCTGATAGAAACGGATGCAAAGACCCACAACCAAACATTAAGGCAGAGCTTTGGGAGTCTTGTGGAAGAGTGGGGGCTAGGATTGAGGGAGCCGGAAGAGTCAAGGACACCAAAGGAAGACCTACAGAGTCAACCAATCTGTGTCCTTGGGGGCTCACAGAGACTGAACCACCAACCAAAGAGCAGACAGGAGCTGGACCTGGGCCCATTACACATTTGCATCAGATGTTCAGAGTGGTCTTCATGTGGGTCCCCTACCAACTGGAGTGGGGGCTATGACTCTGTTGCCTGTCTTTAGGTCCCCTTCCCCTTGTCTTATCTGGCCTTAGTGGGAGAGGATACGCCCTTAGTCCCAGGGTGGGGTGGTACCTAGGGGGCCTTCTCCTTCTCTGATGAGGAGAGAAGGTAATCGGGTGAGGGGTTTGTGAGGCTGGGAGTGGGAAGAGAAGAGAGAGGGGGCTGCAACCAGGATGTAAAATAAATACATACATACATACACAAATAAATACATAAATCAAAAAATAGAAAAAACTTAAATAAACAAACAAACAAGAACACAGAAACACCAGCAATGCAGTCAGAGTGCTTTGCAGATGTGGGCTGACAGTATGCTACATCATCTGCAGTGTGTGCTAGCCCTATAGTCCTCCATCTCTCAAAATTACTTAGAAACCTTTCTAGCTCACTACTAGAAAAGAAAGTTTGCAACATCTGAACTTCTGAGAACTGATCCTGTGAGAGACCACGTCAAATAAGGAGCAGCAGAGGAGCTCACCACCCAGCTTGGATATGGCGGCACAGTTCAGAGTTCCCAGCAAACTCTGCCCACACTAACATCAGAACCACATAGCACGGAAGATTGAAATCCTGGTGGACATGCTCACGAGCAAGGCCATGAGGCCATTAGTTGATCAGGACCCACACTAGATAGGCAGTGGCTGGACCTGGCACTAAGCGGAACTCTACTTTCCTGAGGTCATGAACTAACTTTAGAAAAATAGACTGAAAGAGAAGAGAGACAAGTACACCGGGTGGGGTGGGGGAGCAAACCAAGGGATTGGAGAGGGTGATTGTGAGCCTCACCAAGGTCTTTGGAACAGAAACTACAAAATTAATTCGAACCCCAGAAGTGGTGGAGGGAAGCGTTGGAAACCAACTGAAATAGTATTTGACCCTTGGCCCTTGACGTCTTGAGCTGGGCTGGGCCTCCAGCTGAGTTCACAGAGGCCACTGAGCAGCTGTCCGATGATAACCATGGCTGGGGTTGTCAGCAACATTTGTTTAAAGCCAGTTCTCGTCTGTTCCCACTCTGCGGAGATGGAAAAACAGTCCATGTTCCCCTTCATTTCTACCTCTGCCTGAGTGATCCAAAATTAGGAAATCATCTGGATTTGTAAAAATAATCACTTCTTGGCATGTTCGCAGGGCCTGCTGAAATGCTATTTCAGAGAGGAGAATTTGGAAGCCTGGAGGTCACAATAGGAAATGAGTCTGGCAATTTGAAAGTGCACCTGCTGGTCTCCCAGCCATCTCGGCATTCAAATAATTTATCCATCCTTCCAAGCGCCCTTTGTGTTTTATGTGAAAAGAGTTATCACACATACTCTGAATCAGAAAGCAGCCGTGCTTTTTCAGATGAGGATTCTGCAATTCTTTTCTCACTAACCTTTCTTTAACTACACAGTGAATACTCACGTACCGGCTGGCCAATACACGGAAGGATCATGCACAGGACAATTTGGGTTATAAGCAGAAAAACCTGACTCAAAGTAGATTAAACACCATGTCAATTGTCTCACATGGCAGCAACACAAGGTGCCCCTGGGGATGGTTGATTGGGAGGGCGAGGAAGGCATGAAGTACCCAGGCTCCTTTCATCTACATCAGCCTCCTCCTGCTGTGGCAACAAATTACCACTGATTAAATGGCTAAACCCACACAAATTTATCACCTCACTTGTGGGAGGTGGGAAGTCTGATGCCAGGTCTCACGTGGTCAGCATCCACATGTCTATTGCTTCCAAGAAGCTCTAGGGGAACCCACACACAAGCCCTGGCTAATATCCCCAAATGCCTTCAAGCCAGCAGTGATTGGACAAGTCCTTCTCACAACAAATTAATCTCATGCTGACTGTCCATTTTAAGACAAGATTCATTGTTTTATTTATGTGTTTGTGTTTATGCTGGGAATGTTCATATGAAGTGCAGGTTCTCCCAAGTCTAGAAGAGGGGGTTGGGTTTCCTGGAGCTAAAGTCAGAGGTGTTTGTGAGCTGCACAAAGTGGACACTGGGAAGCACTCTGGAAGAGCAGCACACACTTTTAACCACGGATCCATCTTTCCAGTCAACCCTCTACTTCTAAAAACCGCTGTAATGTCAGTGGGCCCACTAGACATCACAACTGCCCAACTGCCATCTTCCATGTCTAAGAACTGCTCTATGGCAGTGGGCCATGAGATGACCAAGCCAATCTTCCCAACTCAGGCACCCACGCCTTCAGTCACATGTACAAAGCTCTTCATTTTCTTGTTTTTCAGATGGGGTCTTCTATGTAGCCACAGCCTTCAATTCACCCTCCTCTGCCTCAGCCTCCTCAACTATGGGATCCCAGAGCATGTCACCGTCCCTGGACGCAAAGGCTCTTTGGCCACGTAGATAGCCGTCCATGGGTTTTAGAGGGGAAGATGTAGGCATCCTGGTTATAGCATTCTGCCAACCACCATCAATGTGCTCCCCCGACTTCAGTGACATCTTTACCTTCAGGGGGGTTTCTTTGCTGGTTCCTGACATAATTAGCTTCTGGCTCTCAATCAGACACACCTTCCAGAAGACATGAGACAAGCCAATTCTTTCTTACACATCTTTCTTTAAAAAGAAGAGACTTTGCAAGAAGCCCAAGAATGGATCACTTGCTATGCAGTTGCCTGCAATCAGTCGGCCTCCCGCCCCCACTTTTTTTTTTTTTTTTTTTTTTTTTTTTTTTTTTTTTTTTTTTTTTTTTTTTTTTTTTTTTTTTACAACAACAAAAAATATTTTTGAGTTAATAATTTGGTCTAGTTGTCAGTTGACCTCCCTGTGGATCACAGAGCAGCAAGTACCATGAAGGGAAGGTGTTACTCTTTACAGGCCCAGTACTGTGCTAGATGGCTTCTGTGTCATCTCACGCTCTCAGCAACCCGAGAGGGAGGCATTACTCAAACTTCACACGTAAACCAATGCTCAGCTAGAAGCTTCCTATGTAGCCAGTTCACAGTTTCCATATCGATGACTACAGTCAGCCCACAGTATCAACTCAACCAACTTTAGATGGAAAATTAACAGAAAAAAAAAAAAACAACAACAACAACCCCCCCCCAACACAACCCACATCGTAATGAAGATGTTAGGGTTTTCGTCAATGTTGTTACTGTATAAATAATCCCCCATAACAACCACTTTTATGTTTATATTGTAGTAGATAATCTAGAGATCACTGAAAATGTACAGAAAGATACGCACAAGTCATATGTGAATGCTTCAGCATTTATACGGGGACTTGAACATTTCCAGACTTTGGTGTCTGTGGGGGTCCTGGAAGCAATCCCTCATGCTACTAAGGGATGACTGCATTACCATATATGGAGACGGAGGCACATCCTATCGGGGACCTATCAAAACCGTACTCTTCCACACTGTGGCAAGGCTTTCAGAGGGAATCAACACCGAGAAGTCCACCCCACAGATCCAAGAAAGCACATCAGAGATGTGGGGTTGAGCGTGTCAGCATGTCCTTGCCCTTGAAGCCTGTCTGAAGGGCAACCTCCCCACAACCTCTAAGCACACCTTCGCAGCTTCGGAGAGGAACAGCTTCCTCAGGTGAAGACAGTAACTGTGAAACTGAAGCTGGGCAGCACAGGCCTGAGTCTTACAGGCTTATCAGTCAGGGTCCAGTGAAGAGGCAGATTTCCCACCAATTGCTTTTATAAGAGAAAATTTTAGTACAGAAAACTGTTAACTAGATACAGAGGGAAGAAAAAAA
Organism: Mus pahari; assembly: GCF_900095145.1. Lineage (NCBI taxonomy): Eukaryota > Metazoa > Chordata > Mammalia > Rodentia > Muridae > Mus > Mus pahari. Next base: position 35,905,099 of record NC_034603.1, on the reverse strand, counting down.
TAAGAATCTCCCACATATCTGAGGTGTGGTATAGGTCTGAAAAATGAAGGAAAGGTTTGGGGTGAAAATAAAGAGCTAGCAAGAATGCTTCTGAAGAGGGTGAGGGCTTCTGAGGAGGATGAGGGTTTCTGCCATTGTGAAAAGAGGCAGCACTGTAGAGTGATGTAGACAGGAAGCCCAGGGAGCAAGGGGAAGCACGCAGCACCCCTGTCTTCCAGAACCACAGCATCTTTAAAGCACTGGTTCTCAACCTCCCTACAGCTGTGACCTTTTAATACAGTTCCCCAAGTTGTGGTGACCCCAGCCATAAAAGCATTTTTGTTACTACTTCATACTGTAATTTTGCTACTGTTATGAATAGTTAATGTAAAAATCTGTGTTTTCCATGGTCTTAGGCGACCCCTGTGAAAGGGTCGTTTGACCCTCTACCCCACAGGTCTCAACACACAGGTTGAAAACCACTGCTCTAGTGTAGTTCCTGCAAGAATGGCTTAACAAAACAGACAAGGCAGACTCCGGGTTCAGCATCTCCAGGGGATGCTGGGAAGGCTGTGCTTGAGGCTGACAGACAACCGACAGCTTAGTGAAAGACACACGGACAGCCATTCCATGAAGCCCACGGCAGTTTCTTCATTTCATAGTTGTAGTACATCCTTGGGAATGATAAAGGAGGTGCCTATGCTATAGAATATACTTTAAAAAAAAACTTTTATACTTTAGAACTGCCTATTGTGCTTTTATTATGTGTTCCCGTCATATTAACCATGGCAAGCTCTACTAGTTCCTGGGTGTTGCTGTTACCCCCATCCTTATATAGGGTAAAGGTAGACAAAAAATGCAATTACATTTGCTTTCCAATGTCTTAAAAAGAATTATTACATTGAAGGGAAATCAGTACATAACTTTTATCCTAGCATTTGAAAGGCAGAGGCAGGAAGATTAGGAGTTTAATGTCATCCATGACTACATAATTGAGTTCCAGGTCAGCCTGAACTACATGAGACCCTTTTACAAAAGAACAGAGAGAGAGAAAGAGACAGACAGACAGACACACACACACACACACACACACACACATAAACATACAGAGAGAGAGAGAGAGAGAGAGAGAGAGAGAGAGAGAGAGAGAGAGAGAGAGAGAGAGAGAGAGAGAGAGAGAGAGAGAGAGAGAGAGAGAGAGAGAGAAACATTGTCTTGTCACATTTACAATAACTTAAGTACATATTGATGAAGTAATTCTGTCTAGTGCTTGAAGCTGGGGAGATGGCCCAGTGGGTAAAACATTTGCCAAGCAAACATATAGACCTGAGTTGAGATCTCCAGCACCCACATAAATGCTGGGTGAGTGTAAGCATCCTGCCTGCAATCAGGAGACAGAGACAGGAACTCCCAGTAGTAAGCTGGCTAGACTAGTTGAATTGGTGAGCCCTGAGTATCAATCAAGAGACCTGCCTTAGTGCATGGTGCAGAACTGAAAAGCAGAGGTGTTGAGGAAAGCACCTGAGCTCAACTTTTAGCCTCCATATGCATACACTTGCTTAAAAACATTCTCTCTCGTTCTCGCTCTCTCCGGGGCTAGAGAGATGATAGCCCAGCAGTTAAAAGCACTTGTTGCTCTTTCAGATGATTAGAGTTCAGTTCCTAGCACCCATGTTGGGCTACAGCTGCAGCTCTAAGACATCTGATGCCCTCCTTCTGCCCCCATAAGTGCCTGAAGAGGTAACATGCAGACACAGACAGACAGACAAGCATGCGCACACACACACACACACACACACACACACACACACACACACACACACACACACACACGTCACATATAAAAATAAATCTAAAAATAAAACATACTTTGTCAGCAAATGGATCTTGGGTCAAATCCAGATTTGACAGGACATAATTACTTAACTGCCCTCAGCTTCACTCTCCCTAACTATTAATAACAGTACCAAGTTTATTAGGTCAATGTGAAGATTAAGTTAATTTACCATCATCAAAATCGTTAAGTTGGTCATCAACTGTGGTTTATCATTTTCTTTGACTTAACAGCCTAGTGAAGAAAAATATTGTCCATCCCTGCTTTTGAGGGGCATGTGGCCTTTCCACACCATTCCCATCTTGATGACAGCACCAATCTCAAAGTCTTATAATTATTTTTTATAAGCAACAATCTTCCCAATCGAAATGAGAGTTGTTCAAAGTATGTAGTACATTTTTCAACATCAACACTGCTCCTGAAACTATGCTACACTCTTTGATGAATTGAAGCAACGACCCCAAATCAAAACACAAGCTGATGTGCAGGGTGCCACATGGGGGCCACTGAAGGGACAGAAGTACTGCACAGGGCAATTTCTGTCGGTGGGGTGGGAGGCCTGTGCATCAGAACCACGTAGGGCTTCTCCCAAGGACATCGGCACCCTACATCTAGTACCATCCCTAGGTTCTGGCTGGAATGTCTTAGGAAATTATTACATTATTCCCCTGGGAGGTAGAGACAGAAACCAAATCGGCATCAAGAAGACATAGATTTGTGTTCTCTGATAGCATCGGAGAAATCCTAAAGGTTAGGGCAAGGGCAAAGTATGGATCTACAGTCCCCACTGTGCCGGGTGGACTACAGAACCCGAGGGAACATAGCACGGTGGCTGCTTCCATAGAAACTGCACAGAGAAGTGTCTGGCTCAGCCACACAGAGAGCCTATACTCAAAGTCTTTATGTAAAGAAACCGGATGCTGAGAGGCGTCAGCAGGGAGCCCCAGAGGGAGCCAATGAGACAAAAAAATGCAGCAGCTAGCAAGTCTGAAATGGTTTGGTCAACTGTCCCCTAAGTTCAGTGTGTGAAGGTCCTGTTCCCAGGTAGCTCTGAGGACTGAAGCCAATGGTAGGTAGCACAGCTCTGGAAGGAACTATGGGACCCTAGTCACTCTCTTCTTTCTCATTGATTCTTGACTCATCGAGTGACAGGTTCATTCATTCTGCCATGTGCTTGTGTCGTGAAATACAGTCTCACCACAGACCTGAAGCAACAAAGCCCAGTTGACCATGGCTTGGCATCTCTAAAATTAGGAGCCTAAATAAGGTTTTTCTCTTTGTAAGCTGATGCTCTCAGGTTTACCTTCACAGTGGTGGAAAGTTGGCTCACACACGGAGGCACAAAGTCTATGAAGAAATGAAAATCACAACCTTTTCTCTTTTCAAGAATTTTCACTAGGACAAGGCACATGGGGCTGGTAAAACACCCAACAAACAAACAACTCCAGGGGTAAAAATCACGTCCTAATAGAGAATATGGGAAGGGGCTGCCGGGGACTTATTCTAGACTCCCTTGCATTGGGCAGGGATAAGCTGAGATAGGCAGAGAGCCATCCAGAAGCTAAGGAACTGGTCATACTTCCAAGGTGCCAGATGGGAACATAGTCTTGTAATGTTCAAAGAATCCACTCAGCCTGGACCCTACAGGCAGAGATCTAAGTAGAGAAATAGATGGCTACACCAAGAAGTAAATAAACAATCTCCTGCTGGAGCAGGGCCATTTATTAGCCATGTGTGCCTACGCAAGTCTCAAGTCTCAAGGTCTGTTTTCTCACCTGTCATGGGGCAGGCACTGCTGTGGGGGCTAGCGTGATCAAACCCTTCACCCCCTGTTACTAGAAGAGTGGTCACGGGGGCTCTGTCCATTCTACCATAGAACTAAGGCTCCAGGCAACCTATTTCATACTTTTTCTTTCATATTAAGTTTTTCTTCCCAATTAATCTAATTTCTCTTTGCTGATTCAAATTCAATGATTTTATTTATCATAAGGTTGAAATATTCTGCTCTGAGACAGTTAACAAAGTATGTTCTATTGTCTAAGTCTTATTCTTAAAGGTTAGCGACTGCAGAAAGACGACTGTCAACAAAAGGTAGTTTTGTTTGTTTGTTTGTTTGTTTTTAGGCTTCTACAGGGCTGGAGAGATGGCTCAGTGGTTAAGAGCACCGTCTGCTCTACCAGAGGTCCTGAGTTCAATTCCAAGCAACCACATGGTAGCTCACAACCATCTGTAATGGGATTCAATGCCCTGGTCTGGTGTGTCTGAAGTCAGCAACAGTGTTCTTACATACATAAAATAAATAAATCTTAAAAAATAATATCTAAAGGTACTGAGGTATTCAAATTATGATCTTTAATTATACCATCCAGTTAGATTTATTTTTAAAAAGCTACCGCTCAAGACAAATGTTTATGGCACATCCAGATTATAAATCAACTGTAACATTCAACCCTTAGATCCTAATCTTAGCTCAAAGCCTCATACAGAGGGGGCTGAATAAATGACTGCTGGCCGACCAGAGACCAGCATCACAGAAAGACCGGAAAGGAATTAGGAAATCGAGCCACGCTCTGCTCTCTGGCTTCCACTAAGTTATACTTGAACCCTGAGGTTCCTGGAGGACTGCATGTGCTGAGAGATCTCAAGTGTGTATCCCAAATGAAGAGTGTCAGAAGTGGGCACATAATAAATGTTCAACCTGAGCTCAGGAAGCAGACCTGGGACCAAACATGAAGTGCCTTCTGATGACAAGCTGCCCTCTTACACACACACTTTCGGGCATGCCTTCAAGACTTCGGTTTTAATGTATTCTCCACCATGATGCTATTGAGAATCATCCTTTTCCTGAGTCATCCATCTTTTCCCATCCTTTCTTACTTCCTTGGTTATAGGCTGAGGATTCTAACTTTCCCCGGAGAGGGGGAGCTCAGACCAGAGAAATGCCAGGCACGTTGTTTTCAGCACAATTTAAACAGCTTCGGTGTTATAGCTGAACAGAAAGAACAAAGATACTTAAATATTAATCACCCTGCCCAGCTGCCCACTGGGACTCACTGAAAACGGCAACACACTGCTGGCTCCTGGCCTCGGGTGCGCACTGCTGCTGTGCAGCTCACAAACACTCCCCTTCCTGAACATATGGAGAGATCGCAGGAAAGAATTTGCCTCAGTGAACCCTGACTAGCCAATCAAAACCAGAAGGTTCCAAGTTTAGTGACTAATATCAGGAATGAGCTGTGCGTGGTGACAAGGAAATTTTGTGTGCTGGGGAAATTTATACCCTGAGATCAGCCATGTCACAGGTGTGCAGGATCACCTGGAGAGACTGAACTTTAAAGAGGCCAGTTCAAACACTTCTTCCAGCAGCATGCCTGTCATCACGGAGTCTGAGAACCCGACAGCACCCCATCGTATCTGGGACCCCCAGGACTGACAGGGGCAGCCGACACACCAAGCCTGCATCTTCATGAGTGTGACTGCTTTGATGCTCTCAGCCCATGAGGCAGGGATCATCGTCTCTGTTCTCAGGGAAGGAAGGGAGCAGGGTCTAGGAAGATTAAGCCTGTCGCTCTTCAGTCACGCAGCTGGGAAATGGAGGGGGTGGGCTCTCTGATTCCAAAATCTTACTCTTTACCACTGTACATCCGGCATTCTTTCCTCTCTTATGCCCTAGTACCCGTGAAAAGGTAAAAAGCTGAAAGCTGGGTAGAGGAAACAAGCAAACATAAATAGGTTCTGGCTGTTCAAGAAGACCTTGGAAAACAGGGAGGCATCGACTTCCAAAGGGTGGACTGAACTCCTTAGTCGCCTTGGAAGATACATTAAGTATGGTAAATCGAACATTCCTAAGTGGAAATCTAAAATCCAAATGCCCCTCAATCCAGAGCTCTCTAAGTGCTGGCTTTTTTAAAGTAGAAAATTCCACCCCCGACCTTAGATCAGAACACAGGTGCTGGCCAGTGCCATGGCTCGGTGGATAAAGGTGCTTCCACCGAACTTGAGTTTAGTCTCCAGGGGCTCACCTGGTGCCAGGACAGCAAGGCTGACTCCTGAAAGTTCTCCTCTAACCTCCATATGCATACTGTGGCATGTGGACCCTTACACAATACACACACACATAAATAAATAGAGCTCTCTGCTCCTCCCCATTCCAGAAACAGCTGCATCTCCTCATGCAATGTCAACCTTGTCCCTGAGACACGGTAATAAAGGGCAGAGTGAAGAGATAGAGCCATATCAGTTGCCTGGTCACCAGGGCTGCCTTCAACTCTGGTAGAGTGAATACTGTTGCCGTTAATGACCTCTCCATTGACCTCAACTACATGGTCTACATACTCCAGTATGATAGCAGAGTCAAGGCCAAGAATGGGAAACCTTACCAACAGTTAGATCATCGCCTTCTTCCAGGAGCGAGATCCCACCAACATCAGATGGGTGATGCTAGTGGTGAGGGGCCATCTGAGGAGTATAGCCAAAAGATTCATCATCTCTGTCCCTTCTGCTGATGCCTCATGACAGGTGTGAACCAGGAATAGTATGACAACTCATTTTAAAGTGTCAGCAATGCCTATGGCACCTCCAACTGCTTAGTATAACCCCGACCACACACACACACTCCCCACCAAGGTCATCCATGATAACTCTAGCATTGTGAAGGACTCATGACCACAGGCCATGCTATCACTACCACCCAGAAGACAGTGAATGTCCCACTAGGAAGCTGTGGCATGATACATGTGGGGCTGAATGTCATCACTGTATCTACTGGCACTGCCAAGGCTATATGTGTGCAAGGTCATCCCAGAGCTGAACGGGAAGCTCATTAGCATGGCCTTCTATGTTCCTACCCCACATTTCTTCAGTCATGAACCTGACATTGTACCTGGAGAAAGCTGCCAAGTACTATGATAGCAAGAAGGTGGTGAATCAGGCATTGGAGGGCCCACTAAGGAGAATCCTGGGCTACACTGAGGACCAGATTGTCCCCTGCCACTTTAACAGGGATGCCCACTCTTCAAATTTTGACACTGGGGCTGACATTGCTCTCAACAACTTTGTAAAGCTCACTTCTTAGCATGACAAAGAAGAAGGCTACAGAGGTAGGGTGGTGGCCTACAGAGCTTCCAAGAAGTAAGAAACCCTGGACCACCCACCCCAGCAAGAACAGAAAGGGAGAGAGCAGCCCTCAGCTGCTGGGGATCTCTGTCCCAGCCCAGCCCCCATCACTGAGCAGCTCCCCTCACAGGCTCTATCGCAGACCCTCCCCCACACACCTCCCAAGAGGAGACCTACTCTCTTGAATGCCATTAAAGTTCCCTGTACCTGCAAAAAAAATATACAAATAGATAAATAAAATAAAAACTTAAAAATACGGGTACACAAAAATGTTGCATAAAAATTACTTTCAGGATACATAGACAAGATGCACAGAAAATTCAAGTGAGTTTTGTGTTTAGACTTGGTTTGCAACCTCAAGATATCTCATTGTGTAATGTCAATATTCTCAAATTAAAAATACTTATCTCAAGCATTTGAGATAAGGGATATTCAGTGTGTACTTCCAGGACAAAGGGCTCTTAGGCTGCTGAGAAGATATGAGAGTTGAATGTAAGGAGGGATAGCAGCAAGGAGAGACACACACTAGCTCTTCAGGTGCTCTGTATGACTGGGAGGACCGGAGGAAATGGACGCTTTTACCTTCAGAGGTATAACTGATATTAAGACCCCCTCACTGCTTCCAGTGACAGACATGGCAAGACCTTGGTGCAACACACCTACAGCCTGACAGGGGAAACCAGAAGAACATCAGCGTAGCCCAATGGCCTGGTGACAAATAGAATCTCAGCCTAACTGAACGTGGAACAAGAGATATTATACTAGCAGTAAAAGTGAGCATTTATTAAGCACTTGCTGTGTGCATGCACTGTGTTAAGCACCACCTCGTTTTCTCCTCAACAAACCTTCTGGGGACCATTACTTATCCTACTCTATTTGCCCTCAGTGCTGAGATAAGGAAATTCGATTTTCAAAGGTAATGGGGCAACCGATCAAGATGGCTAAACAAGAAGCTTTTCTGCTTACCCCACTGATGGGGACACAGGGAACGTGCATCCCTGTAATGACAGGAATGAAGCAGGTGCAGAGAGAACAAATTCTCGGTACACAATAAACAGAACTATTCACCAGTGATGCCAATTCTGTTTCCAAATGACTGCCTGAGATGGTTAGACAAGATAAAATGTCTTGCCAGGTGGAGGTGGTAGTGGTGCATGCCTTTAATCCCATCACTGTAAACCCAAGTAAAGCGTGCGTGCAGTGGGCCTCTGTACCCTTCTGAGGCTGGTCCTTGGCAGGTACCGTGGAACTTGGGTGTGGGGAGGGTTGAACTGCTAAGTGTGGCCCAAGGTGTCTGGGACGCGCAGACAATGTGGCTTATGCTGAACACCTGCTTTCCTTCTGGTTGTCTGGAATTTGGATATCCGCCAGGGAGGAGATAACACGACGATGCAGTGGATGCCTTGAATAAAGCCTGGGCAATCACCTCTAGTGAGATTCCCTGATTAGTAACATTTCATACACGTTGTCAGAACTCATTTTGGTGGGATTAAGCATATCCTGTGTGACTTTACTGGCTCAATGTCCTTGGAAGGTTGCCCCTGGATGCCCTTGGACTTTACTTCTGAGGCTGGCCCTTGGCTGATTCTGTTTTGTATCCTCTCATGTGATAACTAATAACCATGAGCATACCCAGTGCATGCTCATTGATTGTGGGCAAACACTGACTTAGTAAGCACTAGACCAGGTTCCTAAGAGAACCATGCGACCTTTATGTGATCTCATGCAAGTTAAAGTATTTTGTCCCCAAAGCAACTCATTACAGTGCTTCTATCTTCTTTGTATTTCAAAAGAAAAACAAGGTATTTACGTCTACTCACCCAAATCAACTTCATCTAAAACTCCCAATCACATTCAGAGATCATCTTCTAGATTCTGTAATTCTGGATCCTGCTAAGTTGGCAATGACTGTTAGTCATCACAAAACCTTGCGACAGGACCCAGGGCCAGAACCTCCAACCTTCGGGCATCTTTGCAGGAAAGAGGAAAGAAAAATGCAGCTCGTTGCCATGTCTGACCTTAGAACAAGTCAGGAATGACTCAAATTCTGTGTCACCTTACCATCACTCAAGATTGTAAAAGTGTCACCTGCACAGACGTGGGGGCTACAAACACCCCATAGTGAGAAGTTAAACTTGGGGAGGGCTCCAACTCAGCTTCAGGCCTCCCTTCCTACAAAGGTGTTGAGGAAGGAAACCACTGTGCAGAGAGGCAGGAGCAGAGCTCAGGGTGACCTGGATCCTTTCTGCGTGCTGTGCTGTGCTGTGCTGTGCTGTGCTGTGCTGTGCTGTGCTGTGCTGTGCTGTGCTGTGCTGTGCTGTGCTGTGCTGTGCTGTGGTGCATTCTTTGGTTCAGCTGCTACAGTAGGAGAGACTATGGATGCCTCCTCCTTTTTAGAGATCAAGTAGGAACTGTGGGGAAGCCCATGGGAAAGAAAGGCCAATGAGTCACCTATGTGAGCTGTCCCAAGGCCTGAGCATCAATGTTCTTTTCTTTGACTAATATGCCCAAGACTGTTCTCCTAGAAAATGTTTGCCTCACTAGTTACATGGCAAACTGGCTATAGTGCCAGGGTCAAAACCAACATATGGGCCCAGAAAGAAATGAAGAAGGCATAGTCTAGAAAAGGCAAAGTCCTCGTGGCTCAATGATCTTGGCTCATCATCAAAACTAAAGATAGCAGCAACAAAGCCACATGACAAATATCACACCTATGCCAAACAATCATTCTTGCATACTCAGCAGACTCACAGACACTGGCTTCTAGCTGTGCTATAATAATAATAATAAAAAGGTATAGTTTTCATCTTTACCCCTGGTTCTTAGCAAGAGCACAAAAAACCTTGGAATTCCCTGCTAAGAGTAGTTTTTGTTATCTGTAAGAAATGCTTTTAGATTTGTGGCAATGAGATGATTTCCTAGGAGAAAATAATAATAATTTGAGGGGAGGACTAGCTCTACACGTGATTAGGACACTGAAAGTTTCAGGCCCAAGTTCACCTTCAGTGGTGGAGAAGGAGGCTGGTCATGCCATGACCAACGATCAATAAAGTCCTGAAGCCTCCACGAAAACCTACCAGCAAGGTCCTGGCAGCTTCGAGGGCAGGGAACACGTGGATGTGCTCTGAGCACGGCACACGTGGAAAGGGCATGGAGACGCTGCACCTCTTCCCCAACACCTTGCCCCATTCATTACTCTACTTGGCTCTTCCAGAGTGGCAACTGCTACAACAAAACCCTATAAGCACAGCACCTTCCTGAGTTCTGTGAATGTTCTCATAAAGTACCAAATGCAGAAGAAGGGTCACGGGATTTGTAGCCAAGCAGATACAAGTGTCTAGGGACATCTAGGACTTACAGTTATATCTACACTGGGATGGTCTGAGGACACTGAGTCTGTAGACCTGTGGAGAATCAGAAACTGCTGGATGCCCAGGGAGAGTCAGACACTGGTTGGAATGACAGATTGTCTTTCCTGTTCCTCATTCTTTCCTACTCTGTTAACTAGCTTCTTCCTATAGACAAAGACTGTCCACCCTCAAGTACCTACAACCAGAAATACAAGGAACAGGATTACCTTTTCCCATCCCTCTAGCTGTATTACTTTAGGGAAATTCAGCCATGAAGGTAGCAGGTGATAAGTTGGGGTGCCACTCACAGGAAGCCAAGCAAACAACTTCCATGGACACCAAATGAAACATCTGTTCTAGCCAAGCTTCTAGAGAGCCAACTGCTTTGGTAAGATATTTTATATAGCTCCTGTTAAGTCATAAAAACATGCCTTTGATTTGTGGAGTTCAGTGTGTTCTCCTTCCTTCCAGAGAGCACAACCACGCTGCAGAGACGACCCTTTTCCTCTAAGAATAGCTCCATAGTGGCCATGGAGACACAGAGGAGAGCTATCAATGAACAAGTCCTTCAGAAGACTCACTTCCCTAAAGACGAGACCTGGGCTGTATGAACAAAACACAGTGGAGGGCAACTCCAACTTGAAACACACACACGTACATACACACACACACACACACACACACACACACAGAGCTACAGAGAGAAGTTCTTTCTTCCCAACTAGAGAGCACTGGAGACCCGCCAGGCTTGGAGTCAATGGCTACTGGCAGCCACAGAATGTTCTACAAAGAAAGTGGCTGTGAGGCAGGAATCAGGCCTGTGTGTAGACTTGTCTATGGAGCAGCTGGGCCCGACTACCCTGAGCCCTGCCCTGTGTGGGCTGCAGCCTCCAGGGTTTACCCCCAGCTGCAACCCTTGGCCAGCTCTCTCTGGAGAGGAAGGACTGCTGTGAACGGAAGGCCCTTGGGAGCTGGTGTCCAGGCAAGGAAATGAGTCAGAGGCTCTGAGCTAGCTATAGGGTAATAAGAGGTCATTGAAGAAGCCATGTCACCCTAGGTGAAAGTTCCCGACATTCTCCCTAGGTTAACGTTCTAATGCCGTCACTTCTATGCCCTGACTCTGCTTGTATGTTCTTACTTAGCCCATGAGAAGCCTGCCCGTGTACAACCTAAGTACTTGTAGTTTCATGGCACATTGTCCCAGGCAAGAAAAAAGCCCTCTGGGTAACCTGATCTGCCACCATTTAAAAAGCTGACTATACGTGTCAGCATGGTCCTCCATTCATAAACATAAAATGCTGATAAAACATTAGCAGATATGTAAGGAAAATCATAGCAGCTCACTACAAACTGCGTGCCTAAAACAACCTTCCTTTCTCAGGAGACCAGAGATTGCAGCCAGAGATCAAGTTGTCATCACAAGACTGGCTTCTAAGGCCCTTCATGGTGTGTCTCCCTCGTGTCTTCCCATGGTCTCTCTCCATATGTGTCTTGTTCCAGTTTCTTCACCTTACAAAGGACACTAGTCACACTGGATTAGGGCCCAGCCGAGTGACCTCATTCTAACTTAATTACCCCTTTAAAAAGCCTCTTTCCAAATACAGTTACATTCTTAGGGGTAGGCTGTCAGAACACCAATGCATGAATGGGGCAAGGCATAATTCAGCCCACAACAGCATGAAAGAAAAACTCTGAGATGAACAACCCAAAACTTGCCAAGAAAAAGCAGGAATGATACAAGGAAGAGAAGAAAAATAAGTTAGTACCATTCAAAGGTTTTCAAAAGATCTCACAACCAGAAAGACACACTTCTGTGGAAAAAAGCAACCATAAACATTAAAGCTTTTTAATGTTGAAAATTACAACACAGTGATGCAGACAGACAGAGACAGACAGAGACATACACACACACACACACACACACACACACACACACACACACCAATTAGAAGAGGCATGGATGACGATAAATCCACATAAAATGTTGGCCCAGATAAAGTGGGGCTTCTGTTGAAAACAGTATGAAAAATGCGGACTCTGAAGTGAAGCTGAAAATGTCTGAACTTGATTTACCCAGAGATACTTATTTGCTTTAGACTGTTTAAGAAAAAGAAAAAAAAATACAAACTTAGGTATGCATGTTAAAAATGTTGTGGACCAAGGTGGGTGGTCTGCGTATCCCATTCTTGGGTGGGGACGGAAGAAATTAGTATTCCCATAAACCTGCCATTTCCCAGCTTCTGGATTTATCTGGAAGGCCTGCTTCCATCTGCTCACAGGCATAGGAAGCCCAGCCTCATTCATGCCCTGCCCCTGCATGGGTGTGCACATACTTGGCGCTGAGGTCCCCATCTGGCTATCTCAGGACCAGGAGACTTCTAGACACCCCTGGCAAGGATTAGAATCCCTTGATTGTTTCCAAACCCAGCTAAGAATTGAAGAACTGTTTTAGAAACTGTTTCACCTAACAGTTCTGTATGTGAAATACAATTTATAGAAAGCCACTGATTTGAACAAGGGACCAATCCAACACAGTCGACTGTTCAAGTAAAGTGGATGTATGAGAAAGCACTGGGCACAGATGTTTAGTCACAGGAGCTGAGCTTCAGTCACTCTAAGCAGACACCTGTCTCAAACAAGGCAAGTCACACGGTAGCTCGGACCTCACTCCTGCCCTCTATCCACAAATGCTGCTTGTCCACGATGTAGCCCAGTTCTTCAACCAGAGCACCCTGCACCTGTTACAGAATCATTAACTAAAGCCAGTTTAGAATCTGAACTAAGATTATTGTTATTCATTTTGTTTTGTTTTGTATTTCCAGACAGGGTTTCTCTGTGTAGCCCTGGCTGCCCTTGTACTCAGAGATCCACCTGTCTCTGCCTCCTGAGTGTGCTTGGGATTAAAGGTGTGCAGCACCACCGCCCTGCAGTCATTGAGGACAGCAGTACCTTCCTCACAGGCACGGCAGCCTGCACCTGGAGAGCCAATTACTAAGGAGGCTGAGTGATAGGACAGTCTTAGAAAAGTGAGTGGGGAGGTCACCTACCTATTCACTTACTCTGCTGGTCTATGCTTTTTTATACCCAAAGACCTCTGAAGGCAAGAAACAGTAGAAGCTCAGTGTGGGCTGCTTCCAATGTGGGTCCCACACACTAATCTGCTTCATGTTCTTTTTGTTTGTTTGTTTTTTCAAATTGGATATTTTATTTGTTTACATTTCAAGTGTGACCCCTTTTCCCGGTTTCCCCTCTGCAAGCCCCCTATCCCAACCCCCCTTATCCTACTTCTATGAGGGTGCTCCCCTACCCACCTCCCCCCCTAGCATTCCTCTACACTGGGGCACAGGACCAAGGGCCTCCCCTCCCATTGATGCCAGATAAGGCCCCTTCAGCTCCTTCAGTCCTTCCCCTAACTTTTCCACTGGGGTCCCTGTGCTTAGTCCGATGGTTGGCTGTGAGCATCCACATCTGTATTGGTCAGGATCTGGCAGAGACTCTCAGGAGACAGCTGTACCAGACTTCTGTCAGCAAGCACTTCTTGGCTGGGTTTGGTGTCTGCATGTGGGATGGACCCCCAGATGGGGCTGCTTCATGTTCTTAACACAGTGAAATAGGTCCTAGGAATTCTCTTGATACGTGAAAACAGACACTGAAGACGGCTACCGCACTCCGAGTCTGAGAGTCTCAACACTAGGACGTGTGCCTACTGTGATATATGGTGGGTTGTACGTCACCGTGGCTGCATGGAGCAGCTGATCAGTGTGGCCAGTGAGGCAGGGAACAAGCTGACTTGTCACTTTTAGGGCAGAGCATGTCATTACAGGGACAAATGGCCCAGAGCTCTCTTACTTCCTAGTATAGTGTCTAGCAGGGTCTGCTTCAACAAGCGGAGAACTGCATGTGGCGAACCTTCCAGAAACTACTTGTTACGTTTTACTGTCATATGGAAAAACAAAAACGTTTTCTTTGAAAAGATTTTTAAAATGCTTTTTTCCAACTACATTTCTACGTGAAATGTATTTCATTTATAACATTCAAAATGATGCATTACAATGAGCCAAATTCAGAAACACATGCAAGAACCCAGCTAGCTTCACCACTCCAAACACAAACGTCTATAAAACTATAGGGCAATGTGATTCCACAAATGTCTTTGAAAAACAGATATTTTCCATAAGTTTGTTTATACCAACAGATATGCTTATTAATTTTAAACTTATATTTATTAAATTTATATTTTTACATGTCAACTTAATAATTTTTAAATGTCTTGTAATTTTAAATGTAGTAGCAAAAGAAATAAAAAAAAAAACCAAAACACCTTTTGGGATTTCACGATAATTTTTAAGAACCCCAAAGTCTGAGAGCTGGTTACCAGGTAAAGATAACTGAAAGTCAAGTCTATGGAGCGATACTATCAGCTGAGAGCCCAAAGTAAAATGTACCAGTCACAGAGATACCCAACGAAGCTAAGTTACTCGTGTGTGTGTGTGTGTGTGTGTGTGTGTGTGTGTGTGTGTGTGAGAGAGAGAGAGAGAGAGCCTTCCCTCAAACTTTATAAGAAGACTTGATAGACTCCAACAGGACGTTGCTATTCAGAAATACTGAAGGACATTTCATTTTCGTCTCTCAGAGGACAACACATTTCAAATTTCAGAAAGTCATATGACACGAGAACATAATTAATAAGCCAAATCAAATAAATATAAATAAAACCCTGCACACATCAGGGCACATGTGTGGAGGTCAAAGGACACTCCCTAAAGTCAGTGCTCTCCTGCCACCTTGTGGGACCCAGGGACTAAGAGAAGGTTGTTTCTGGTCTTTGAGCAAGCGCCTTGCCATCTGATCCACCCCACCAGCCCAAGTTTTTTCTTCCATCAGCTGGCTTTTCTTCTGCTGCTTATCCAGGCTAACAGGATAGGAAAATTTACACTGCATGAAATCTCTAGTTTCAAGCACTCCTAAGTTTTCTCTCTAGCACAACAGAAGAAATACATAACCAAGGAGAACGGGAGGTGCTTCTCTACAGATGACCATAAAGAAACTTGACTGACACACTTTGGAAGGATCTGACACTTGCGCTGGGGAGATGACTCAGTGATTAAGAGCGCTGTCTGCTCTTCCAAACCTGGATTCAGTTCCCAGCACCTACACAATGGCTTACAACCATCCCTAACTCCGTTCTAGAGGACCCAATGCCTCTTCTGTTCTCCTCAGGCTCTTGCATGTGACATATCTATGCAAATACAATTATATGCACAAAATAAATATATTTTCAAAAAACTCTAACACTGAATAGGACAGAAGAGGCTCGGCTCCTCATACACCTAACCAGAAGAAGACTAACTACAATCAAAGCATACGGAAACACCTAAAGAGATTTCAGAACTTCTGGTACAGTTGACTTGAACAACTTCCTCCTGTAAATTATGCTTTAAAGAAATCAGACTAAGGGACTAGAGAGAAGAACACTGATTGCTCTCGCAGAGGACCCCGGTTCAGTTCCCAGCACCCAGATGTTGGCTCATTAGCATCCTTTAACTCCAGATCCTGGAAATCTAATACCACACTGTCTGACCCCCAGGAGAGAAAGACACACATGTAGTACATACACATAGATACATGCAGTCAAAACACTCAATCTGAAAAAAAGTTTTGTCTTGTTTTAAAGAAAGAAGTCATCTCCAAGGCTCAGACAGTACAGACTTACAGGTAAACTCGGATGTTATTGTGTAAACATGACTAATCTGAATTACGTGGCAACTGACAAAAAGACACGGTGATTATGCAAATTTGTTTCCCACTGCTGCTCCAACAGTAGTAGGGACAGAGGCTGAAAGCAGTTTCACCAGTTTGAAGTCAAGATTTTCCTCCAGAGTTTTGAGGGGAGACCATTTTCTGGCTTTCCCAGCTTACAGAGCCTCTTTATACCCCTTTCTTTGTAGCCCCTTCGGCTCTCTCAGAGCTAGAAGATACCATCTTGTCTCAGACATTGCATGTCAAATCTCCCCTGCCTCTCACCTGTAGCCTCACCTTTTCTTTTGGTGATACCAGACATGAAAATTAGGGCCTACTGACTGCTACCCACCCAGCCCTGCCTCTTTCTCTCTCATATGGATACCTGTAACTGCATTTAGGGTCTACTTGCATAATCCCAGATACTCTTCCTGTCCTGACTGTCAACTTGACACATCTGTAAAATCCCTTTTGCCCCTATAAGGCAACATTTCAGTGATGGTGCTGTGCCTGTCTTACAGGGTTTTTTTTGTGGGGAGGGGGGGGAACTAACTACACAGTTTTATTCTCACTTTTCACAGTGAAAATTCAGCCAGAAATTCTAACCAATCAGTAAGCGCTGACCAACCAAAGTTTATGAAGTTCTGAAAGCATCATGTCCTTCAATGAACAGTCATGTTTCTAGCTCTCTGAAGGACTCGCTGGTTTCTTGCCCCTGGAATTGGTGTTAGGAAGACAAGTGGCCTTCCCTGCCACCCCACTCTCCCATTCCCTACATACAACAAACCAGGGACCTATAGGTGCCCATCACTGGGATGCCCCCTTCCCCGATACTCTTTCCTTCATTAGGCCTAGTCATTGTGCATAAGGAAGTCACTGGCATTGGCCAGATGCTCTCCATTCTCTATGGTAAGGATAAAAATGGAATTCCTAAATTGAAGATAATTTGATCCTTTGGTTCTGTGGTTATGTTCTAAGTACAGTGCCTTTATAAGTCAGGTTTGACCCTTGCCTCCAAAATGGTCTGGCTGGTCATCATTCTAGCCTATTGCTTCTCCAAGGAAAATCAAAACAATGATTCTGTGGCTCCATAAATCATATGGAGATATTTACAAGAAAATCCCTGTGCCCATGGCCCTGATTTCTCTGACACATGAGTCACAGTCCAGATCGCAGTGGGCTGCAGGTCTGATCCACCGAGAAACACCTCCAGCCTTGGTTCAGTTTAGCAAAAGAAATGGAGGCTGACTGGAATCCTGTTGGGGTGGGTTTTGTATTGTTTTTATCCTGAGAATCGTCAGTCCTTGAGAGAGAAAATGGCTGAGTCTGCTCTATCTCGGAGGAGAAAACACACATCAGAAAACCACCCATGTAAATAACTGCTGGCTCCTTGGGAGGTCACCACAGAGGACCCAGTTTCTGTCGGCAGTGCATGGAAAAGTACTCCGCGTTTGTCTAGATACACATGCATCCATCTGAGTGTGGGATGATGATGGGGGGGGGTAAAGCTGGGGGGTTGCAAAGATGTGGGGTAAACTATGTGATACAGAGAGAAAGAACTGTCAGTGGCCACAACCTCTATGTGACACATGGAACTGAAGGGTCTGCGCAGGAGTCACGTGAGCATAGATCGGGTAGGCAGCGTGATAGTGCAGTACTAACTCCATCCTCTTGGTGCAGCCAGCACGGGCGTGGCAGCCTGCTGCCATCAACCTGCTCTCCACCCGACATTCAGATTTACTTGGCATAAAGTTCTATGACAGACAGCAGAACGACTCATCAGGGCTGCAGGTGAAATTGAACCTTCCAATAGGCTGGCCTTAAGGGGCGTTTCCTTGGCTGTCTGGGTGGGTGCAATGTAAGCACAGGGGTCTTCAAACGTGGAAGGGAAGGCAGCACTAGAGCAGTGGGGATACAGTATTGTTGTTGGCCTGGAACATAGAAGAGACCATAAGCCAAGGAATGTGGGTGGCCACTAGAAGCTGGAAAAGGCAAGGAAACCAATCCATCCCTAGAGCCATCAGAAAGGAATGTTGATCTCTTGTTGATATATTGGTTTTCACCCAGCAAGACTCAAGTCAGACTTGTATGCTACTGAACCGTAAGACACTGTGTCTGTGTTATTTTAAGCCTCTACTTCTGTGATAAGATCGTAACAGCAATCGGGCGCTAATGCAGACAGCCTAGGCTTTGAGGAGTGTTAGAGCTCCACAAATAATTCTAATTTGCAGCAAAGTCTGATAGCCACTAGACTAAAGACAACGGCAGGCTGGTATGCTTGCTTGTGCTGGGAAACATGTGGCAAATTTACCTGAGAAGGTAGTGAGTCCCACACAAAACCATGATTCTTTCATCCCAGTCACGTATCCACAGACATTGTGGCCTGCATATGCCACAGGAAGACATGTTCATCAGTTTAGGTCAGAGCCCCTCTGCTCCAAACAGGCAAATTGCCTTGAGATAAATAAATAAATAAATAAATAAATAAATAAATAAATAAATAAATAAATAAATAGCAGATAGCCACAGCTTTTTAAGTAAAGCTTATTATCTTACTAATACTGTCACACAGTGAAGGGACTGAGCAATGCCTGGGCCAAACACAAACCCATAAGTGGCCTGTTCATAGCCCAACAGGAGAAGGAACACATTGTCCCCCCAGTGTGAGGCTCTCGAAAGCCGCCTTAGGACTGTAGAGTCAGAGGGTTCTCCATTTGCTTATGAGCCTATTTGCGTGTGACAGATGCTCAACAGCTGGATTTGTTTATTTATGATAGAGAAATGGACTGAAACTATGGGAACAATGACCACATTCCTCCTCAGGATCAAGGACGGGGGCGTCTGTTGTATGGTCTTGGCAAGTGCAGCCTCCCTGCGGAGAGAGAATCCATCCACTACAGGACTTCGCCCACAGCCACACATGATGTTAACTTTCCTTGGAAGCCACCCCACTATGGTACTGCCCCCAAAGCTGGAACTTGAGAACCTTTCACAATTCCTTCACCTCCCTACTCTGTCCTCCTTGCAGAGGAAGCTGGTACAACAGAAAAGGAGCCATATCACAAACAGGTTTGGTTCCATGTTTCAGAAAAGACATGACATTCAGAGGTTGCTCCACACCTCTGAGCCTCATTCCAGGCAGTGTGACATCACCCTCCTGTTCTCATGCAGAATACACAACATGCTGCAGACAAGAGTGCTCAGCATATAGGGAGGGTCAGGGCATCACATCTATGCTGTAGCGTCTCCAACTTCTTGTCTTGTCTTCTCTCTAAGCCGCTACTGAAGACTTAGTGTCTCCATTTGGCCCTCTCATTGGCATCTCTGGTTGGATGCATCCAATCTGGACTTACAGTTGTCACTCACAAACCACTGAGGCCTCTCAATTTCTCTGACTGGATCCCCATGGTGAGAGCATCATCGGTTGTTTCCTGCATGTACCCCACTCTGCTCCCACTGCTATTCTTGGTCAGGTTCTCACTCCCTACACAACCCAAGCACAAAAGCCTCCAAGACCTAAGGCTTCAGGCCACAGCAGCCTATGAGTTCCTTCTTCTCAAACAACTTCTGTCATGTCAAGGCCTGAACAGACACCTCCAAACTGTTTTTGCCCTGTAGCCTGATAATTTATAATGAAAGACGAGCAAACTCCAACTGGGTGCAGAGATGAGATGAGGCCTCACACAGCTTTCTTACGATTTATATCAAGGTACCAAATACTGAGCAATTTCACATCTTCCACAGAATACATAGATCTTGGAATAAATAGATCATAAGTTATTTGTCAACATAGTAGGGCCAGCTATGGTCAGTACCTGCCTGAATCCCAGCACTTGGGAAGCAAAGACAGAAGAAAGCAATGCAAATTCAAAGCTAGCCTGACCGGCATAGTGAGATCAAGACCACCAGGGCCATAAAAACCAAAATTAACTAAAGCAGTCACTGAGGACTGGAGAGGTTCTAGCGACATGTCTTTACACGGAATTAGAAAACTGCAATGTAAACTGTTCACAAAGCACCACAGGACCAATAAGCCACTGCAGACTACTGACTGCAGACCCTCCGTGCCGCATAATGGAAACTGATTGAGTGAACATGTGATCGAGCTCACACTCATTCTTACCATTCTGTTCATCCAGTTCATTCCCAATTTCCTGGCCCATTTGTTTTTGGCGACTTATGATAGAGGAAAGGGCATCAAGTCCCGCGTCCTGTTCTGAAAGAAAAGGAAAAGCAACTGACTAAATATCAAAGGAAAACACTTTCAAGTTAATATAAATACACACACACACACACACACACACATACACACACACATATACACATACATACTTATTGACAGACAGACAGACACATACACACATGCATGTACACACAGAGGGAGATCTCTCCAGGCAACTGACACTATCCAACATGCAACAAAAGGTGGCACTGGTGGCGTTACTGAAACAACAATTTAAATACTTCACACCGCAGACTGAAATGATTTCCTGATAAATTCATTACTCAAATATGAAACAGAAATTTTATTAAAGTTGGCTACAGTGACATTTAACCATCTAGTATATAATACAAACAGAACATGTATAAATCAACAGTAACCGGGCACACATGCACACAGGCACACATGTGTTGGAGTCAGAGGATATCTTCTAGAGTTGGTTCTCTCCGGCACAAGGCTACCTCAAGTGGGAGGGGCCTGCAGCTCCTGAGCACTATGTGGTATATGGGAAATAAGCTCAACGCATTGACAGAAATCTTCACGACTTCAATATACCCACTCTTACTAGGTCTAGAAAACATATATGAGAACACATGCAGCTTAGCAATAATGCTTCTACAAGACTCTCCCTTGTGCTGGAAATCAACTTACTGCCTCTTGGTGTATTTTTTTGACTACTCTGGAACTTTTTCTGGAGCCCTTAGCTATTTTTCCTCTGCATGAGGTGTGATGCTTAAAACTGATTATCAATTTCATAGATTCTTCTAGACTCACCTAGAAGACAAACCTCTGTCAGGCTTGACAAGATTACCTTGCTTAGTTTACAGGAAGTTGGAGGCTCTCACCCTTAACGTGGGCCTGGGTCCCAGACCGTAAAAGGGCAGCTCCTTGGGCATGAGTCATGAGCACGGTGAGCCCGTGAGCATGGTGAGGCCAGGTGCTTCAGGCTCCACAGGAGCTTCCCTCCAACTGTGAAGTGGAGCAAACTCCTTCTCTCTCCAGTTGCTTTTGCCATGGTAAGTTGCTTTTATCACCACTACAGAAAATGTAACTAAGATACTTCCTGGCTCCGGCCTTCTTCCTTGTGTGTGTCTCTCCCTCAGGAAGAAGGCAATGCCTGGTTCTGTTTTGGAGTCCAGGTCCTGAAAACTGAAGCCAGGTTGGTCCATGCAAAGCACAGGCTCTCCCACTGCACTACACACCTAACCCCCTACTCTTCCTCTTACAGACTCCTTCAGTGTTCACAACTTAATCAGTGACCAGTTCCTCTGAAGCACAGTGGAACGCAGATCAAGGGCTCCTCCCTACACACCCCCTCCTTTGGTGCCTGATAAGCCAGCAGCAGTGAGGTGCTTTACCATGAGGGTTTACCCTGGCACACTAAGAAGCAGCATCACTCTGACAGGAACTAAAATCCCAAGACTGTCCACTGCGCTCTGCTCAGTCCTGGAGGTCAGGGCTCCTCGCTGACAGTCTCAGTCTGATTACTGATTGCAGCCCAGATATGATTACTGCTGCTGCCTTTTTGTGAGGTTCTGTAACTTCTTACTGGGCAATCCCTCACAGCTACAGTCTCTGGTTTGGTTGGTAGCTTTCTACACTGAACCTTGCCTGTGAATTTCTCTTTTCCTGAATATGTATATGTGTGTGTGTGTGTGTGTGTGTGTGTGTGTATATATATATATATATATATATATATATATATATATAAATATATGTTGTGTGTGAATTATCAAAAATTGTTTTAACTTTTTTGTCTTCTGATGTATTAAAATGTAAAGAAAAAGGTGAATTAAACTCAAGCTATTCAAGATCCTGTCTTTAAAAGTCAATGTATGTGTCTTCCAAGTGGGTTATCTTGGTGACATCTCTCCGAGCCTTGCTCCTTCGCCTCCAGCGCACTGAGCAGGCACTGTGGGTAAGGTCTGCACTTCACCCAAGGGCCACTTGCCAGCTGCAGCTCCATGTTTACATTTGTGAAGTGACTGCGTCGTGTGATGGCTTATCTAGGGAAGCAGAAGTACAGAGTCTCGCTCAGGAGCTCACTAGCATCTACTTACAGTTTTGTATCACTCTTTTTTACAGAATTAAATCACTATACTTAGCTCTTTGATTCGCCTGGAACTTATTTAAACTTGAGGTGTGAGGCAAGGACCTCTTGGTGACACTTTTTGACACAGCGTACTTTTTAAAGGCTATAAGCAGCCTGCTGAGTCCAGGGAGCACTCTAAGGCACCATTTTATAGCAAAATCACTTTATAATGAGGTCCTCTTGGTCCTTAGTAGCAGCCTCCTGGATGGCCTCCAAGATAAATCTATCATCAAACTCGCACTGCAGAGGGACGTCTATGCTACAGCAAAAGCCCAAATGCACCCAAGGAATAATCCATAGACGGACTGAGGGTCAGCGCCCTGTGAAATGATGGGGAAATGGATGGAAAGCGGAAAGCAACTGCCTCTAAGGTCGTCAGCTAGGAAAAGACACTGAAGAGCTGACACTGTTTTTCATTCAGTCAGAATACAAATTGTTAGTGAAAAATAGCTACGCTAACCTCTTCTCCCAAGTTCGTTGTCTCCTAAAGTTCTCCCTAATGCATATCAGGAAGGAGAGGAGAAACTCCCCTAGTCCTGTGATTGCCATCAACTAGAGTATTTCCTCAGTGTGTAACTCTGGTATAATCAACTTTCATCCCACAATCCAGACGCAAAAGATGCTGGGCAGCTCAAAATGATCATGTCAATCACCCAAGCTATAAACAGACATTTCTAAGAGGCAATGGTTTCATCATTTAGTAATAATCAAAATAAAAGGCTGCTTCCAACAAAAATAAGTCAGGACTCACTGCAGACAATCTACTTACAAACAGCAGAAGTGGGACATTGTAACAGTTCATTCTCTACAATCCACCTCACTCTGTCACACCGTCCAAGGCTTAATGCCTTGGTGATGTGTCACAATGGGGTATTTGCAACATACCAGACCCTGAGTCGTTCTTCAACTTTACAGTGGTGTAGATTTTAAGACTGGATCACCGTGGAAAAAGGAAAGCCATGTACATGCACATGTATGTGCATACAGACACACACAGACACACACACACACACACACACACACACACATGCACATGCACACATACACACCAACACATCCAAGCTGTTCAGGTTTTAATCCCTGGAACCTGCAGCTATCTTACTTTTTCCATGGAAAAGGCAACCTTGAAGATGTGGTGAAGATGAAGGTGTATGATAGGAGATGACGCTTCGGAATCTAGGTGGACCCAACACAATTCTATTAGCTCTGAGAAACAGAGGTTACCCAACCTGTCAGAGGGAGCCATGACAGAGGGTTAAAGAGATGCAGCTGTTGGCGTTGAAGACGGAGCTATGAGTCAAGGAAATGGGGATCTTCTAGAAGCTGGACAAGGCAATGGGACAGATTCTGCCCTTGGACGGCCAGAAAGGAATGCAGCCAGCTGACACCTTGATCTGAGCCCCTGGAGACCCAAACTGAACTTCTGCCCTTCAAACTGTAGCAATGTGAGCAATGTGTGCTAATTTATTGTGGGAGCACTAATACGATCATTTCGGGGAGTCCCTGTGGAGCCATTAGGTGTGGTGATACCTCCTATTTAAGTCATTCAGGAAAACCATCCTCTAAATAAGAATCACTCAATTGTAGGAGGACAGTTTGGTGGTGGTAGATAAAAAACAAAGGGACAGTCATCAGAAAGTATTATGCCAAAAATAACAAGCCTGATTCTAAGCAAGCCACTAAATCCTACCAATTTACAGAAAATATCTAGGTCACAGAATATGCTGAACAACATATGGGAAATGCACTGCAAGAACTAGCTAAGGGGAAACTACAGAGTAAACAATCCTATTTAACAAAGAAAGTGCACAGGAAAATAAAATAGTTTGACAAGGATCATTAATACTATTAAGACAGTTCAGAGATATACCTATTAGTGACAATGGCTAGCCTACATTCATATCCTGAACCAAGGAGTCTAGAGGAAATACTACGGAGAGATAGGAAGCTGTCTGGCTGTTTGATTTGACTGAGGAATTATTTCTAATTTGGCAGGAGTGGTAATTGAATTTAGTCTTTAAAAACCAGTCCTGAGCACACAAACATGGCTCAGAGGTTAAGAGCACAGGCTGCTCTTACAGAGGACTGGAATTCAGTTCCTAGCACCCACATTGGGCAGCTTACATTCATCTGTAACTCCAGCCGATCCGACACGCTCTTCTAGAATCCATGGATATCTAGATTATCATGTGCACATACACACACACACACACACACACACACACACACAAAGATGTATGCATAATTTTAAAAAATAAACATTTCTTTTTAAATGTCCTTATATTTTATAAACATATTTTATGGTATTTAGAGAGAATATTCTGAAGTATTCACCATTAAAATGACATAATGTCTGGAGTTCACTATAAAAATAATCCCAGGGCATACACATAAGGATCAGAGTTCAGTCCCGAGAGCCCACAGTGAAAGCTAGGTGTTGTGGCATGTGCTTATTATCCATGTACTGGGGTAGCAGGGACAGGAGTCCTCTGGGTCTTGCTGACTAGCCGGCCTAGCTACCTGGCAGGCATCAGATCCCAGTAGGAGCAAAAAGGTAGGCAGTTCCTGAAAAATGATACCCAAAGTGACCTTTAACCTCCACATGTGTGAAAAACATGGGTATGTGTGCCATATGTGTATATACATAGACATAATCCTGGGGTGGGTATCTGGATATACACAGATAAAACCAAACTAGGTATGGGGAGATAATTACTGAAGCAGGATAAGGAAAGGAATGCAAGTTACTCTACTACATTTGAAATTTCCCATAGCAAAAGGTCATTACCACGTTAACAACAAAAAGGAAGAGCCCAGAAATGAGAATCAGCTGTAGAACGTTTGCCCAGCGTTCACAAGACCCTGAGGTCAGGCTACAGCAGAGGGACCGGGAAGTTTGTAGCAAATGCTCAATGCTAGAAAGAACAGCTACAAAATAATGGAGACCAAACCATGCTGACTTAGGAACTCCACCAACATACTTCTAAAGTGGGAGGTGGGGAGGGGGTAAGTGGAGTTGGGGAGGAGGCACACTTCACATCCTATAGTCTGACTTGGGTACAGTAGCCTGAACTGACCACTGTTTCCTTCCTCTGCTCTATCCTGATCCTCAGGAGGCAGACTCACTGTCACCACCACAGCTACCTCTGCTAAAGTCTATGTACATCCCAAGCTACTGCTTAAGGATTGGGCTAACCTTAGGTAACTAGCTGTCACAAGGCCTAGCTTCTAGGTTTAGCAAGAACGGTATTCACTGTCCTCAAGTCTATGATCTAGCAATAATTTGGGGATAATTTCCAGAGTACTTCTGTCTCCACACTAAAGTACAGAAAGGCTGTCATGGTTTGTATGTTTGGCCCAGGGAGTGGCACTATTAGGAGGTGTAGCTGAATAGGTGGAATAGGTGTGTCACTGTGGGTGTGGGCTTTAATACCCTAGTCCTAGCTGCCTGGAAACCAGTATTCTGCTAGCAGCCTTCAGATGAAGACGTAGAACTCTCAGCTCCTCCTGCACCATGCCTGCCTGGATGCTGCCATGTTCCTGCCTTGATGATAGTGGACTGAACCTCTGAACCTGTAAGCCAGCCCCAATTAAATGCTGTCCTTTTAAGAGTTGCCTTGGGCCGGGCGTAGTGGCGCATGCCTTTAATCCCAGCACTTGGGAGGCAGAGGCAGGCGGATTTCTGAGTTCGAGGTCAGCCTGGTCTACAGAGTGAGTTCCAGGACATCCAGGGCTACACAGAGAAACCCTGTCTCAAAAAACAAACAAACAAAAAAAGAACTAAAGTTTATGGGCTGGTGAGATGGCTCAGCAGGTAAGAGCACCCGACTGCTCTTCCAAAGGTGCAGAGTTCAAATCCCAGCAACCCACATGG
Source organism: Mus pahari (assembly GCF_900095145.1). NCBI lineage: Eukaryota > Metazoa > Chordata > Mammalia > Rodentia > Muridae > Mus > Mus pahari. The sequence goes on along the minus strand of NC_034603.1, from coordinate 35,878,894 downwards.
TGGCTCACAACCATCCTTAACAAGATCTGACTCCCTCTTCTGGAGTGTCTGGGGACAGCTACAGTGTACTTACATATAATAAATAAATAAATCTTTAAAAAAAAAAAAGAGTTGATTTGTTTTATGTATATGAGTACACTGTAGCTGTCTTCAGACACAGCAGAAGAAGGCATTAGATCCCATTACAGATGGCTGTGAACCACTATGTGGTTGCTGGGATTTGANCTCAGGACCTCTGGAAGAACATTCAGTGCTCTTAACTGCTGAGCCATCTCTCCAGCTCTGTGCATTACAGGATGATTATTCCTCCCACATCCTTAGCATGTTTTCAGTAGTATCAGTTTCCCAATGTGGCGCCCGGGACAGAAGACTGGTAATTCCAGTTGGATTAACATTGCCAACAGTCTGATTTAAGAAAGAAACAAGTTGTGTGATTAAGAACCCTGACCTTTGGCACACCTAGGACCAAAAGAAATGATCTACACAACAGACATTTCCACCTCAGGGAAGCAGGAATGTTTATTTAGTGTATATGAGTACACTGTAGCTGTCTTCAGACACACCAGAAGAGGGCATCAGATCCCATTACACATGGCTGTGAGCCACCATGTGGTTTCTGGGAATTGAACTCTGGACCTCTGGAAGAGCAGTTAGTGAGTGCTCTTAACTGCTGAGCTATCTCTCCAGTCCCTAAAGTAAATTATTAAATAATAAAGTATAACCAGGTATAGAGACTTACTTCTTTAAGCCTTTACTTAAGGAGACAGAGGCAGGCAGATATAAGTGTGAAGGATGCTAGTCTGGGTGACCTCGGGCTCATGGAGATTCTCCTGCCCCTGTCTCCCGAATGCTGAGATTAACAGAATGAACTACCATACACTGTGAAACATGATACTGTAAATTTCCCCACGCATTAAAGTGATCCTCTGATGTAGATAGAAGAGCTGTGTGTGTGAGACAAGACTCCTGAGTCTGGGCTGTGAACTTTCAGCAGGGACAGCTTGGGGGACCCAAAAGACGTGAGAGAAGCTCTAAGGACCCAAGTTCAATTCCCAGTAACTACATGGTGGCTCACAACCACCTGTAATAGGATCCAATGCCCTCATCTGGTATATCTAAAGACAGCTACAATAAAATAAATAAAATATTTAAAAATAATTTACATTATTATTATTACTACTATTAATATTTCCTTTTTTTTGTTTTTGTTTTGGTTTTTTGTTTTGTTTTGTTTTTTGTTTGTTTGTTTGTTTTTTGGTTTTTTGAGACATCTGTATAGCCCTGGCTGTCCTGGAATTCACTTTGTAGACCAGGCTGGCCTCAAACTCAGAAATCTGCCCGCCTCTGCCTCCCAAGTGCGGGGATTAAAGGCGTGTGCCACCACGCCCAGCTTTTTTTTTTTTTTTTTAAACCCTAATTGTCAGAATAGATGATAGGAAATGCAATTTTAAAGATTTATTTATTTTATGTATGTGAGTACACTGTTGCTCCCTTCAAACACACCAGAAGNAAAAAAAAAAAAAAAAAGAGTTGCCTTGGTCATGGTGTCTGTTCACAGCAGTAAAACCCCTAACTAAGACAAAGGCCAAAAATGCAATTAGAAATGGCTTTTTCTGACTCTTCTTTATCGAGTATAGGGCCTGGCGATGAAGTAGACCCACAGCACATCATGAGGTTTCTGGAGCGCAGGAAAGGCTACTTCCATGTTTGTGTTTGGCTTGATAAACAGCTTGCTATATTAGCAACACAACAAGGGACCTGGCACTTCAAACCAGGACAGCAAGAAAGGGCAAGGAAATAGTGACCCAAAACACGGGCCAGTCCGCTTGTCCCAAAACCAAGAGCCAGAGGCAAGCAAGGTGGCAAGGGGCAGGAATCTCAGAGGGGAGATGCTCTAGTTGAAGAAGTGTACAGGGCATAGACTGGTAGAAAACCTGAGCAACCCCCAGTGCAGCACATTCTCAGGGACAGAAATACTTTTCCTGACTGAAAACAGCTTTCCTTGGCAAACGGGAATGACAAGAAGGTCCATTTGGATTAGGGCTGGGCAGTCCTCCCAGAAGCCACAGCGGCTGCAGAGCACAGCGCCCTGTGGGAGCTGTGCCGTAAGCTAAGCTGGGGTGCTTTTCATCTGTTCACTTCCCGTCAGACATGGTAATGGGTGAGGTATGCAACATTAAAGACAAGGAGAGCCAGTGTTTTGTTTACTCGGTAATTTCATTGTGAAGAGAGTTCAAAATAGAATTAGACTCCTGTTTCTGGTCAGGATGGACTGACAGGGACCAGATTCCCTTCTGGCCTGGATGAACAAGGAGCAGAGACAACAGGCAAAATATTCAAATCCACTATTTCTAGAAACATACATCAGCTGACAAGGCCAGATCTCTGAGCGAGGGAGACAAAAGAGCCCAATCCGCTGCCTTGTGAATGCTCCCATCAAGGTGAGGAGCTGGAAAGCCCAGGTGGGAACCCAGTGGGCATCTTGAATTGAGTCCCAAGGGGCAGCAGTTAGAGTGCGAGAGTGAAGAGAGCCGCAAGGAAAGAGCCCTGTGGTGCTGTAAGGCATCTGCACCAAGTCCTGGCTGGTGTCACTCAGAGCTCGGAAGTACTGAGAAAGACACCCAGGGCTGAGTCACTTCAAAGGTAGAAGGAACTGTGACCTAAACCCAAACAGGGAGAGCCACCAAGCAGATGACCTCAGTCCTCCTAGAACACATGCAGACTACCCAGAGTGGTCTGGGCTCAGCAGTGTATAAATTACCTCTGGACCAGAGGCAAACATGTTCCGTGGGGGCCGCAGAGGAAGCATTTGAGGCTTTGTGGTTCATATGGTCCCTAAAGCAGTCGTTCAAGTCTAGTATTGCAAGTGAGAAAGATATTGTGGAAGTGAATGAGCATGGCCGTGTTCCCATAAAACTCGATTTATGAGCCCTGAACTTTTAATCTCATATAATTTTTACAAGTCACAAAATATTCTTTTGATTATTTTTTACCATTTAAAAAAATTTAAAGCTGTTTTTAACTTCCACACCATACGAAAATAAGATTTGGCTCATATGCCAGGGTTTGCTGATCCACACTTTAAAACATTTTAAACACCCCTTTCATCTGTCTTTAGAAGCAAAACCCATGGTCAGGGAAATGGCTCAGCTAGGAAAAGCACTTGCCTCATGGGTCTGAGGATCTGAGTTCGATTCCAGAGCCCGTGAAAAGTTGGAAGGAGAACGGACTCCACAGAGGTGACCTCTGACCTCAAATGTGCACCATGGCGTGTGTGACCCAACACACTGCACATATATACATGCACACACATGTACACGCACACAAACAGGCACACACATGTATATATACATAACAAAACATTTTTAAGATATAAAAATAAAAGTATGACCCAAATAATATAACTATATCCTATAACCACTCGCAAAAATATTTCTAGAAAATTAAAAAATATCCAGAACTTGAAAAAAAAAAGGAAAAAAAAAAGATCCAAACTTGGATTCAAATAAACACGTTCCATGAGGAACAGAAACAAGGCAAGAACGTCTATTTTTCAAACCTGTACTAGGTTGTAGCAAGTACAATAAGGCAAGAGGACTAAACAGAAGGCATCTGCAATGAAATTAGAAAATCCAATTGTCTTACTCATAGTCAGCATAATTATTTGCGTCAAAAAACCTACAGATTCCACACTAAGTTCTGAGAGCACACTAGAGAGAGTGGGCAAAACTGTGTGATCCACAGACAAAACAGATATAAACAGAGGCTTTATATATGAGTAATAATCAGACACTGGACATTTAAAATGCTATTTACAATACAAGTGTAAAATACATAGGGATAAATCTGACCAAGGGCATGTGAGGCATGCATCGTGAAAACGAAAAAGCAGCGCTAAGAAAAATTAAAGATTATGTAAGATTTACTTAGTGATAATCCAGATTATGGATTCAGAGATTCTTGCTGATGTCACATCAATTCTCTTCTAAATAATCTAAACATGTAATCTCAATCAAAATTACACATGCCTTGATGCCATTTTTTACAAAAATTCAAAGCTGACTTTAAAATTCAAATAGACATAACAAAAACCAAAGTACCCAAAAAATACTGAGAAAAAGAATAAAGTTGGATGTCGTGTGTCACTTGGTTTAGTGACCTATCAGAGAGGCACAACGCTCACGCCCCCTTCAAACAAGGAGACTAATGGAGAGTAGAGCACAGAAACAGGGCCATATATGTACAAACACGTATGTACATATATATATATATATATATATATATATATATATATATATATATGTACATACATGGCCATTTGATTATCGTTGACATTCAGCAGTGAAAGCATTCATTTTATTTTATTTTTTTTAATGGCTCTAAGTCAAAAAGATATCCAAATGGAAAATGTGCCTGTGCCTATATAACAATTCAAAAGAGATCAGAGAGACTTGACATGAAAACCTGACATTATAAAGTTACTAGAGATAAAAAAGGCAATAAATCTTGTGGCTTTAACCTACTGAATTTTTTCTTCGATATAATCAAAACATAAATCACAGAAGGAAAAAACTGATCAGCTGGACTTAAGAACATCTGCAGTCTGAAAACTGTTACTGAGAGACACTTGTCACCTTGCCACCGCCCAGCCAGCCGCCCCTGCAGGATCTTAAGGAAACTTATTTTCTTTCTAAAAACAAAACCCAAAGATGTCTGACAAGAGAACAGTGAGGGGACATATGAAAAGATCTTACAAGTCAATGAAAGAGAAAACTATTGCTAAAGACATCTCAGGGGAATAAAAAAAATCAGTATGTGTGAAGAGTCACGTGACAATTCAGATGCATTTAAAAATTAGCCATGGAGAAAGGAGCCAGATCCCCTTCCCCCGAAGAGAGTAGATACTGTATGAGTGTACTCCCATGAAATTGTGGAAAACAGAAACCAATTAACAGTGACAGAAAACAGACCAGCCGTTGTCGAGGAATTGGGGCGAGACAACAGGAAGAAAAGGAAGACCCTCAGAGGTACGCAGAGGAGCTTCTGCGAGCTGTGTGCACTCTCTTGACTCCAGTGACGCTTTCTTCATACATACATGCACGTGTGGATGTGCTGGGTTTACATGCAAACGCATGTGTGTGCTGTGTCAAAGTTCACCAAATCGTACATGTTGAAGTGCTGCTTATGATAATGCCAATTGTATTTCATTAAATACGTCTGTAGAAAGAGCAGCAGGCACACTGACATGGGAAAAAGCCATAACATTAAGTTGAAAACTAAGGAATGGTTTACATAGTGAGATAGCTATGTACCTCACGTGCTATTTACATAAGACATGTATACTTAAACACTAAACATACACATAGATGTATACTAAAGACACACATAGATGTAGTGCAAGCGAGACTGTGGACACACATACTAATCCGCTTCTAGTTTTGAGACTGGAAAGGCAGCACGGAGTACTCTCTGTCTTGTCTGTCCCAAATCTTGCCTGAACCCATAGCAATAGTACATTACTTCTGAAAGTTTAAAAAATGAGAAACTTTTAAAACAGCACACTTTAAAGCAAATGTGTAGAATCTACAAATAAATAGGAAAAACAAAACAAAACAAAAACCAAACCCTGATGGTCAGGATGAAGTTGAGGGTGAGAGAAGAGGACAAGCTGACGTGATAACCCGGAGTCAGAGCAGCAATGGAGTCGTTGCCTCAAGCAGCTTGAGGCCAAAAAAAAAAAAAAAAAAAGTCAAGAGCTTTACATTTGGACTCTAGTTTTCAGAAGAGATAAAGAATAGTCAAGCACAGCAGAATAGTGTCAGAACAGCCAGGCTTGTGACCCACAGTCCTGGAGCAATAGGTACCTTGAATAATTTTCTGCTGCTGTTGCCGGATCTCATCAAAACCCAAGCCTCTGGTCTCCTCTGGCTCCTCACAGAGCCAAGGGCTGGGAGTTCCTCGCTTTGCTTCTTCGCTCATCAGGCTGGACCTGAGAACAATAGCAAGCGCATTACACATCTCACAAAACACAACCTGCTGAAAATCATCGCCACAGGCATGGAGCTGGCCAGCCTGGCACGCTTTGCAAAGCCATCTCCACAACATATCGCGCTCTCAGCTGATTCTAGGGACCGTGTCCCAGGCTGGAAGAGATCTGAGGCTATGCCGTGGTCCCAGACCATTACACAGCACTCTACCAACCCTCCAGAGGTGTGGTAAGTTAGCTTGTTAAGACTCAAACCACAAGGCCATCGGGAAGCTGCTTGTTTATCAACAAATTTTGTTTCACAGGTTTTGTGACACAGAAGGCACAGAAATAATATTTTTCATACAAATATATACAAATAAAAATACAAATATTTTTCATGCAAATATAATATAATAATACAGATTACAGCATAAGAAAGTAATAAAACCTCCGATTAAAGGGTGCTTGGTTGCTCACAGAAACACATTCAGAGTTCCAATTCAACTGTGTGACTACAGTCAAAACGATTGTCTACTGTGATCATTAACCCCCTGAAGCAATGCACATTTGGCTCTTGCACAACACATCCTGGTCTTCTAGCTAAGGACAGAGAGCGTAGCTCCTGCCGCTGCCCTTCTATCCAAAGGATGTAAGAATCACATTGCCCTGACTGCTCCAATGCAAAGTTGAACAGGATTCAAGCCGCTGCTCTTGTTGAACCTGGGAGAGAGATGGTGGTGACGTAGGAGTAGAGGAACAGTAACAGTTACCTTGGATTAAGCAACTGCTATGTGCAGATGATCTCCAGGTGATTTTGTGTTCACGCACTAATTTTTCCATTGCTTAGCATTCTTCAAGCCCTGATGGCGTCTCTTGTGTTGTCTGGAAGTAATTGCTACCCTACTGTTTGGCTTTCCATATAGTTAAGCCTTCTGACCACTGGATAGGAAGTGGACATGGAACCCACCTCCCATCTACTGCACCCTGCTCGCCAGTGTAGAGCAAATAGCCACAAGCATGTCACTTGCTGGCAATATATGGACAGTAGCATCTACCTCAGCAAGTTTCAGCACAGATTAACTAGAGTAATTTATGTATTCAAAAAACGATTTCGTCAATACTTCTTTGGTAGGCACTGTTTTAATCAATAGGGATAAAGAAAAACAAACTATGTACAATCTGATCAAAATTTTGCCCTGACAATATACAGCTTCTCCTTGTTGATGCTATCCTCATGTACTCGTGTGTGTGTGTGTGTGTGTGTGTGTGTGTGTGTGAGAGAGAGAGAAAAGAGGTGATAATAATGTATGCAAACTACTGAATACAATGCTTGGGAAATAATATCTTTTTCATAGATTAACTGTTTTCATTATACCAATTACTACATTGTCTACCAGGAGGTATTAAAATTATTTTAATAAATATATTCCAGCATTCTATTAATTTCATTTTTAACTAAAAAGAGAATATATCCTTCAAGAAAACCTGGGCCAAATGCAAAGACTGTTTTGATTCTTTGGACTAAGATTTTATGCACAGGTCTGGTCTCTTATTCAAATGTGCCAATTAACATGTCAAACACAAGTATGACTTTCTTCCAGTCTATCAAAAAGATAGATGTGTTCTTCAAGGCTTTACTTGACATGATTGGCCCCAAGAAGCCAAGATGTCGAGGTTTCACACTCACTCCATACATAATCACTTAGCTTCACCTAGCTTTGAAGACAAGGAAGAAAGAAATGAAAAGGGAAGCGAAGCAGGCAATTTGCAATCCAAACATATCCATTAGCACCCAAGTCTTGCAAGCGCCAGCACGAATCGCATCGCACGGTAGCTGATGTGGCTCACTGCAAAAGCCTGGGTCAGAGACCATCAAAATCGCCCGAGACTCAGGAGTGCACTGGTGGTCAGTTCGGAACAGTCATTCCAGTGAGTGCACCACAACTGAGTGGTACTGCTCCAAGGTTAGTGTCAAGCCTTTGTCTCTGCCTGTCTCTGTCTCTCTCCCCCTTTCTCTCCCTCCTTCTCTCTCTCTCTCTCTCTCTCTCTCTCTCTCTCTCTCTCTCTCTCACACACACACACACACACACTTGTGCACACAGACAAAATTAAGGTATTAATATGAAAGGACAAAAACAATTCAGCAAATGTGAGGTGATTGTAAGCAACCTCAATAAATGTCAAGTTAGGACTCCAGCTGTGTTTACATGTGCAGTTTGTGTGTGGTATGTGTATACTTTAATCACCTATTAGGAAATAAAAGTGAAAATGTGAGCACAAGCTCATATCAATAGTAAACATGATACAGAGAATAGACTTCCCAGTATGACCTAATTCCCAGAGCTAAGCCACGCCCACTCCCTGCTCAGCTGAGTTGGTCTTCCTTGCTTACTGACGGCCTGGACCTACCAGCAACGCACCTTCAGCATTCCTATGCATCTATGCATCTGGATGCACTTCATTGGCTTCTGCAGACTACTTCATATTTGGGTAATACCTACTATTAGTCACTACTGCTCTACTGACAGTGGCCTTAGGAGTCACATCAGACTCTAAAGTAAGAGTGAATAAGTAAAATAAGCCAAGTGGTTAAAAAATTTTTTTTTTGAAAAAAAAATTGAAAAAATCAAACAAAAAATAGGTATGTCCTCCCGCCCTTTCCCTACAAGAAAATCACCAAGCTGAAGACTTTCCAATTTATCTCTGCCCTTGGCATTTTTCCATAGGTGCCCTGTGAAGCCTGTCTCATTTAAGAATCCTCAAGTAGTACTCATAGGCAAGGTCAAATTCACTCCTTTGCCCCATAAGCTTTTCTTCTCATCTCGAGTCTGCTTGGTGTGCCATCCAGGGCCTTGTGTTGCTGCTGCTGCTGCTGCTGCTGCTGCTGCTGCTGCTGCTGCGATTATCCTTCTTCTACCTCTCAGCAGTGGCTGAGGTGTTCCTCAGAGATGGCTCACTCTCCTCATGTACAGCCAACATGTATCCCTGTTAGTACAGCCTAGCTTCAGACCCTCCTCGCCTTTCCTACAGACCCATTCTGATGATATAATGACCTAAAACTAAAGTCTCGCTATTATTATCTTCATGGTTCACAACTTCCCAGACTCCCTGCAACTATAGGTTACACGTGAGCTTTAAAAGATGGTCCCTGGTCTCAGCAGCAGCATCTCCCAATGCCCCCGTACCACACCCGTCATCTCCCTGAGTCGTACATCCTGCTCACTACCACTGAGACAAAGGCACAAACTTTCACACTCTCATGTTTTTGCATGAGTCTGGAGCATCCCCACCCCCACCCCTTTGTCCATCTGGCAAAATTCTATTCATCCCCTAAGGCTCAACTCAAATGTCACTTCTGCTGCTGAGTCCTTCCTGATCCCCACTCCATCCCCCTTTCCTCGAATCAATCACTCGCTGGCACTCCCATGGCACTCTGTTCACGACCTCGAACGTGGCATTTATCAAGCTGGATTGTAGCTAGTTATTTACTCATCTGCCTCCCTTCCTAAGTTATGAGCTCTGAGAGGGAAGAGGCCACATCACAGTCATGTTTATATCCCTAGCACCCAGAAGTGGGAGCCTTGGAGTAGACAGGAGAAGCAACATTCGGGAAACGCTTACAAAAATGGGACTGGGGACCACTGAGGGCTTTGACCAGAGGGAGCCACCATGAGAACTGTACTTAACATTTTCATCTTGAGAAATTAAAACAAAAGTCCTAATCAAGGGCTACCTGCCTTCACGACTTAGCAGCAAAGACCAATGCTCTGCAGCAGATGGGGAGAATTACTCTGAAAGGGAATTCTGTCAGTAAAACATCTTCCAGCTCAACCTTGCCTTGCGGTGACAACTCAGATCTCTTAAGTTAAAGAAAGGACAAGCTAATTACTATGCTCTGAGGTAGAACAGACTTGATTTTCCTTGTTAAATCACCATGGATCAAACCCATCCTACCACAGGGCTTCAGCCACCGCATCTCCTGGCTTCTCTTTTGTGATGAGGCCAACCTGGCCTTGAATTCTTAGGCTCAAATAATCCTTCAGCCTCCTCTTTTCCAGGTGCTGGCGATACTGGCCTACAACATGGTGGATGGTGTGTGTGTGTGGGGGGGGTTGTTTTTTAATAAATCAATAATTTCTGTTCATATTCTTTGAAGATAGACCTTATCTATAATAATATAATTAGTAAACACGATGGCATATTAGAATCCTCAACATGTTTCATGATCACTTGTAAGGACATAACATGATTTTACTCAGCCTCTCAAGAAAATAGTGTATGTTATTAAATTATAGTAACACGGGGGGAGCACACAGATAATCCATCTCTGCTAACAAATTCAGTGGGAACCTGCCAGAGTTCACAGGGAGGGCATTCTTATCAACCGAGCAAGGAGTTGAAAAGAAGTGAATTCCAAGAAGTAGCTTTTCTTAGCATTTCAAAAAGATGTCAGCTGACTATGGAAAAATGTTTGTTTTGTCTGGAAAAAAAAATATCAGTGTTTGAGCATTCACAGACCACAGGGAGGTTTACAGTGGGGAGCAGCGAAGCTATTTCTAGGGTGTCAGAGAGTGGGTTGCATCAACAAAGGTTTCTAGCTGGCCTTGCCCACAGATGGGAAAACGCCCTTATGGTATGAAAGGGCTAATTCCTTTTTTTCAAAACGTTTTGTGCGGTTTTGCTCCATGGACATAAAGATGCACAGAGACTCAAATTTCAATCAGAAATGGACTCTCTGACATAAATTCTTCAGAGACACACTCTGGCAACAATGTGCAGACTGGATTACACTGAAAAGTGGCTGGGGGGGGGGGGGGGGGGGGGGGGGGAAGGCAGGCCAAGGCTGCTGCGGTAATTGAGGTGGGTGGCAAAGAAAGTCAGGAGAAGGAAAAAGACAACAGGGACCTGCGAGGAGCAGACAATCAGCACACTGATTTAAGGCTACCAGTCTGAGGGAGCAGACTGGATAAATGGGGTGAACGTTTCCAAGCCTGCCAGAGCTGAGAGAATAAACTCAAGTTAGGGATTAGGGAAAAGGAAATTTCTCATTAGCATTCGAAGTTTAACACAGCTTCTAAAAACAAACCCCAAATAACACCACTCACTCGAGGCCATGATCAGCGGACATGCGGATAACTTCCTTCAGCCTGATAAGCCACAGTATCATACTCTGTAGTCCATCCACCCTTCCACTGTCTGCCCGCCTACCCACCTACGCACACAGCCAGCCATACAACTGAAGAGCTTCCATAGAGCAGACACTAATCCAGTGGCTGAGAAGTGAACAGGACTTAAATACCTGGTCTCCTAAGGATACACTAGAGATGAAAATGCCTAGCACAGTGCCTAACCCAACATTGGTTCCCAAGATATTTGTACTGTTAATTTCAATAAGCAACGCCTGCTGAGTTTAAGTCCAGAATAAACAACTTATTCACAGAAAACGTCTCCTTCTCTATCATCTATGGAGGGACATTTCATCAGTGTCCCCAGCCTACCATAATCAAGTGTCCTTAGTTGTTCTGTTTTGTCTTGCTTCGATTCGTTTTGGGGTTTTGGGCTTTTTCCTTTTTCCCTTAGTGAAAGGAATCAAGTCCAAACCTTGTGCATGCTAGGGGCCCACCCCACCACTGAGCTATACTTCTGACTGGTTTGCCCAACTTTAAGTCAATCCCATTTTTTTTTTTTTTCTCCTGACAAACTCCTTGCCAAACTTAGCTAGGTGACTTGGAGGAACCGACACAATTTAAGAAAGGGTTTTTGTTTTGTTTTGTTATGACTTTTCAAACTTCAATATACCAGCTACTGAGAACTCCCAAGTACAACTACTGTTGTAACATCACGACCTGTGGCTATGAGGGATCAGTAGCTACCCCCCAGATCATCAGCTGGATCAGCCCAGGACTCTTTCCTATTCTTTCTTCAAAATCCCAGCAGATGCTCTTTTTCTTTTCCTTCTCTTTCTTTCTTTTTTAAAAGGGTATATATATTTATTTATTTAATGTATATGAGAACACTGTTGCTGTCTTTGGACACATCAGAAGAGGGCATCCGATCCCATTACAGATGGTTGTGAGCCACCATGTGGTTGCTGGAAATTGAACTCAGGACCTCTGAAAGAGCAGACCATGCTCTTAACCACTGAGCCATCTCTCCAGCCCCTCCCCCCCTTTTTTTTGAATTTTCAAGACAGGGTTTCTTTATGTAGCCTTAGCTGCCCTGGAACTTGCTCTGCAGACCAGGCTGGCCTTGAACTCAGAAATTCACCTGGATTGTGGAGATCAGAGGCATGCACCACCACGGCCAAGCTTGGTTGCCTTTTAAAATATTAATAATAAGCTCCACATTAAATCTTAACAAAACAGTCCACAGTTGAAAGGCTACGCAGATTGTTGAAAGGCTTCAGAGGACACATTTCAGCTTCTAATCCAAATATCAGAAGTCAAGAGTATTATCCCTGAGAATTATCTCTGCCATCTAAAATCAGCATCAAATACTTTAGCTAAAGGTATCTTAAAAGTAGAGAGGCAAGGAGTGACTGGCACAAAATCCAAACCTTCCATTCTGTGAGGGCCAATCACATTACTAGCCTCGTGGTGACTGAGCGCTCTCTGCTGGTCAGTGGGGGAAATGCAGCTACAGTAACTGGCCAATGGCAATTGTAACTCTGTACTTTATTAATATACAATGTATGCTTGTAAACATGGTAAAGTGTGCAATAGTGACCAAGATGCTCACCCACTATGAGGATCCACATCTCTGGACACTGCCCTCTGTACTCTGTTCACTTAGTTCTTTACAAGCCAACAGTTTCATGGCATACCCAGAGAGGGTCCAGATGAGATAAACAAACAATTCGTATTTTGCACTTAGAAATGTCACATGTCTAACTTGTCCAACTCGGCCTCAACATTCCTCGCGCCCCCGTATTCAGCATGCTTGTTTCCACTCCATTACTTTATAAAGTGATGCTAAAATGCTCCATTAACGGTGCCACTAGCACTGCTCTGGAAACAAGTGTGCTATGTGGAGTTTCACAAAAATCACTGGCTGGCAAGCAACAGTGGTACAAATCTGTTTGGCAACCGGTGTATAAAAATGCAAATATGCCACTAAAAGACTAATTAAGGGTGTCAAGTGGTAATGTATATACAATCAATACACACAGAGCCAAGGACCACCTACCTAGCCATCGCTTCAACCTAAACAATTCAATTTTTATTGCACTGGCTCTGCCAACTCACACCTAAAACACAAATTAGTGAGATGGTGACCCATACTTTTAACAGTGATACCCTTTTGCCTCGGGAACAGAACCCAGAAATTTGTAAGGCCCCTCGGGCAACTTTTACGTAACCAGCTGGACACCAGTCTACAGACTGGAGTGAAAGCTACTGTTCTCAGGGCAGTAGACTCCAGGAAAGCACAGAATAAAGTGGGCAGGGTGGCATGCAACTGTATCTCAGCACTCAGGAACTGAGGCAGGATCCTGCAAGTCTATGGAGTGCACAGTCAGTGCTGAGCCAGCCTGGAGTAGAGAGGGAGACACTGACATAAAAAATACATCAAAAAGTTCACAGCATAATGAGGTGCATGGTATACCAATGATTCTCCTTCTCTCATGACCAGGCGAGTCTATGCCTTCCAACACCTTCTCAGCCTGTCCCCCCCACACCTGCTTCTCCTCCTCCTAATTTCTCACACTGCATTTATGGCCCATGCCATACAATTCTGTATGCCATCATCCACAACCGTGTTCTCTGATCATTCTGTTAAAGGCAGAAAGACCTCTTTATGTGACATGCGTTGTCTACTCTTCTGCCAAGCTCAGTGGGAGCAAGCGCGGTTACAGGGCGCTTGCTTTCTGGTTCACAGAGGGCCTTGCCACAGACCCACCACATTCCAGTTTCACAAGCTGCAGAGTCATGGTTTTCTTCACTTTACAGGAAACAAAATAGAGCTAAGACTCAAACCCATGTTTTGTGATATTCAATCATTGCTCCTTCACACAATGCTATGCTGACCATCTGCTGCTATAGGGTATTCCCGTCCACAGGCTGGAAAGAGCAAACGGCAAGACAAAGCACGTGAAGCCAGTGGGGAAAAACAAGCATACAAACAAACAAACAAACCACAACCGCTACAGGCAACAGTAGTTCGAACCAAGATCAAGAGAGACTGGAGACAAAAGCCAGAGCAAAGGATGCTGGTTCTCCTCAAGCACTGGTTCAGCTCTGACACAGTAACCCATCCCCCTCTGTAATCCAGAGGGTGATCCTTCCTTGCTACCTCTGCAGACTGTGGAGGTGAAATGAGATTAATCAATGGATTGATCTATCTAATCTAATCTACCTACCTACATCCCTAAATTTTAATTTCTTAACCTTCATTTATTAAAAAGTTGAACATGGGAGGCTGAGGAGATGGCTCAGTTGGTAAAATACTTGTCACACAAACAAGAGGATCTTTCTTCAATCCCAGCACCCATGTTAAAGCAAACAAAAAACAAAACCATAAAACCACAGGGTATTGCAGCGCATACCTATCATCTCCAGGGGTAGGGGTGAGGCAGGAGGCTCGCTGGGCTTGCTGGACAGCCTTTCTAACAGAACCACTGAGATCCAGGTTCAATGAGAGATCCTGTCTCACAAACTAAGGTGGATGGTAGTTGAAGAAGCCACCAGGTGTCAACCCATGACCTCCATATGTGCACACACATACAGAAGAGAAAGAGCCAAATGTGGAAAGTATTCAGTATATTTTAAAAAAAAAAAAGACAATGAGCTAAAAAATAGCATGCACAGTAACTCTTTTCTTACTCCGCCTTGTTGATAGACTGCAACTTTTCTCCTTTTCAATTCCCAAATGGCTTTTGCAATTTAAAATTGATACATGCAGCTGCAGAGCTCTTTATTTTCCATGCCCAAAGTCATCACTGTGCTGTTATAATAGCAAGTACTGAAATGCAAAAGAGACTTTATTTTTCCATCCATAGATTAACAAAACCTACCAAGTTCTGTGACACCCATTGATGGCTAGCAGGTTTGGAAATGAGCCCTCCCACATACTACTGGCCAGCCTTACAACTTGTAAGAAATATACATGGCAGTTCTGTAAATTTCCAACACACATATCCTGGAGGCCCTCTCTTACAGACACAGAGGTCACAGTGCACATGGAATTTGCCTTAGCCATGTAAATAATTAGAGAAAACAAACAAACAAAAAACAATCCAACAATATTATGGACAGTGGCTATAAGAATGACTGCAGATTTATAACTGCAAAGTACTCACTGTTGCAAAGAATGTGTTAAATCGTTTGATTTGGAGGAATGCCCAAACTTAAATAAAAAAATAAATTACAGAGACATGTACATAATATAAGTCTGTTTTCAGAATGATATATTTATAGCAACATACTTACAAGTATAAATAACAGTAACTATGATCAAGAAAATGCCAACATTACAGTGGTGACTTTAGGAGCATGGCATCTTGGAAAGGAGAGGTGATATATGTTGGCACCATACACGTGTGTAAGCATGGATCATTATTTTAAATCCAAGTAGAGAACCAAGCATGGGAGTCCTTCTCTAATCCCAGGACTGCTGAGGTAGAGGCAGGAGGATGACACAATTCAGCTCAGTTGGGCTGTACAGTGAGAGTCCCACTCAACTCCCCCAAAAATAAAAAGGAAAGGAAAGTCATTTCCCTGCAAGGAGGGAGGGAAGGAAAGAGAGAAAAGATGACAGGAAACAAAGAACTATAAAATATGACATGGTATCCCATTAACATGCAAAATCTGAAATTTGGTATATCAGCTAAAAAAAAGTACATTTTAAAAAGTTAAGTGGCAACCTATGTGGAAATTATTAGAAAGACACATTGAAAACATCTCTCTGATTTTAAAATCAAGAGCAGAGCAGAAGAACCAGGCCTGGCAACATGCATGGGTAACCCAGCAACATGCATGTGTAACCCAGCAACATGCATGGGTAACCCAGGGCTTGGGAGGAAGAGGCAGGTGGATGAGGGATTCAAGGTTATCTGTAGTTGTTAAGACCAGCCTGGGCTACTTGAGACTTTGGAAAGAGGCCAAAGAGGAACACGGGGAAAGGGAGAAAGGAAAATGAGGGGGGAGAGGAGGAGGAGAAAAAGTGGGTGTGTGCCAATTATCCCAAGGGGAAAAGCAATTGATGAAAAAGATACCTAAGTTCTTAAAAAGGAAGGGAAAGCAGAGAGAGGGGGAGGAAGGTGAGGGAGGAGAGAAACAGCAGGAAGCAGACCAGGCTGGGGAGAGTCTGGAGCCCATGAAGGGAGACAAGAAAGTGACAGAAAGGTCCGCAATCCACACAGACAGGGGAAAGATTAAAGAGAGAACTGGATGGCAGTGGGAATCCTTTCCTAGCATTTAGGAAAAAGGGCAATTAATTTCCATGTTCCCTCCCTGTTCTCAGGGAAGGAAAGCACTCATGGGTCAAAACCCAGCCAAGAGAAGTTGGGTGTTTCCCTTCTGCTGACTTACACCCCCACCTTGTGGTCTGCTCAGGACACAGCTTTTCTGCTTACATGTGAGTTAAGGGTATATACCTGAATATCTCTCTCTCCCTCTCCCTCTCCCTCTCCCTCTCCCTCTCTCTC
>NC_034603.1:35836613-35862273 GCF_900095145.1 Mus pahari | reverse complement strand
GTGGGGCAGTACACGCTGACCCACTGAGTGAGAGTATGTGGGGCAGTACACACTGACCTACTGAGTGAGAGTATGTGGGGCAGTACACACTGACCTACTGAGTGAGAGTATGTGGGGCAGTACACACTGACCTACTGAGTGAGAGTATGTAGGGCAGTACACACTGACCCACTGAGTGAATGTGGGGCAGTACACACTGACCTGCATTTGGATCAGAGCACAGCTCCCAGCAGTCAGTTCTCCCTCCATCTTGTTAGAGCAGGATCTCTCACTCCTCAGAGTACTCCAGGCTAGCTGGCCTGCAAGCCTCCAGGAGATTCTCCCATCCCCACCTCCTGTCCCGCTGGACTTGAGCCTTGAGATTACAGATGTGCAGCACCACATCTGGCTTTTTACATGGGTTCTGAGGATCAATCTTAGGTCATCAGGCTTGCATGGCAAGCGCTCTTACTCGATGAGCAGTCTCTCTGGCCCAGAAGCCCGGCTGTTCCATTCTGCTCACTTCCTCTTCCAAAAGGAACCACTTACTTTCATGATTCATAACACTATAAATTTCACCTCTATAGGAATGGCAGCATACATGTGTAACTCCAGTGTCTGGCTTATGTCACTCAGCATGTTTGTGCGAGCCATCCACAGTGTGCTGTGCACCTGTAGACTGTTCATCTGTATTTGCTGTGTAATATCAATGTCTGAATAGACCATTAGTCTACAGAGTTCCCTGGGCTCTTTCCAACGGGAACTTTTAAGAACAGCCCTGCTATAAACATTCTTTCTGAGTCTGTGGAACAGTTCCATTTGAGTGGGTGTGCAGTTTCTAAAGAGACTGTACTTATGCAGTCTTACCAGTAGTATATGAGAATTCCAGCAAATCCTAGAAACATCCGGTTTGCCCGGCAAGGTAGCCGACCTGCTCTGGTAGGTATGGTGGTGTAACATCCTGGTTACAGTCCAACTTTCCTGATAACTGACTAAAGCCAACACCTTTGCACACATTCATCACACACCATCTCCTTTGTGAAGTCCAGGGTTATATCCTCTGCTGTTGTCTGTCTAACGTCATCTGCCTTCTAGGCTCTTTATTTATGGTCGATATATTTCCCAGATCAGATGAATACTCAGAACATACTGATTTCCACTCTACTTTGTCTTAACTGTCAGAAGTCTTTGGAAGATGGATTTTGATGGAGTCCATTTCTTCATGATCTCCATTGTGTTTGATGGAGTCCATTTCTTCATGATCTCCACTGTGTTTAGTGACTTGGATGTCCTAAAAAGAATCTTTGCCTATACCACAGCTTGGGTTTTCTACTAATTGCTCATGTGACCTTTCATGTTTATGTCCACAGGCTCCTTTAGATTGGTGACAACAGAGGCTGTGAGACTCCTTTCTTCCCTGTGTGGACATCAGTTGACCTAATGCTATACCTGTCAAGCCACCCCTGTGACCCGTCAGGTGATGACATGTGTGGGGGACTGGTCCTAAATGCCCTATTTCGTTCTCCTGGTTCACTTGCCTCTCCTTGTGCAACACCGCAATGCAGCCTTAGCCCAGCCGCTGCACTGCTGTGTCCTTTCTTCAGTGCTGCCTTGGTACTGCTTGGCTCTTCACACTGTCTGTCATAGAAACTGTGGTAGATGCCAGATTATCAACTGACCACACAGAAGCCAAAATTCAGAAGGGAACTGTAAGTGGGTTCGCTCTGGATCTACAACCCAGTCTAAAGGAAGCTGACATCTTAACCACTGGTGTTCTAATCTCTGGGTTTTCCTTGGTTCCTCTAAATGATGTTTCATGGTATTCCGTGCGAAGTTCTTATTAGGTTTATGCCCACATATTTTGTTTGTGTGTGTGTGTGTGTGTGTGTGTGTGTGTGTGTGTGTGTGTGTGTTGCCTACATGTATATCTGTGAACTAAGTGTGAGCCCAGTGCCTATAGAGATCAGAAGGGGGCATCAGATCTTCTTGAACTGCAGTTACAAACAGTCGTGAGCCGCCATGTGGGTGCTGAGAGTTGAACCCAGATTCTTTGAAAGAGCAGCCAGTGCTCTTAACCTCTGAGCCACCTCACCAGCCCCAAATTCACATTATTTTAATAAACATTGCTGCAGGGCAGGTAGAGGGTTAATACAGAGCCTGGTGAGCGATAGGCAGGAACCCTGACAGTAAACAACACACCCTGCTCAGTTATTTTCAACAATAAAATAAAGGCCAACTTCACATTTTTTACCATTGTGTATTTCTATTGCTGCTGCTTAACCTGTAAAGCCTTTGGAAAGCCCTGGCTGTTGCTTCTACCCACTTCCCAACAGAGTGCTTTCTTATATACCCCCTGGTAATAACAGATGCATCAATGACTTGATCGATGACATAGAGCTGCAATAACTAATAGTCCTTCAAAGCTTAAGGTCTTCGGTTTCATTTCTTGATCAAGCATCCACATAGATATGGTCTCCTTATAACTAGCCTTCATTCAGAAGTCAACTTGACCATTACAGAAAAATGCTAATCCAGAGTAACAACTACAGAGAACCCGCCAAGTAATAACTGGCCTCAGAAGTGCAGCCACAACCTAGACGCCTCAGACAGCTGCTCTGCCATGCTCAGAATGCTTCGGAATGTTCAAGAGCAAGCTTAAAATTTGCTTAATACTCTCCAAGGCACGCTGCTAACAAGACAGGATCACACACACAGTTAAGAGTGCAAAACACACATCTGTGTGAAGAAAGAGCGGTCAGAGACAGGAGCCTGGAGGCATGTGTGCAGCCACTCATGTGCAGAATCTCACTAGAAGGACACACAGACAACTGTCCAAGATGGCTGCCACCAGGAAGAAACGGTAAAGTGCATGATGGAGCTGAGAGAACCTTTGTTGTCTCTGAGTTCTTTCCACAGCTGGACTTTTTGTTGCTTAACATAGTACTTTAAAATTTCACCATTAATCTATAACATATGTAAACATAAAATTATAATGGTGTAAACACATACCCAATAGTATATATTTCAAAATATTCTTCAAAAAACAAATGCTCTATTAAATTGCCATAAGTCACGGCACTATCCAAAGTGTCAACATTTTGGCTTAATAATCTCAACCAAATCGGTTAATAAAGATGTGGCTCAGTGGTGAAGTACCTGCCTGGCATACATGATGCCTTGGGTTCAAAGGGGGAAACTGAGTCCTAAGAAAAAAATTGTCATAAGACATACTCAATTTTCCTCCCCAAGAAAACATGGCCACTCCCTGGAGCAGTAGCTTAATGGCACAGTGCACTTTTTGCAAGACCCTGAACATGATCCCCAAGGCCCAACCCCAAATAACAAAACTGTTCACCATGGACACCGCATAACTAGTATCAGACCACTAGTTAATACAGAGCAACACAGCAGGTGTACCAGGGGCAGCAGTTATAGCTTAACTGGCCAAGTGCTTGTCGAGACATACAAAACCTGGGTTCAGTCCCCAGCAGAGTGTAAAACAGGCGTGGTTGCACACACCTGTCACCCCTGCTCTTGGAAGGCAGAGGCAGGAGGAGCAGAAGTCCCAAGGCCATTCTCTGGCTACAGAGAGAATACAAGGCCAGCCTGCACTACATGATACCTGGTCCTGAAACCAAAGCAAATCAGATGTTCCAATACAAAGGATGTGCCAGATTGCTTAAGCCCCTCTCCTTTTCAAGTCCTCCTTATGACTGCAACTGTATCAGTCCACACACCAAATTAACCAGTTACAGTTCTCCAGCTTCTGAAGACAAAGTTGGAAGCTACTATTCCTCAAAACAGTTAAATAGGAATTAATGTAGAATGCACAAGATCATGTCTACAGAAGAAGGCAACAGATGAAAGTGTGTCTATGTGTGAATGTAATTGTAAATGTGCATATGCGTGTAAGTGAATGTGTCTGTGCTTGTGCATATGTGCTCGTGTCTGCATATGTTATGCATGTGTGTATGCTTGAGTTACATGTGGTAGTGTTCAAACATGTAAGTGTATATGAGTGTGTGATGGAACTGGGTTATATTGTGCAAGTTACTAATCACTTCCTGAGGAAGAAGTGAGAAGTGGAAACATTCCAGCTTCTTATAAAGACAAAATGGGAGGGGGAGGTTTGTGTAAAAGCATTGATCTAGCAAATGGAGCTTAGCATAAATAAAATAATCCAAAGGCCAGTGAGCTACCTCTTCTATAGGACCGAAGGAGCAGGAAATAAAAGTCCTTCCTTTGGTCAAAGAATTGGGGATGAGCCTCTGGCTCTTCAAGAAATGTCACCCTGACAAGGGCTGCACATCAAGAGAGCCAGGGAAGAAAGCTGAGAAGCCCCCACTGCCTGCTCACTCAGCACCCCTCATCTCTTCCCATTTTCAGAAAACCAACTCTGGTCAAGGCTCTGCCCCCTGGAGAACATGACTGTCTTCATTTTCAGTTCAAAATAACATCTGGCTTGACTAACCAAGCCAATCATGGCAATCCAGAGACTTCTCGGTTTCTGGTCTTATTGGGTCATGTGACACAGTTTTAAGTTTTAAGCCAAAGCTAATTGTGAAGTTCCCAAGAAGGGGTTCGTTACTCTTAAAAATAGTAAAACCTGGGCTGGAGAGATGGCTTAATGGTTAAGAGCACTTAGCTGCTCTTGCAGAGGACCCAAGTTCAGTTCCAAGCATCCATAGTAGGCATATCACAACTGCCTGTGCCTGGCCTCCATGGGCTCCTGTACACACATGGTGCACATAAGTTGTTCATGCAGGTGCATACACATAAAATAACGAATTTTCTTTAAATCAAAACTGGGAAATGAGGTGATGGCTCCATGGGAAAAGCACTGGTCACGCAGCCTGAGGTTCAGATTCCCACCACCCATGTTAACATCAGACAACATGGGATTCACTTAGACTCCCAGCACTCAAGAGGCAGAGGCAGAGGGAGAGACAGGGGGATCTCCAGAACAAGTTGAGTAACCAGACAAACCAAATTGGCAAGCTCTGGGTTTAGTGAGAGACCCTGCCTCCAGAGGTAAGTTAGAAAATGAAGATATCTGACACCGACCTCTGGTCTACACATCACCCCAACCCACACCACACACATACACACACACACACACACACACACACACACACACACAACTGTGAACATGTTAACACACATACACACACAAACATGCAAAAATAACTGGAAAATGTAAGAATCAACAGAAAATTTATTAAAAGCAGAATTAAGGAAGTGGCTATAGCTGGGCGTGGTGGTGCAAGCCTTTAATCCCAGCACTTGGGAGGCAGAGGCAGGCGAATGTCTGAGTTCGAGGCCAGCCTGTCCTTCAGAGTGAGTTCCAGGACAGCCAGGGCTATACAGAGAAACCCTGTCTTGAAAAAAACCAAAAAAAAAAAAAAAAAAAAAAAAAAAAAAAAAAAAAAAAAAAAAAAAAAAAAAAAAAAAAAAAAAAAAAAAAAAGAAAGAAAGAAAGAAAGTGGCTATAGTGTTAAGAGCAGACATCAGGTATCAAAAGCCTGTGTGCAAAAGGGGGAACATAAAACAGCAATGAGATTAAGAAAGAAGGCACAAGCTTGCCCTTCATCCCAACCCTTGGGAGGCAAGAGAGGTAATCGCTGACTTTGAGGCCAGCTTGGTGCACAGAGCAAGTTCCTGGCCGGCCAGCATATTGGAAGTGTTGCCCTATAGACTGCAGAGCTGGCAGAGCTGGCACACCAGCAGGAAGAACTAACAGGTGGTCCACAGGAATGTGTCACATGACAAAGTTAGCACCTCCACCTTGAAAAGCCGCAGTCAGACACAAAACTACAAAGGCCAAGGCTGGAGAGATGGCTCAGAGGTTAAGAGCACTGACTGCTCTTCCGAAGGTCCTGAATTCAAATCTCAGCAACCATATGGTGGCTCACAACCATCTGTAATGAGATTTGACGCCCTCTTCTGGTGCATCTGAAGACAGCTACAGTGTACTTAGATACAACAATAAATATATCTTTAAAAAAAACAAAAAACTATAAAGGCCAAATTGGAGAATAGTGGGGTTCACATTCTCCATCAGATACTTAACAGTTACAACTGCTTAAAATTACTCCTACTACTAATGCTGTGTGTATATAATGGGGCAATCAGAGGATCCTCTGTAGAGTCAGTCCCCGCCTTCTTTCCACTTTTCTGTGGGTTCCAGGATCAAAGTCAAGTTGTCAGGCTTGTGTGGCACACTTTATCCACTGAGCCATCATCTTGCCAGGTCAGTTGTTTTTGAATATTAAAAGTCACAACTCCAACACTCAGGAGGCAGAGCCAGGCAGATCTCTGGGTTCAAGATCAGCCTGATCTACAGATGGAGTTCCAGGACAGTCAGGGCTACAAAGAGAAAGCCTGTCTGGGGCTGGGGGAGTGGAGAGCCATGTTTCTTTAGACCTTAGGTGACTGTAAGTACATGGAGTAAGTGCATGCAACTCTACTAAGATAGACAAATCTCTCCCAGGGGCAAGCTAAGTGCACAGGCAAATAGGTGCAGGAACTGCTGACACAGGTCTGACTGGTTATGACCTAGTGGGTGATAGTTTCCAAATACCAGAATTTCCAATGCATATGGCCTCAGATCTAGCCACCACTTCTGAGATTTTCTTCAGAGAGATATTTTGACACATGAGAAATCACCTACATTTCAGATTATCTGCTCTGTATTTGCGGGGGCTAGAGGGAAACAGTCTCGCATATCTCAGACCAGTACTGAACTTTTGTGGTAGAAACTATTGAACTTTTTTATAATAGAAAGACAGACTGAAAAAAATGACACAATATATAACTATTAGTTAAATTAATTATGGTATGTGTACATGATGAAATATACTAAATACTAGTATCGAATTTAATATTAATTTAATACTAATAAATACTAAAATATCAACTACAAATCTTAATGGGAAAAAATCTCTAAGATATAATCATGTCTAAACTATTTATGAAAGATGGTGGACTAGAAGAGAATATACTCATGTTTACCGCTATAATCTTCAGAGACTCATAGAAGGATAAAAACATTATTTACTTTGTAGGGGTGAGGGTCAAAACGAAGAGGACTTTCCCTGAATCCTGGTAAATGTTTTTCAGATTTCCTAGCCACCTGAATATTTAACTCATGCTAACTATCTTCTTCCTCTCCTGCTTTGCCCAGAGTGCAGCTAATAGCTGCTGCATCCATCTGGAAACCATGAGAGGCTTCAGACTGAACGGAAGAGCCCACTCTGAGCAAGGCAGAGGAGGGGAGCGTGGGGACGGCCGGCAGCACCAGGCAGCTGAGTTAGCAAGTGTTCTAATGTGGGGTCTCCTTCGTGGGGATGCTTTCTTTAAGCAGATTTGGTAGGATCATCTGTTCCCTGTGGCTGAGAGAATCCTAACTGCATGATAACCCAACTTATGCCCTCCGTGGGCACCTGAACTCACATGCAGACGTGTGACTGCATTTTCTTAGAAAGCTTAGCTAATTTCATTCTTCTTATGGCTTAGAGCATTCAGATCCCATTTCTACTCTTCCATGGCCACCTAGGCTGATTCCCAAGCACAGCCATCATGCATGGTGCTGGTTTAAACTCAGGGATGCAAGTATCTAGTGTATGATGGTTTGGGTCCCTCTGGGTCTATTCCTAAGGAGTGGTACTGCTGGATCATATACTCGCTCTATTTTTTTTTTTTTGAGGCACTCTATAATGATTTTCTTTTTGAGACACTCTATAACGGTTCCCACAACAGCTTCTGCCAGGAGTTACTCCCACTCTTCCCAGTGTTTGCTGCTGTTTGTTTTCCAGATGGCAGCCATTAGAGTGAGAATCTTAGTGACTTGAGTTGCATCTCTGATGGCTGAGGGTGTAGAGCTTTGGACTCTCCGTGACCTTGCTAACCCATCATACTTTTGAAAAGTGTTAGATGGGTTCATCTGGCCTCTGAACAGGTCTGTTGGATCTTTCATGCTTACATGTCTGTCAGAAGGAAAGCCACGAGGCTCTGTGACATTCTGTAAACTGCACTATCAATCTCCTTGTCTGCGTGGGAGCCATTTATTGATTTAGGTGCCAGGAGCTGAACCCAGGACTTCAGATGCTAATCCACACTCCCAGCCACCATCGGCCTCCTATTTTGATGCATTCCCCACTTGTCAAATTGTACTATCCTCTGAGCTGTTAAGAGTCCTATTTATAAAGTCCTGTCTATGCCCCAATCT
The DNA here is from genome assembly GCF_900095145.1 of Mus pahari. Taxonomy (NCBI): domain Eukaryota; kingdom Metazoa; phylum Chordata; class Mammalia; order Rodentia; family Muridae; genus Mus; species Mus pahari. The sequence goes on along the minus strand of NC_034603.1, from coordinate 35,854,067 downwards.
TGAAATGTGTTTTTCTAGATGACTCAGAGTTTGGGGTCTTGCACAGTTTTTGCCCCATTTATAGACTGCTTTTTGTACAGGGTGAGAGTCAGACATCTAGTTTCTGTCTGTAAAATGTGGGTACCCAGTTTTCCCAGCACCATCTATTAAAGTGGCTGTCTTTTCTGCAGTGTGGAGACTCAGACGGCTGCAGCTGTGTGGCTTTGCTTCCGGATCCTCTATTCTGTTCACTGGCCCAAGTGTCTGTTTCCGTGCCTGTCCCGTTCGGTTTGTCTCAAGTGGCTCTGTATTCTGCAGTCTGATGTGCTGTCTCTTCTGACTGCTGACTGGAAAAGCAGCAGCACTACGTACTTACCTACCAAACCACTCAAAAGAACCAGAGAGGCACAGGGTGCATGCTTCCCCTAGCCCCAGTTTGGTATCACGGTCCCCAGCTTCCCTCACAGGAAGGTTGGAGCCAATGTGACCCCCTCCAGACAATGGGCATAGGGTAAGGTATTTGCAGGACCAATCACCTAAGAGGGTATAGTGCCCCACCTCGCTCTCTACTCCATCCACAGGATACATGGCCTTGTGTTACAACAGCACAGCCCTGTGACAACACAACCTGGACCTCTGAGTCACTGAGAAAGCTTCTGCATAAACACACCTGACAGTCCCAACTGTTTAGTTCCTTAAGTGTCCTATCACATCTTGGATTGGCTTGCAGTCAGCAAAAATGTGCAGTGTTCAAGTGTGCCTGCTGTATACTCTGTATACGCTATAGCTGTAGGATAGGACTTTGGGGAGACAGACACAGAGGAAGTAGAGAGGTGGTCCTTCATTCAGGAGAGACTCTTCAACCACTGTGTAGTCTTTGATCCCTGTCATCAAGATACTTAAAATCTCCATCAAGAAGCAAAAAATACATTTAAAACCAAGGCAAGTGCCAAGTACTGGGTCCCGTGACCTCGCCTGCTGAACAGGCTCACACTGACACAGAGAACAAGGTACTTGCTCTTCAGCCGAGTTCACTCTACTTCCTGCCGTGGTATGTGTCATGTCACTGTATGAGGGTTCTGGGGACTACACCCTGCAGAGAGCAAGTGCTCTCAATGCTTGCTTCGGGCCACCACATCCCGAGAGATGGCAATGGCCACACACACTAGGCACTGTGCGCTCTATCACAGCGTTCTTGCATCTATATCCACTGTTTATTGCACTGCCAGGGAACCCAGTGTTCTTAGTTAGCTGCCTTTCATACCTACCATGGGCTTATTTAGATAAAAATAGAGCTTCATTGATGTCAGCACATCTTTACAGAAAAGGTAAGGGTTACCATATTTCTGGGTATAATTAAATGGATAAATATTCAGTTTGCATACTGCCTGAGCCAGCGAATGAGTTAAGTGCCTTAGCAACTGCCTACTGATAGAAGAGTGGTCTTGTGTTAACATCAGTACTACAGTCCAGCAGTGGTGGTGCACGCCTTTAATCCCAGCACTTGAGAGGCAGAAGCAGGCGGATTTCTGAGTTCAAGGCTAGCCTGGTGTACAGAGTGAGTTCCAGGACAGCCAGGGCTACACAGAGAAGCCCTGTCTCAAAAAACAACAACAAAAACCAAAAAAAAAAAAAAAAAAAAAAAAAAAAAAAAAAAAAAAAAAAAAAAATCAGTACTATCAAGTATAAATAAATGATTCTTTAAGAAATCTAGGTACTATTGAGTGCATATCCTTCTTACAAACCATTAAACTGAAATAAAACATTCCATGATTTAAAATGAGAGAGGGTCTATTTTTCTAAACTGAGCCAGCTTATGCCTTGAGCAACCTACTGGTCCCCACTACCAGGACATCACCATAGTGATGCCAGACTTAGTGCAGACACCTGACTGGTATAACATACTCAGCCCAGAATTCCTGAACTCCAGCAATCCTCCAGCCTCAGCCCCTGACTAGCTGGGACTACAGGCATGGGCCATTATGCCCTGCAAGAGAGGTTAGATACTTTTTTCTAATTTAATTTTTTTTTTACGTGTTCATTTTGAGAGGTTATATTTTTAATGTAAGACTTAATGGAATTTTTCTTGTGCATACTTAAGCTGCCCATACAGTAACATAAAATACATACTGTATAGTCTATATGTTTCAGTAGATCAAGAGAAAAGTATATATCTAAAATTAACATGATTCTACTGCAAGAAAATATGACATTTGATTATCACCGTTTGATTCTAGCAAGGTGCCATTTTGTTAGCATCCTCCTGACATAAAACTACCAACACAAGCTCCAAACAACTTTCCCCTCCCATAATCCTCTGTGTGGTTAGTGGTGTGAGGCTAAGCTCAGCCAGCTAGCCACCCACGACAGGCGAGCTAACCTCGGAGACCGGCACAGCGCAGTGGAGCATGCAGAACTTCTTCTTTCTCTTTACAAAGCTCTAGCTAATTGCGAGGCTCAGCAAGGCTCTGAATGCAGAGGGCAACTGGCTTTCAAGTCAGACGCTGTGTCACTGCGTATCATCTCCCAAGGGACACTGCTACACAGAGGCTTCTTTAACAACTGTCCAAATACCTAAATTAGCCAACCATTGCTTATTTGGACGCGGGCTTACTGCTCTTGGATAATGACTGGTAATCTGTGAGGTAAAATGAAGACTCTGTCACATGATGGCTACACATTCAATTATGGGATCAGCACATTAATGTCTGCTTAAAGGAAGTGTTAATCCAAACTGACGTTCGCCAAGATGCTTCTCTCCCTAATAAGCTCCATCTGAAAGGAGAGGAGAGTGGAGGAAAGGCACAGGAGGCTTCTGGGAATGAGGGACATGGGCTTCACAAAGCATCCCTTCCTTCACTCAGGACTCTTAAGGTTTCTGCATCAGCAAGGGAGCCATCTCCCTGCCTAGTTAGAGCAAGGCCACCAACCTGGGAGTCCATTCCCATGACCCGGCAGCTGAGCACCCAGGGACTTCCCTAAGAGCATTTTGTAGTAGCTTCTCTCTAGTATGCATTTCCTTACTGGCTGCACTTTCCTAGACTATAGGAGTTGCACTTTTTGTCTAGGCACACATAGATATACTCCTGTTAGGGGGCACAACGGAGCTAACCAACACTATCCCTACAACAATTTGCTAAGAAACTGAGGAATTCATCTTCTAATAATCCGAGACCATTCTCCTTCTTGATGTTTCCATGGTGACTGACTCCTATTTGGCCCACTGATTTTTTTTACATAAGCCAGGGTTCGTGTTCTGTGAAACAGGTCCCCTCTCCTCAGCCATCACCTCTCCTTAACAGTGCTTATGTACTTCTAAAACACAACTTCTCTGGAAGCTTACTGAAGGAAAATCTGCCTGTGCACGTGTGTGTGTGAGTGTGCACATGTGTGCGCATGTGCACATGTGTGTGCATACATTGTTTTTGGTTCTCTATCTTGGGGAAATGCAGGTAAGTTAGGCCAGTGATCTTACATGTTGCAACATCCAGAATTCATGCATCATTACTTCAGTTTATTCTCAGTCTGGTTTCTCTGTCCCCAAGTCACCCCAACCATTTACCAACAAACTGATATGTTGCTGATTTGGATCCAGGTGGATCAACGTTTAACACACAGGACCAGTGGGAGGCAGCCCTAGTGACAGCAATGAGATGGTCCTGCCTTTGCTCTGAACCTGCCAAGTTTCCTAAAATTCTCCCAGCCAGTCATTGGCTTTGGTTTAAATCCTAGGATCTGAGGAAGCTTTGATTAAAATATACAGATGTTAAGCTACTACTCAATGTTGATCTTCTCTATACCTAAGAGATGACTGTCAGGGAGTAAATAAGGCAACAGGCAGCAAGCACACTGGGTACTGGAAGGGAACAGTTGGGAGGGTGGGTGGTACCAGAGCGGCACATGGCAGGTCACTTGAGGAGAGCATGTGACAGGTGAGACAGAAGATCCTCACACCTGGCAGCAGCGTGAGCTTCCCCTGACCCAGCGGAGACACAACACTCCAGAGATGACATCTTTAAAGACATTTATTTCACTGTTTGCAAAGCTCATAAAGGCAATCACATCATGTGGGATGTGGGTCTAACAATAACAAAAAATGAGCAAAACATGGCCCAGTTTTAAAATCAATGAACCAGAACCCCAGATAACTGAGGAACTAGTAAGCTGTCTGGTCCAGGCCTTTCTATTATATAAAAATTACAATTTGATATCTAGGGACTAGAGAGATGGCTCAGTGGCTGTAGTCCTATGCTACTCTTGCAGAGGACCCACCCATTTGGTTTCTAGCATCCACATTCAGTGACTTAAAACCACCATTAACATCAAGTCCAACTGCCTCTGATTACTCTGGCTTCCAAAGACACCTGTACTCATGTGCATATATGCATTCACACACACACACACACACACACACACACACACACACACACACACACACACACAGAGAGAGAGAGAGAGAGAGAGAGAGAGAGAGAGAGAGAGAGAGAGAGAAAATAAATCTTTTTAAAAAAACATTTTACATCTAAAACCCAACCTTCCCAGCAGGTCGACTTTAGAACTGACTACCCTCCTGCGTCCTTCTGAAAGGGGATGCTATAAAGAGCGGCTGAGTTAGCAGTGTCCAGTGTCTAGAAAGCAAACAGAGTGCGTGCCACTCTGACACAGAGGCTCTAGCCTGCCACCTATGGGAGCTTCCCCAGCCTCACTGCCGTGTAGATCTCGTCGAGCAGGGGACAGGTGCTGGCACTTTCCCCGGCACTTTCCCCTTTTCTTCCCTGTTTTCAGTGAGCCTCTCGGGTGGCCCTGATGCAAAGTGCCACAGTTATGAATAAATTGGGCAAAGCTAGTACTCTGGAAGGCAAGGTAAGAGGACCTCTGTAAGTTCATGTCCAGCCTGGTCTCCACAAAGTTCCAGATGTTCTAGGACTATGTAGTGAGACCCTGGCTCAGAAAAGGAGGAGGGCAGGGAGGTACAAAGCAGTAGTTTCCAAATCACCCAAGACCCTGTGAAAACACTGTCACCGATCTGCAAGCTCGGAGCTGCGATTCTGAGTGCTCAACCTTCGACCCAGGTGCTGCCACTGATGCTCAGCAGGAACTGGTGAGAGATACAGGGACACAGAGATGCCAAGACTGTAAAAGCAGGGATGGAAGACAGGTACGAGGGAGCAAAAATGACAAAACCCAGACCACAAAGGCTCTCACTCTTCAGGTGGCCCCTCAGCATGATCGAATGGCACTTAATAAAGAGCAGTGACTACAGTCTGGGGCACAAAGCCTCTGACCAAATGGTAAGGATCACTGTCCTGCATGACCACATCCACCATCAATGGGGGATTTAAGCCTTTCCTTGTCCTCTGGCCATTCTCTCTCCCCTTGGCTGCTAGTTTCCCAGGAAATACATTTCCCACCAACTGCTTCATTTAAAGTTGTTGTTGTCATCATCTCTTTTCCTCCTCCTCCTCCTCCTCCTCCTCCTCCTCCTCCTTCCTCCCTTCTTTATCCTTCCCCTCCTCCTCTTCCTCCTCCCTTCTCTATCCTTCCCCTCCTCCTCCTTCCTCTGGAACAGTGTCTCACTGTGGTCCAGGCTGGCCTACATACCCTAGCAATCCTTGGTCTCACAAGTGCCATGGTTACAGAAGTGAACAACTATATCTGGCCTGTTATTTTCTTCTCTTCCCTACAGTAGAGGTTCTTACTGGAGGACACCATTTCTTCTCACCTTGAATCCCCCTGCTCATCTGCCTTGGCTCACCAATCTGGATCAGAATCCTCTTACTTCAACCCCTTGTGTGTACGGGATGGAATATTGCCAGAGAGAGCTAAGGAGTCTCAGTGAGTTGGCCCCACAAGCTTCTGCCTGCATTTTAAAACCTTGCCCAAGACACAGCTCCTCGTTCCCTAACCCCAGCTTTCATCCTTCACAAAAATGACTTAACTTCATCTAGCTTCACATATTTTGTAAATTCTCCCTGACACCTTGACTTAACTGCGCCAGGGAACGGTGGAACCAACAGGAATGAACTGCTGCTTCCCCTCCAGCTCGTCCTAGGACAGTGGTTTGCAAGCCTAGCTGTTTATGACAACCACCTGAGGCCACCCACCCCATCTCGGAGCGAACGTTTGAGGTGGGGCCTGCCAGTGGCCCTTGGGAAAGGACAAAATGCCTGAGAACTAAGCAGAAAGCTGATTCCCTGAACTCTACGATGGATCCATCACTCAGTGCTAGAGCGCTGAAGAGGAGAGCAGTTTCTCTTCTGAACCCGTTTCCTTCTGGGATATTCCCAACCATGAACCTAAGCTCCAGAAGCCGGGAGAGGCCCACACTAAAGACGAAACGATTTATCCCTTCATTAGCCGCAGCAATGGAAGCTGTGCTCGGGCCAGCTGTTAGCTATATGCAGTGCCCATCACAGGCTGGCAAAGAACCTGGAGACGAAAACAGCCAGGGAAGCCCCTCTCTCTGTGGCTTTGCCCTATCTCACCAGGACACCATTTTCAAAAAGCCAACTTCAGAAGGTTACCAGGCAGAAAACTCAAAGAAGGCAAAAGAAAATTTCTGGCTGTATTCTCCATAAGTATGCCTCACCTAACATGAGCTTAAGCTGAACACACCAGGCTTACTAAATCCGGGAAATTAATGAAAACTAAGTTCAGAAGGAAAATACAGTCAGAGGCTATAAACAAGTAGACTTTATACAGAACAGAAACCACCACTCAGTGCTAGAACTCTGGAGAGTCGTTTCTCTTCTGAACCCATTTCCTCCTATAGGAACGGCACATAGGTCCTCAGGAGCCCGGGTCTCCCTGTAAATGAAAGCAACATACCTGATCAGATCCGGCTCTGCACCCTCGTTCTTAAATGATGCCAGGAGCAGTCTCTCTCGGGTGACAAGGTCATCCAGCAGGTTCTGTCTTCGATCTCCCTCCAGTTGTGTTCTGCGGTCAGTTGTTAAGGTCCAACAGTGGGTGGCTTAGCTCATTTCCCTAAGACTTTATTTATTAACTCAAGTCACCTGCAGCCATTACAGGCTCCACCCACCGCTACCCAGAATCCTTCAGGTAAATGACCACGACTGTACCGCGGCAAATGGCTAATGCAGATACCGACAGAGATCACTATTTGAGTCCTATCACTAGGTAAAAACTGGGTTTGTCTGCTTCTTCCTTTTGCCAGAGAACAGTCTACAAGGGCAATCTGGAGCCTTAGGCTTAAACTACAGGGCTTAGCTTTCAAGGGTGTCTGCATACTTATCAATACCCTAAGAAGGGCGGGGGGGTATAGGGGACTTTGGGGATAGCATTTGAAATGTAAATGAAGTAAATATCTAATAAAAATTGAAAAAAAAATACCCTAAGATGGGGTCGGGATGACTCCTAGCAGTGCAAAAACAAACTCAAATAAGCCTTCCTGCAATGCCTATGGTTTGGAAATGTCTTCAGTGCACGTAATAGCTCATATAAAAGCTTTGTGAAGGTTGCTTTTGTGCAACAGTGTGCTGTAAAAGATGTTTCTGTCAGCTCAGTAGTTAGAAGTACTATGGGATCTTTGTGGGAAACTACAAACTTGTTGTAGTTAACATGCTATTCTAGTAAATGTGGTCGACTAGGGTCCTAATGAGGTATGGTTGTGTGTTTATATGGAACTCCAGAACACTTAACATCTTTCGGTAGGTTTTTGGTCCTGGGGCTTGACTCCAGAGCCATCAGATATACTGCCGAGCCACACCTTCTGCCCCTAAATGCAAAGTTCCTTTGTGTTTGTCTTTCTGAGACAGGGTTTACTGTGTAGCCCAAGCTGGTCTCCCACTCCTGATCAGCTTCCTGAGTGTAGAGTTACAAGTGTGTGAACTGTGAACAAACAAGGTTTACATACTAGCTTTCTTGAGACAAAACATTAGATGCTAAGTTCTGTGGGTTCGCTGGACTGGCGCCGAGGAGGGACGTAGTCGATGAACTGCTGCCCCTCAAGCCTGAGGTCTTGAGTGTGGATTCCAGGGCAGTGTACACCTGTAACTCCAGCACTGGTGGGAAGGGGGAATGGAAGCAGGCAGATTCCAGGCAGCTCTCTGCCAGCCAGTCTAGCCAAATCCATGAACTTGGGGTTCATTGAGAGACCTCTCTCAAAAGAATGGAGTGTGAAGATTGGGGAAGATGGCAGACATTGACCTCTGACCTCCATGTGTGTGTGTGTGTGTGAGACCTCCACACACACTACACACCCAAAACAGTAAAAGAAATGTTGAAGAAAACACCACCAAGGACAGGATACAGGAAGTAAACAGATTTGGAAAAAAAAATGTGTTGACATCAAATACAAAAAGGGAAACGAGCTGTATCATCTGGCTTTAAACTTTGAACTAATCTCTCTCTCTCTCTCTCTCTCTCTCTCTAAACCAAATGGCTGTTTCATCAGACCTGAAGGCTAGCATGAGAAGCAGGGCTGGCCACTAATACCAACTCTGGCAACAACAACAGGAAGCATGAAAGATGGCTGCTTCAGGTTACAGATTCTTCTCTTTGTAAAATGGGATCATAAGGGGCGGAGAGCTGGTTCAACAAGGAAGGTGCTTGCCACCAAGCCTGAGGACCTCGGTTTGAGTCTGGGAACCCATATAGTAGAAGAGAACTGATTCCCTCAAGGCCTGTAACTGCCACATGCACACCACAGTGTGAGTGTGCCCACACAGGCACACAGTATATATACAAATACATAAAGTAATAAGAAAAAATGTAAAGGGGCCATAAAACATAGTGTTCAGGCCCCAAAGGTCTCTGAGAACTCAGCAGAATCAAGGACTAGCATCACTACTGCCTGGGAGGGAAATACATGGCTCAGGGATCCACAAGTTCTGCTGTTAATTTTGTACAGAGAAGTGCTGGCTAGCTAGTAGGAACAGTAAACAGACCCTGGCAAAAAACAAAACAAAACAAAACAAAAAGTTTCCCTCAATAACGGAGTTATTAGAAAAATCATAAATCTCCTAAACCCTAGTCTTTGCACCACAGTTACTCTCCATATTAAAAATAACAATAAATGGATTCTCTCAGCATTCCAGCGCACCACACGTCCCTGGGTCAAATCACTCCCATTACTTTTCCATCTCCTGCTGACGGCAGTTACCATGCACCCAGCTTGGAAACCACGGTGTTGCAACTGTAACTAAGAAACAGAAACCCCAAATATTCTTCTTCTTTAATAAAAAAGGGGGGGCAAATATTAGTCATCTGATCAGTGCCAACCAAGAACAAGTATCTATGTCTTTCAAATTAATGATAAACTACCAATAAAGCAGAAAGCTTTTATTCAATTTAAACAATGTTCCTTGGGTGATGGGGCAGGGAGAAAACAGAAGCTGTGACAAGAATTATACAGAACAAGGCAAAGCAGAAATCCTAAATTGTGGGGCTATTGGTCACATCCCGATATCAGCTAGCTTTCCCTACATGCTCAGTTCGCCTACCCAGCCCTGCCGACCTGTCATTTTGTAGAGATCTTATCATCCAACCACCCAAGCAAACATACACTGGACAATCATTCAACAAAACTTCAGTGTTAAAATTATGCACCAATGCAAATGGTTCTGGAACTTAAAACATTAAAAGACAAAAATGTATAGGCACTATTAGGAGAATGCATAGACAAATGTTTTAATAATCTTGAATGAGAAAAATTTTTCCAGGAAGGGATGAAAATCTACAGATAGTGAGTAAAAACCTTGGAGACATGACTACCTAAACTATGGTGCAAAGCAAGCATGTGTGCATGCATGTCTGCTCACATACATGCATGCACGTGTGTGTTATTCACCTGTATGAACAGTTCATTCACACAGGGAGACCAGGTGTCTTCCTCTATTGTTTCCACTTCATTTTTGAGACAGGGTCTCACACGGAACCCAGAGACCACTGACTGACTAGACTGTGCCAGGCTTTTGTGTGAGGGCTGGAGGATCTAAACTCATCCCCAAGCTTGCAATGAAAGCACTTTGTCCACTGAGTCATCGTCCCAGTCCAATCACATAAGAATTCTTGAAATAAAACTTCTAATGACAAAAGGTAGGCAAAGGCCATAACAGGACAAAGCCAGAGGGCACTAAAGCCTCTAGCAGGAACCAGGTGCCCGTGAGTAAAAGAAGCACCAATTCCAAGACCCCTCTCTTACCTATCAGGGTAGAAAGCTAACAAGAAGCCAGGAGAGGACTCAGGAGCCAGGCACGTGCCTACCTTCCCCAGGGGCATGTCAATGGGCTTAGCCAACTGCCAGACTGCCTTCTGTGAGCCTAACAAGATGTTAACATTCCCAACAGATCCACTCATGTATGCAAATTCGATGACTTGGGAGCACAGAAGTTCACTGCAAAACTACTTCAGCAAATTTTGGAAGCATCCTGAATATCCACCAGTAAGAACTAGGGCACCAATGGCGATGCAGCAATTTCAGGCTGAAAAGGAAGCTGCTTAGGAGGTGCTGGTGGTGGCAACTGACAACTCTGGGTATATACAAGGGCACACACACTGGAATTGGTTTTCATGGAATAAGCTCTAAAACGCACAGTGTGCAAGTGAAATGGAGGGAGGAGAGACACAGCTACAGCAACAAGCTAACCAGTGGACAGCTAATGTTCTCATAAAGATCAGGCAGAGGTGTGTGCCTGTTTGTGTGTCTGTGTGTGTCTATGTGCATGTGTGTGTGGGTGTATGGTGTGGTGTGTGTATGCATATGTGTGCGTACGTGTGTCTGTGTCTGTGCATGTAGTGTGTGTGTGGGTGTGTGGGTGTGTGTATGTGTAGACAATACTTTAGAAGCCTGTAAAAAAAGTGCCTCTAAGGAAAGAGAACTGGCAACTCAAGGTGGAGCAGTAATAAATAATGTTTTGAATCATTGGCTTTTTCATCTGTGTGCACGTGCATGACCATGGTGTATGTGCTGAAAGGAAACAAAAGATCCAGGAACACATTACAAAGTGAGCCTTTTACTGCCTGAAGAATTTCATGTATGTATGTATAAATAAATGTATGTATGTTTAAATATATGTATGTATGCATATATATTTCCTGCCTAGGATGATAAACCCCAGCCATTCATGTTGTTTGTGATGAAGAATGAGATGGGACAGGATTCATTGTGGGAGAAAAAGGAATTCTTGCTAAAAAAAATAAGAAGAAACATATTAGTAGAAAATACTTTTATGCTACAAAAACTTTAAAGGTACGTTCAGAAATGAAACAAATGTAAAGAATGCAAGTTACAGGTTTAAAGCGATGCTTGGAATGAGCCAGCACTTGGGACCAATGTGAGAGGCAGCATGAGGGAGCAGGTGACGGGGTCTGCAGATCAGAACTGAAGATGCCTGACACTAGAGGAGCCCTGTGGAGCCCCTTGTTCTCACTGTTCGGAGCCCTGTGGATCCCCTAGTTCTCACTGTTTGGAGCCCTATGGATCCCCTAGTTCTCACTGTTTGGAGCCCTATGGATCCCCTAGTTCTCACTGTTTCTCTGGCAGGAAATGGAGAACCAGCATGAATAAGCTGTATAGGCTAAAGTCCAGCTCTTTCTACTCTGTGCCAGGGCTTCCTCCTGCATGCTTGCTGGACACTAAACACCCAGGGCTTTCTCCGCCCCAGGTCAGTCAGCATTGCCCACTGTTTCAATCCTGTTTAAAACAATACCAGTACAGCAGGGGCATCTCTAACCCCCAAATCTAAAATCTCAAGTGCTCTGAAATTTGTTAAGCTTTCGAGCACTTCCTCATGATACCATAGGTGAAAATTTTCATAATGTGAAACTTTGATTTGTGCACAAAATTATTTTAAATAGTCTATAAAATTAACTCTAGGCTACATGTAAATACACATTTTATATTTACACTTGAGTCCCCATCAGAAATGTCTCATCATGTACATATAAATATTCCTAGATCTGAAATACTTCTGGTCCCACGTACTTTCGATAAGGAACACAACCTAGTATAGCAACTCAGTATCCCTAGAGGCTCCTGCGAATGCTTGGAAGACTACACAACTGGCCACGCTGCCTCTTCCGTTATATCTCATTCACATTATACTAACCACACTGAAACAACAGACTCCCAAGGAGACAGATGAGGGGAGTGCCAGGAGACTGCAGAACTGTGCCATCTCTGATCTACACTGCGTGTATGTGGACGTGTGTATGATGGCTGGAGAGAGTGGGGAGGTGCAGACAAGCTGTGCCTAAGGCTAAGGAAGGTAACAGAGGATGAAGCTGGGGGCTGGTGCCAGGAGCCTCCTCTCCCACTAACTTGGGAATGACAAGCAAAGTCAGACAACAGAGGAACAGGAGGCCATCTTCACTAACTGGCCCTTTGCCCCTGGCACCATTTATATTTTCATGTAACCTGGCAAAGCCGTGGAAATGTGAGGTCTGATCCTGTAGGACTGATTCCTACCTCTGTGCCAAAGCCCAGTTTCTCTGCTGCACCTGACAGAGCACTGCGCCTACGGGTAATCCTTCAGGGGAGCTCAACACATGCAGAAAAAGCTGTTAGAAAGTACTTTCATAGGACTTAATATTTTTGGGAACCACTGGTATTTAGCCTTGGGGTTGGAGAGATGGCTCAGTTGTTAAAGGTGCCTGCCACAGAGCATAGGGATGACATTTCAGTCACTGCGACCCTCAGAGTGGAAGGAGAGGCCTCCGTATATACACACACAAAGTAAAACTGTAATTTAAGTTAAGACTGTAGTCTTTATCTTGTGAACTGAGCTCCACTGGAGAAGAAAGCCTCCAATCACCCCTCCATGCCTTAACAGAGAAGCCTGAGAAGACAGCTCAGTTTTTCATGGGATTCATTTTTTTAAAAAAAAAAAAAAAGTTCATTTTTAGATTTATTTCATGTGTATGAACTGTTTTGCCTGCATGTGTGTACATGTGTGCCTGGTACCCTTGGAGGTCAGAAGAAGACACACTGGATCCCTGGAACTGGATCCACCAGGTGGGTGCTGGGAACTAACCCAGGCCCTCTGCAAGAGCAACAAGCGCTCTTAACCACCGAGCATCTCTGTAGCCCCTCATCTTGACTCTTTAAATTATCAAATTCAGTGAGGCACTAGGAGGTGAGACTGGCCTGATTACTACTGGTAAGTACCTTCTTTTTACACTTCATTATTTGTGTGTCTGTTGAACAACTAGTGTGGAAGGCAGAGAACTGCTTGTGGGAGCCAGTTTTCCTCTTCCACCATGTGTCCCAGGGTCAAGCTCAGGCCATCTGGGTTGGTGGCAAGTGCCCTTACTTGCTGAGCCCCTTCCACAGCCTGGTGACTATCTCAATGATGGAAGGGGCCAATCTCATGAGGCACTTCAAAAATGCTTCTTCTATTTCCCCAGACAGGATTAGTTCCACCTCGTAGATAACGCAACTCAAGCCAGGGAAGGCTGAACTCTCTGGCCTCAAGTGATAGGGCTGTCTTCACCCTCAGGTCAGTGTTGATCCCACAGCACCGAGGTGCCAGAATTCCAAACTAGGGACACAGGCAGGCAGCTACCAATCATACATTTGGCCATGTATGGATTGGAGGTTCAAAGACAAAAATCAACAGCAACCAAAACTACCTACTACTGTGGAAAATAATAACGAGATTTTAATACCAAAACCTATAAAGAGATCTAGTGACAGACTATAAATAATAAAGCTTCTCCAAACACAAGCACCATGTCTTATTTTTCCCACATTCCCAGATACCACTGAAAACTCTGTCGAAGAGAGTCAGTGTTGGAGAATTTTGCCACCCCAGCTATGACGTTTCTAGAATCTCCACATCTCCCCACTGCTGCTGCCATTCCACTAACTACACAGTGGTTACCACATCTCCTCACCCATCACTGTTCCTAAAACACAGAGTTGAGGACCATTAAGAGATTTCTTTAAAAACAAACAAACAAACAAAAAAAAACACAAAACAAAACCTATCTGTACAGGCCCTCTCCGAAGGCATCAAAATACCTTTGATATTGAATCCTTTCATAAAGAGACTGTTTTTGCAAAAAAAAAAAAAAAAAAAAAAAAAAAAAGGTAAAGGATGGGGCTAGAAAGTTGGTTCAGCAGTCAAAAGCTGCTCTTCCAGAGGACCTGAGTTCCGTTCCCAAGACCCACGTCGGGGGAAACCCTCCACAGGACCAGCTGACACTCACAAAAGGTACAGATGCTAGTTTTGAAAAGCTAACAAAGGAGGAGGCCCATGAAAAGCCAGCTGAGAATATTTTGAGTACGATGTGAAATCTACATGGAGCTGCCCACAGCACAGTGTAGTCCTGCCACCCAGTGAGGCAACTACAATTACTATCCCAGAAAAGCTAGAAATACAAGTGAACGCTTTCTGTGCACGGTGGCTCACATCCATAATCCCGGCACTTAAAAGGCTGAGAAGTAGCAGGAATGCCTAGAGTTTCAGGCTAGCCTGGCATACAGGATGAGACCCTGCATCAGAGACATTAATGAACTATTTTAGAAATGTATCTAGCAGATTTGAGCACTCCACAGGACTCTGTCTTATTAATTAATTACATGCTAATGGAGTCAAAGCACACCGCTTTCCTTTGAAAAAGACAAAACAACAAAACCACCTTTCAGGAAAGAATGTGACATCTCAAGTCCACACTCATGAATGTAAGTGTCTAGAAAAGAACTTCTCTTTCTGGTACATCCCAGTAGTTTTTGGACAACTTCATGAAGACAGGGAGATGTAAACATGTTCAGGAAAGTCCCATCAATTCTCAATTATTCAGCACAGTAAGGAGATGTGCTGTTCAACGATTCACATCTAAAAAGTCACCCAGTGCCCACTGTGCTGATGTTCACCTTAATCTCAACACTCAGGCAGGCAGAGGCAGGCAGACCTCTGAGTCCCAGGAGAGCCTGGTCGATATAGCAAGCCTCAGGCTAGGAAGAATTATACAGTGAGACCCTGCCTCAAAAATAAAAGTTATTCAATTTAATTAAAAGTTGCCCTATGTGGGCTGGAGAGACAGTTATGAGCACTGGCTGTTCTCCTACAGGACACGAGTTCACCCACATGGGACAGCTCACAACTGCCTGACTCCAACAACCTTTCTGGCTTTCTCAGGTACTGTGCACACAAAGACACATACACACAAATACAATATACAAATAAAATTAAAATGATTTTTAAAGAGCCATTCTTTCAGAGATTTACAGCCATTTTTTAAACTAAAGATCATGGTAAGATGTAACTAACAGGCCACAGTGACCAGTGCTTAACACTTCAGTGACTAAGAAGATCCTTGAGGATCTGTGTGACAGCAACATACAGTTAATAGAGAATTTGAGTCCAAGACACTCCAGGTTACCTGTGACTATATTCTATCTACTAAAGGAGAATTCAGCTTAAAACAATGGACTTGGAGCCAGATAGTCATGTGTTTGAGTCAGACTCCTGTATCTCTAGCTGTAGGGTCCTGGGAAAGATCCTGGCATATCTAGGATTCCTCTCTATATAAAACTCCCTGAAGCTGGGCGTGGTGGCGCATGCCCTTAATCCCAGCATTTGGGAGGCAGAGGCAGGCCGATTTCTGAGTTCGAGGCCAGCCTGGTCTACAAAGTGAGTTCCAGGACAGCCAGGGCTATACAGAGAAACCCTGTCTCGAAAAACAAAAACAAAAACAAAACAAACAAACAAACAAAAAACCTCCCTGCTGTGATGTTGGGATCTCTCCACCTATTTTCTGTGACATGAGGTGCCAAGGTTGATCTGAGCACGCCACCTTTTTTTTAATAAAGAAGAAAAGAAATCACCAAGACCAAACATATGAAGTAATTAGCACTGACGAGCGTCCATCTGAAGTGGCTTAAACCTGGAGGAAAACCTCAATTATTAAAAATGTTTCTAGAGGAAGGATGTTGGAGAAACGGAAGACTAGAAGATGCTGCCTGGGGCTGGAGCTGTAGAACACATGCTTAGCAGGTCCAGGACCTTAGGTTCAATCTCTAGCATCAAACAAGCTAACAAAAGAAGTTGTTAATATTATTGAATTCACCACCTCCTTTTCCCATTCTACAAGGGAAAAGAAAAGGGGGGAGGGAGGGCTGAAAACAGGTTTAAGAGCGCCCCCGTGTGGTGTATGATCTGAATGTCACCTCTACCAGCAAAATTCAATTATTTGAAGGAAAAAATTAAAATTATTTTAAAAAGCTTTTATAATCCAGTTGAGGTTTCCTTCCCCCCCCAGGAAATATGAAATCATTCATATTCATATTCCCTCAAGCTTTGCTAATGTTTTAAAATAGTGATTCTCAACCTCCTAATGCTGTGACCCTTTAATACAGTTCCTCATGTTGTGGTGACCCTCAATCATAAAATTATTTCATTGATACTTCTTAACTGTGATTTTGCTACTGTTATGAATCATAACATAAATATGTGATATGCAGGATCTCATATCAAAACAAAACCAAAAGTCCATTATAACAGATGATCAGACTAAAAGTGTTAACAAAAATGAAGCCAATTACACACTTAGTACTCTCTCTCCACTGTCTAGCAGGGGCTATGAACAGGAAATAGAGTTCTTGAATTTTATATGTCTCTTGCTCTACAAGGTTAGCATATATATAAATAAAGTGCACTACAATAATTATCTTCCTAGAAGTTAGCAAACAGGTACTAACAGCCACGAGACAGTATTTAGCTGCCTTTCTGATGAATATGCTACTGGTTACACTAAAATGAGTCCTGTACCTTAAGCATATGTGCAAACTTCCCAGCGCTGACTTCTGAAAGAAGAGGAGCCAGCCCCACCCATCGGAAACCACTCAAGGTCTATGGATTAAGACCTGTTGATTGGGGTAAAATAAAAGCTCTTTATGTAACAGACTAACGGGGCAGTACCAAATGATACCAGGCAGAGGGTAAAATTACATGCCAGAATAGTTCAATTGGGTTTGAAAGAAGGCCCCCATTGTTTACTAAAATTAGACTTTTATTTGAAACTTCAGAAGATTAATAATTAAACATTCGGAAAACCACGCAACTAAGTCATGCCAACCATCCTGCTAACATAAAAGGATTCCTTTAGGAGAAAATGTGTTTTTGAAACACCTTCAATGGTTTTGTCAAAAAAGTTGTATTCCTACATTTCCCCACATTTAAAGCCAGGACACACAGTTTCCTCTGCTACCGAGAGTCAGATTTTGGCCTGAACTACAGACAGACAGACAGTTTAAAGGAAAACAGCTGGGGGGGGGGGGTGTCGGTTTTTACTTCAATATAAACTAGGTTTGAAGAGTTAGTTTAGGTAGCAGGTTACGTTGTGAGTTTCTTTTAAGAATGTTTGTTTTGAGACAGGGTGGGGTGGGGAGGGGTGCCTCATCATATGGCCTAGCCTGACCTCAAACTTACTACGTACCCCAGGCTGGCCCTTAATGCTCTGTCCCGCCTCACTTTTCAGTGCTGGGATTACAGATGTGTACAACCACCC
>NC_034603.1:35821450-35836587 GCF_900095145.1 Mus pahari | reverse complement strand
TCTCTCTCTCTCTCTCTCTCTCTCTCTCTCTCTCTCTCTCTCTCACACACACACACACACACACACACACACACACACACACACACACAAAAGCTTGAGTACTCGATAACTCCAAAGAGGATCAGATGACCCAGCTTGCCTTAATCAAGCCCCAACGCACTCTTCACCCCCAAAGCTCCCAAACTAGGGACATTTACCTGTGTTCCTGAAAGAATGAGACAGGCAAGTCATACCTCACCAGCCCACGGGTGAAATTTTAAAAGCAAAAAAGATGTTATTAGGCAGGAAGCAGATTACAAGACATCCCAGGGGCTGAGAGGTTGCTCAGCTGGGGGAGCATTTGGCTAGCATGCAGAGTCCTGATGCCATCCCCAACACCACACAAAACTGGGTGCACCGGAGTATGCCTTTACCTGAGTTCTCAGGACGTGAGGGCAGAGGTTTGGCTACAAAGTGAATCTGAGTCCAGCTTGGGCTACTGAGAAGAGGGGGGAAATGTTCTGCAAAGTCCAGCAGGGAACCACCGCTCAGAAGTGTCATGGAAGTCCTCTGCTTGGCGCAGCATCTAGCCATCCTCAAGGCAGTGACAGAGAGCAGTATGCAGCTCCCCAGAGCACTGACAGAAAGCATTAACTTCCTGTCTGTCAAGGTTATACCCAAACAAATTCATTCCTTAGGTAGGTCTTCCCTGGCTAGCACGGTCACTGTAACAGTGAGCAGACACTTAAGACAGAATGTAAGATTATAGCAACAGTGTGGAAACCAAGTCCTCCTTGAGCTGTGGAAAAATCTGGATGGCCCAGATTCCTTCCTGTCTTAAGATTGTTTTTCCTCCCACTCCAGAAAAGGTGGAAATGTTTACATGGATACATCTGGCGTGTTGACACAGCTCTTAGCAGTAAGTCCTTCAAAAGGTCGATCTTTACCTTCAGATTCTTCAACAACGTTCTGATTGTCAAGGTAAGCTGCAAAGAGAAGGACACAGCCTGAGTCCCCTGGGCCTGCAGTGTAGCATCTGCTAAGTTAAAAGGCCTGCAAAGAGGCTTAGCTTCCCAAGGACACTCTCAGGGTTGTAAAGGTCTCAATGGCATCCTGGTCTAGCCACCCACCCGGAGCTTGTACCCATAGTGCACCTGCCTGCCCATGGCAACCTGGTCCACACGGAAATGCAGATACTGAATGGAAACTGTCAGCCTGCATTCATACTCAGCCGGAATTCTTCTACACACTGTATTTTATCCACCCTGGAGCCATGCAGGAAATTGTGTTCCCCAGTCCATGCTCAACAGCAAAGCCCCACAGTTCCCTCAACCATGCTTCAGATGACAAGGTGTCAGGTCCCATTACCATCCTGACTGGTCTCTGAGCACTCTGATGTATTTATAGCCCATGTGAACACTGGAGAGTACGTGCTCTGTTTCCATGAAAGTAATGTTAACCATGCATGCCTCTTCTACAAACTGTGGGAATTTTCTCCAATCATCCTCAAAACCCAGAGGAGATGTCTGTTTGTGACTCTAAAGATGAAGAAGGGATGGGGAGAGCCCCACTCTGACATTTGGAAATGTGAAGAACAAAAGGACCCATTTAAATGAAAACACATTGGACCATGGATGAAATCAGGGGGATATTAAAAAGGCAGAACGCCACCGTTCTCACTGCTGCTTGCTAAAAGTAGCAGTTACTCGGGGCATGTTGGGGTGTGCGTTGGGGTGCACCTATAATCTCAGCTCTGAGGAGGTGAGAGGATCTCTAAGAGTTCAAAGGTCAGTATGGTCCAGGCCAGCCAAGGCTACACAGTAAGACCCTCAATCAATAAACAACAATGAAGTAGCAGCTATATAGCCCCGGGGAAAAGTAGGACACACACACACCACAAACTCTATCAAAAGGGCACAACACACTCACACACAAACACACACACATGCTCGCACACTCAAACAAATGTAATTTACAAATTTTAGTTCAAGCCATAAAATGAAATGTCACCCAAAAAGAAAATAGCCCAGAAACTAACTGCATTGTGATGTGATAGGGGAGCATTTCGTAGTAAGATTTCTTAAAATTTTATAAGAAAATAATATTTGATAATCAAGAGAAAACTTCCTTAGTTATAATAAAGCAGAAATTTCAGAATATACAAAAAAGAAGCAAAACCCAGTTCATACCTTAGCTAACACAACCCCAGACAAAAGCACTGACTTAAATAACTGAAAAAACAAAACAAAACAAACAAAAACTCCTGCATGCCAACCCCACTCAAGGATGACAAAAAGCTAGTGAACTATCAGCAAACTCAGAGCTACATTAAAGAGGACGAAATGCTACCATGAAATACGATTTAATCTTGCAAGGTAAGAATGGCTTAGTGGTAGAACCCTAAAAAGAAAGCTCGCAGTATCAAAGATTAAAAACAGAATAAACATGATTAGCACAGGGTGGGGAAACGCAGATGGCACTGTCTGAATGGTAGCACTCAACTGTGATCTAGAAGTTCTTACTAAAAGATCAAGACTCAGAAAATACGAAGGGCTCAAGGGAAATTAAAGTATTACTTGCCGATGGAGAATAATCCACTTGGGAAAGTTAGAGAGTCAGTTCAGGGCTGGGGAGATGCTCTGTCAGGAGAGTGCTTGCCATGAAAGCACGAAGACCTGAGTTTGAGGCCCGAGCACCCATGTAAAACGGCCAGGCTTGCTGATGATCCCAGAATTGGGGATGTGGGGACAGGAGCATCTTGGGGCTCGCTAGCCATCTGGTCTACCCAAATTGGTAAGTTCTAAGTTCAATGAGAGATGCTGTCTCAAAACAAAACAGACAAGCAAACAAAAACCCCACAAACAAACAATAACAACAACAACAACAAGACAAAAAAACAACCCAGCAATCAAGAAAGCACTTCTGGCCTTCACATGGAAACACACACATGCATATACACACATAAACAAGCACATATACTGCACACACACACACACACACACACACACACACACACACACATACACACACAGAGCCAGTTCAGTACAGTGATCAAGCCAGGTATGGTGGCTCAGACCTACCATGCCAGCACTTGGAAGGTGGAGGTGGGAGGATAAGAAGCCTGAACTACAGAAGGACAGCCTGGGTGTATGAGACCCTGTCTCTAAATTAATTAATTAAAAACATAAAATAATATCAACAAAATCTAAAAGAAATATGTAAACTGGTACAGGGCACACAGTAACTATGCAGTAAATGCTGTAGTTAGAGTGGATCAAAAGGAAGCACTAAGCACTATTAAAAACTCGAACCCCCCTACTTAATCCACAAATCTACTACCTGTCTATTTAAAATCCATTTGGAATCTTGTTATTGATAATTAAGATACAGTGCAAAAGAAATTTTTTTTTAGTGACATTTTATAAAATTACCTTGAAATGACAAACATCTGTAATCTTAGAGCTCAGGAGACGAGATCATGGTATAAGACTAGCCTGGGCTACACAGCGAGACCCTGACTCAAAAATAAATACAAACGAACAAACAAGTAAAATTACCCTGAAGGGGCAAATGAGAATGAAAATAAGACAAATGATATATATGCAAAATAAAGGGGAGTGCCTGTGCCTATCATATTGTGCACATGACTGAGTACTGCATTTATTTCTTTGGTTTGCTGCTTAACCTGTTTGGTGTTGAGATAGGATCTCCCCTATGTAGCCCAAACAATTGGATAAGGAGTTATTGTAAACAAAACATAGGGGATAGGAGAGGGCTTGGGAACGGGCTTGCTGCGGGGGGTTGGGGGGGAACGGGACTGGACACCAGAAGATCCTTGGAGCTAACTGGTCAGTCTGACTAAGTTGGTAAACTTAAACTCCTGATTCAATGGCAGACCCAGCCTCAAAAAGGCAAGGTGGAAAGTGACAATGAGAACACAACCAATGTCAACAACCTCTGGCCTCCACATGCGCACAAGTGCATACGCACACATACACACAGGCGCACACACACACACACACACACACACACACACACACACACACAAACCCAAGGGTATGGTGCCAGCAGTTGCCGACGGTGTGAACCCTATGGAGTGTGATGCCAGCGGCTATCAAAAGTATGAAGAACTGCAGCTGTATAAAAAGTCAGTGAATGAAATACAGAGGATTTTATATCTCGGGAGAGTGACAAAAAAAGTAAAATTCGATACAACATACAAAAACACATTTCAAAGATTTAAAAGACTTACGCTCACGTACACTCCACCCCCCAACCCCCAGCATGCCCCAGATCTAGCAATGGTTTCAGACTTCAGAGCTTAGCACGTCGAGATTCCTCCATGTATTACCTTAGGTGTCTTCTCACCTCTTCTTTCACACTGATTTCGTTCTTGAATCTTCTCCGCAATTTCTTGGGCTATCTGACACGTAGAATCATACGTGGAGAGCCTGCATCAAAGTCAAAATCAGGTTAAGGTTCTTTAAAAGAAAGTGCTGGCTTGGTGTGGTACTGCATGCCTTTAATCCTAGCATTGCAAAGGTGGAGGCAGGAGGAATTCTATGAGTTCGAGGCCAGCCTGGTCTCAGGGAACACAGTGACAAGGAGACGCTGTTTCAGAGCAGGAGACACAGAGGAAAGATGAGAAATGACGTGCAGAAGCACATTGCAGGGACAGCAGGAACTGTGTATCTGCAGCAAAAAAAAATGCTCTGACAAGCGAGCCTGGCAGACTCCCAAGCCTGCCACAGTTCTCTCAGAACGATGACTGGCTTGCCGTGTACCCCTCAACCGTGTTGGGCTTGGAGAGATTCGAATGAAAAGCTAAATCATGGGCTGGCTCAGTGGTTAAGAGCACTGATGCTCTTCCTGAGGTCCTGGGTTCAATTCTCAGGTCCCACATGGCAGTTCAGAATTGTCTCATACCCTCTTCTAGCCTCTGAAAGTTGCCAGGCAAACACATGACGCCCACACATTCGTGTAGGCAAAACACCCACACACTTAAAATAAAAATGAATAAAAAAAAAAAAAAAAGATTCAGAACTGGAAAGATGGTTCAGAGGTTAAGAGCACTGGCTGCTCTTCCAGAGGTCCTGAATTCAATTCCCAGCAACCATATGTGGCTCACAGCCATCTATAATGGGATCCGATGCCCCCTTCTGGTGTGTCTGAAAGAGTGACAGTGTACTCACATTCATAAAATAAATTAATAAATCTTCAAAAGAAAAAGATTCAAGTCAACACCCAACAGCACCCAGAGTTTTCCTCTTCACAGTGTTTTAAACCCCGGTCTCATTTCTCACACCAGTCTGCTCCTAAGAAGCGGGGACTCATGTGCTCAAGTGAATGACATATTCTCTAGGACTGCCCGTTGCAAAATATTGAAAACTGCTGCTTGCCCTGATGTCCCAGTTTTACCCATAAGAAAATAACTAGTTTATTTCTAAAATATTCTGGCCCTGGAAGTAGAAGCTTATAACCTCAGCTACTTGAGGCTGAGACAAGGGACTCGTAACTTCAACGTTAGTCGGCTAGAAGCTGCTTGGGTAAAACTTAGAGATCAGTCTCCAACTTTAAAGAAAAGGGGCTGGGGGTTACTAAGGGCATAGATCGATGGGGAAGCATTTGTCTAGCTTGCGCAATGCACTAGGCTCCGTCAACCAAAGTGTCTAGCTTGGGCTGGGGATGTGGCTCCAGGGCTATACAGAGAACTTTGTGTTGTGAACTCCACAAGCTCTTCAGAGGCTGTGGCAACCCCTAAGCCTAGATTCACGTATACAGCAATATGAATCATTCGGTATAATCTGGTATAGGTGTGCATGAAAAAGAGCAAGTGTTTTTTTTTTTTTAAAAAAAAAAAAAACCTAATAAAAATACATCAGAGTAATAAGAAAATAAGTCCTAGCCCCAGCTTCCCCACACTTTACTTATTGCCTCCATGCAATAAGTAAATAATCTATGAAGACAGGAGCTTCAGTCCAGCTCTGTGACGTCACATCAAACATATAAAACCCATAACAAAATCCTGTTGATTAGGAACGGGACCTAACTTAAGTGCCTCTAGAGCTGGGGAAAGGAGAGACGGGCTGGGCCACAAGAGGACACTTTGGGCCGACTTCTAAACAAGACTAAAGCAGATCTCCCTGTGGGAAAGAGGAGCAGGGTCTAAGCACTGTGGAAGGCACACGGCGTAAGCAGAGATGAAAGAAGAAAGCATGCCTGGCACGCTGTGCCACGCGGTGGTCCGGTCCTGGGAGGAAGGTAGAGTGTAAGCAGGACAGATGAGCAGAACTCAGTTCCCTGCACAGTGTGGCACGGGGGGGGGGGGTCTAATGAGATCAGACTTATGGGAGAATTTTACCCAAGACACTGAGGCGTTTCAACTCTTTTACTGTTAGACTTTAACTGTTTGACTCAGTGGCTTTCTCGTTTGCCGGCTGAAAGCTTTCTTGTCTTGCTGGGGAACCAAACCCAGGGTCTTGCGTGTGCTAAACAATCATCCTACAACCGAGCTAAAATCTGAAATAAGTTATGTACACTCAAGATGATGCACTGGTACACATTAAAAATTGTGTTTTTAAGACTACTTTAGGACATGGAGAGCTGCTTCCTGTTTTGTAAAATACAAGCAGGATATAGATCCAAACAATAAATACACTGGAAAAAAAAAAAAAAAAAAGGTGAGCACTGACTGCTTCCGGGGGATGAGGGTGCTTTTTCCTTCCTTCACACTCAGCAGTCTCTCAATTTCCTGCCAGGGGTGTATACAACTGTTAAAACTTAAGACAAAATTCAGCACTTGGCTGGGCTTGGAAGAGGAGGCCTGCAATGCTACCATTTTGGAGACCGAAGCAATTCAAGATCTACCTGGGCTCCCTGAGACACTGAAAAACAAACCAACAACAAACCAATCAGCAACTGGCCCAAATAGCCTAGATCCCAGATAACTCTAATTCGGACCTTGGGATCCACTCTCTTAATATTCAAATTTATCTGCCATCGAACAACTATAAATTGTACCAGAAACACCAACCAACGTAAGGCATATTCTCCAACACAAACTTTATTGAAATGCAGTGTTATGAATTATTCATCAGGAAGGTCGGGACTTTATAGCAACTTGTTCCTTGTACAATGATATTTTTTCATCATTCTCTCCTTGGGGTTTCTTTGCTGAATAAATGGTCCTTATCGGGTACTTTCTGCCCTACTTCTTGCTGGCATAAGTCTTGATGCTACTGATGCGGGAAAGGGTAAATGCCTTATCACAAATGCAAAATTTTCCCTCCCGTGAGTCCTACAAGTTTTCTGTGAAAAACCCAAAGCACCCGTGCACAACTAGCTCCTAACTAACTGGTGACCATGGAGTCTGAACTTCAGTTTATTCCCTTTCTGGGGACCACGGGGTGAAGGGATACCCCACCAAAAGGTTATTTTGACCTCACTTTTACAAGAACCCGGGTATCTACGCATGCAGTCAGCCACAAGCACGATGGGCAAGAAGCCCCAGAAAAAGGGGGCAAATATTCGACTGCTCAAGCCCCAGCTCCCCCAAGTCATAAGTCTGCCCAAGGACCACAGAGTTAGCACCGAGTAGGCAGTACGAGGCTGAGTCCCCTCAACAGGGGGAGGATCCTCGCTCGATCTTCATCCCTAAGGCCGCCAGCCTCAAGCTCAAAGATGAGCAGGGTCTCTGCCAGTCCCTGGAAGCCAGTTCCACTCCCAAATTAACCCCCATACTCTGCTGCCACCACCGGCAACTCACCAGGGGTCCGGAGCCATGGTGCAGTCTCCGCCCGCAGCTGGGACACTTCCTGCTCGTAGCAGCTGACTACGGCGGCCCGCGCGGCTCATTCCCTGCAGTTCGGAGGGTGCGCGACCCGAGCCCAGAGTTTGCAAAGTGAAACCTGTTTTAATTGACTTCAGAACGATGCCCCCCGCTACCCAGAGCACACCCCTGGGGGACAGTGGGTTGCAAGAATCGATTTTTGTTAACTCACATGAATTACCGGACGCAAGAAAGATAGTTAAATTGTTGAGCAGAATCAAAACATTTTCCCAGGGGATGGAAGCGCTTCAACCCCGGCTCTCTGCATTTTTTTCTTAATTCAAAACAGCAAAACAAGCTGGGTGTGATAACTCAAGCCTGAAATTCCAGCACTTGGATGGCTGAGGCAGGAAATATACATACAGGCAACATACGTACATACATACATACATACATACATACATCATACATAAAAATAGTTGCATACTGTACTAAAACGTTTCTAGTGATTTTTTAAAATTTTCTTTTACAAAGAAGTATCAATGCCATGTTTTTTTATAGCAACCTATCATCAGAGGCAATTCTCTGTGCTCAATTATTCTGTGTTCAATTATTTTTAATAATCATCACGAGGGGCTTAATTTTATAGTTTAAAAAAAGTCACAGACTTGTACACGGGAGATGAGGAAATTTACCTTGTGCACTTAGCATCAACCTTCCACCTACATTTCCAGAGTGAATAAAATACATACTAAGGAAGTCCTCCCAACATTTGCAAGAGGGGAAATCAACTCAAACTCAGTGGGCTGGGTTTCTGCTCCTGCGTGACCCTAGCACGCATGCGTGCGCCAGTTACCATGACGACCAGGAGACGCTGCACCCTGGAGTTGAAGAATCAATGAGCTGAAACTCTCCAGGATGGAAGAACAAGTTTTACCTGAGCTGGACGTAGCGGAACTGGAGCTTCAGGCTGTGATCGGCTTCAATGGTGAGAGCAACCATGATTTGATACCTCAGGAACAATGAGACGCTGACCTGGTAGCGCCTGAGAGGCAGTGGGGATAGTGGAAAGAGTGTGGCCAGGCACCACCCGCCCCAGAATGGTGGGGGATCTGGGCCTCATTCCTGAGCCTCAGGAATTGGCATGGGTGTAAGAGCTCAGATAAAGCTCCTCCAGAGACCAAATGAGCCTACCTCGGTAGGAGTAGGAGTAAGGGTCTCTCCCAAAGTAACGACTCTCAAAGGTTTAAGACCAGGATGGGAGGGAAGTAGGGCATTAAGGGAGAAACCTTTTTAATTCTGGAGGGGCCTTCCTGTGGTGTTCACACTTTATTTGTGACTGTCAGGGTAAACATTGAGGGAGAAATGCTGTGATTGGGGGTGGGGGGTCGTGTTTGGAGTGTGGCAAAAAGGCAAGGAGTTAAATTTTAGGGGGAAAATTGATTTTTAAAAAAAGAATGTTGTAATGCCTGGAATCTTTACCGTAGTAAGGATGCGGTGCGGAACGATTGCAGAGTAAAGGTTTAAGCACTCCTGGCATTAGCTCTTGAGTCTTCGGTGTACTGTGCTGCTCTAATTGAAAGCCAATGTTTTCTGTATCTGAGCCAGCTCTGTCTTTAGAGATGGACAAATATTACTGATTATATTACTTATAATATAACTGCAAAAAATATTCTGGTGAGCCAGTCAGTGCAAAGACACACAAGATCTGTAATTGATTTTTTTTTAAGTAATTTGTTTTATGTGCATTAGTATTTTGCCCTGCCATGCGGGTGCTGGGATTGAACCCTGGTCCTTTGGAACAGCCCATGCTCTTAACCACAGTGGCATCTCTCTAGCCTGTAACTGAATTTTTGCTAACAAAGTAAGGAGAGAATCAGAAAAGTGTATCAAAGTTTGGGAGAAAGGTTGCTTAAAACAAAAACAAAAACAAAACAAAAAAACTGCGTGAGTGTTTTGCTCGCAGTGCATATCTGTGAATCAGTGCCCAAGGAGGCCAGAAAAGCGCATCAGATCCACCAGGACTAGAGTTACAGACAGGCGTGAGTCCCATGTGAGTGCTAGGAATCAAAGCTGGGTCCTTTGGGAAAGAAGCCAGGGTTCTTAACTGCTGAGCCAACTTGCCTGCTCCTTGTTTTATTTTTAATTACATGTATGGGGTGGAGGAATGGACATGTAAGTGCAGGTGCTCATGAAGACCAGAAGAGGGCACCAGGTCTGGTGGCAGTGAAGTTACAGGTGGTATGTCCTAGGAAGTGAGGTCAGGTCCTCTGCAAGAGTAGTGTACCCTCTTGCTGAGACTTCTCCTGAGCCCGTGGGAAAAAGTTATTTATTGAAAGAAGCCAAGAAAAGACTGATTTTTTTTGTGTGAAAAGACTCTTTTAGAATTTAAATAGTCTTTAACCAGAGGCTAAGGATTGGGGTGCAGATCATTACAAGTAGCCAGAACAGGGGGGAAAGCTGAGAAACAGAGAGTGAAGCTCCAGGAAGGGGGAGGGTGGGGGTGGGGGCGGGGGCGGGGACTGGACTTAGAGGTCAGAGTTTAGAGTTCCCATGGAGTTAATCATATGTTGAAATTAAGCCACGCATAATCCCAGCACTTGAGAGGCAGAGGCAGTCAGATCTCTGAGTTCTAGGCCAACCTAATCTACATACTGAGTTCTAGGACAACCAAAGCAAAAAAAAAAAAAAAAAAAAAAGAAGTTGAGAAGTTGAATGCAAAACTAGAACTCATGGTAACTGTTGTGTTATTAAACTTGAATTTGAAAACGCTGATGCATATATGTAACTGTACTAGATATTGTACTCTGATGTGAATTTATCATGTAAACACACCGAATAAAATTGTGTCAGATACGAAAACATCAGGCTGTTGCTATTGAGAGTCTGGTCACATTCAACCGATTTTTCCATTATATCTAAGTTTTAAAAAAGCAACAGCAACAGATCGGTCAGGAATCTGCAGGCCAGATTGGTCCCACTGTGTGTTTTGTAAATAAAGTTCCATTGGGACTCAGCCATGTCCTTTGTTTAGGTGCAGTCTATGGCGATTTTCACACTACACTGGCAGAGATGACTGACTGCAACACCGGCCGTATGGCTCAGAGTCTAAAATAAACCATAAGGTTTGTTTTCTGGCTCTGTAGAAAGAGCTAAGCTCCTGAAAAACATAATGGCAATAATAGCAATA
This sequence comes from Mus pahari, assembly GCF_900095145.1. NCBI lineage: Eukaryota > Metazoa > Chordata > Mammalia > Rodentia > Muridae > Mus > Mus pahari. Next base: position 35,825,650 of record NC_034603.1, on the reverse strand, counting down.
TTAATAATAATAAATTTGAATGGCTATTTGCTAAAAGCCTAAAAGTGTTATTAAAACAGTGACATCACTTTTTATTTCTCAAATAGGCTATATATATATATATATATATAAAACATTAATTGCATTTCTAGAAGAATAAATTACACCACCTTTAGGAAAGAGTGTTGGCTTCATCAATAAAGTGGTTATGGTGCCACCATGAAGACCCTGAGTTTGGGTCTTCGGCAGTCATGTGGAAAGCTGGGCATGGTAGTGTGTAAGCCCAGGACCGGAGGGCTGGGGAAGGAGACAGGCGGATCCCCAGAATCAGCCTAACCAACCCGTATGTCTGAGAGCCACTATCTCAAAATATAAGGTGAAGGGCCATAGAAACAAATATTCAACAACATCATCCTCATGCCTACACAACACTCACACTCACATACACACACACACACACACACACACACACACACACCACTTCTCCTTTTGAGGGAGTGAAGCACTGTTACACTGTGAGTCTCCGAGGCATCAGGATCATAGAAGCCTGAGTCCTGTGTCACGTGGCCTGGCTTTCTCATTACCACTGCCCACTTTTCAAGTGAATTTTCTACACTTCCTATCAATCCTGTGTTCCTTTCTTGAAATTATTTTTCTGCTATATTTAGCCAGAGTTGACTCTTTTTGTTTGCAACTAAGAATCTTTTATCTTTTTGTTTTGTTTTGTTTTTTTGTTTTTTTGAGACAGGGTTTCTCTGTATAGCCCTGGCTGTCCTGGAACTCACTTTGTAGACCATGCTGGCCTCAAACTCAGAAATCCACCTGCCTCTGCCTCCCAAGTGCTGGGATTAAAGGCGTGCGCCACCACACCCGGCTCTTATATTTTCTTCTGTTCCACTTTCTCTTTTTCATTATGGATCTAAGGGTGGCCACATGACATGGTCAGTACTAAATTGTCTTGCAATCCCCTATGTCCGTTGACATTAAGGAAAAAATTGTGGATTTAGCCTCTGGAAGATTCTTAGGACAAGGGCAAAAATGCAGCAATGTTCTTTTGCCAAAATATCACAGAAATGGCCTCTAGTCCATTCGCTGACACTACTCACCTCTGAAACCTCCTGAGCTGGGCCTCCGTGGTCCACTCAGCACTACTGTTCAGCCCTACTTACAGCAATTCATCCTCTGCCCTAAGTCAAAGTCCCGAAATCCAGTTCCACTAACCAGAAGCACGAACAGGCCTGCTATAGCAATATCATACTCTCCGATACTAACTTCTGCCTTAGGTGATGTTCTAGTGCCATGAAGAGACACCATTGATAAGTTATTTCTCTGCTGGTAAAATGAGCCAATTCAAGCCAGATTAGAATATATTAAAGGCAGGTTTAGTGGGAAGCTGCTCTTGGGCAAGTTCACTGGCCCCCAAGGATTGAGGCCAGGGGAGTCACCATGGGGAGGTGGAAAGGAGAGAGAAAGAGAGAAAGGTCCACCCGTAGAGAGAGAAAAGGAGAAGAAGGGAGAGCAAGAGAGGGGAAATCAAAATGTCTGGATTATAGGGAGAGGAGCCTCTGACGGATGAACAGCCCAACCCCTAGGCTGGAAAGTTCAAGGTTGGGGGCAGCATATGCCAGCCAGGTAGGGACTGAAGGACGCTGGGAGAACCTGGAAGCCAGGTCTGCTCTGATATGTAAAATATGCCACTTGGTCCCACGTCCCCAGTCCAAAACCAAACAGCCTTGACCAAGGCAACTTATAAAAGAAAGCATTTAATGGGGGTAGCTTCAGAAGGTAAGTCCATGCCCATCATGGTGGGGACAATGGCAGGAGGCAGGCTAGCATGACAATCACGCAGTAGCTGAGGGCTTCTATCTTATCCACAGGCAGCAGGCAGAGAGAGAAAGAGCCTGTGCCTGGTGTTAGATTTGGGAACCTTGAACCCCACCCAGTAACATCCCACCCCTGCTCCCATCAGGCCACACCTCCTGATCCTTCCTAAACAGTCCCACCAACTGGGAACCAAGCATTCAAATTTGAGCCTATGGGAGTCATTCTAAACCAAACCACCACACGCCATACTTCAACCCCAGTACTATCCCAAACCCTAACCCAACTCCAACTCCAAAACCAATCCAATCCCCAAAGCAACACCTACCCAAATACTAACTTCAACCCTAACCCCGACCTTGACTCCAGCCTATCCTTAACCCCAAAATAAAAGCTTATCTGTCTTGTTTTGTTTTTAAGATTTATTTATTCATTATATGTAAGTACACTGTAGCTGTCTTCAGACACCCCAGAAAAGGGCATCAGATCCCATTACAGATGGTTGTGAGCCATCATGTGGTTGCTGGGATTTGAACTCAGGACCTTCTCTCCAGCCCTAAAAGCTTATCTTTTGACATGCTTACTGATTTTCAGAGTCTTTTGTTATAAACTGTCCATTCATATTCCTTGCCCATGTTGTCGTTTTTGTTGTTGTTGTTCTTGCTTTTTAGAAGTTCTTGGCATATTCACCAAGAATCCCTTTTAATCTCTGTATGTTACAAATCCCTTCTGGTTTGGGCTTTTCTTTTTATTTTGCCTTTTGCAGCTAGAAATTCAGATTTAAACACAATTGGATAATAATCAACCTGACTTTTTTATGTTCCTGGTTAAAAAGCCTTTTTCCACACCTGTGCAAACATTAGGTCCTGTTTTTCACATTTAGATCTTTGATCCACCTGGAACGTGTTATTCCTGTGAAGGGTGAAGCAATGATCTTATTTTAATCTTACCATATGGGTAGCCATATGAATGTTTATAAAGAGCCCAAAATTAGGAACAAAATTATATCGTCTTAGGAGGAATAGGTGAAAAAACACTAAATTTACTCTCATAAGAACTTCCGTAAAGAAGGAGCTGGGTATGGTGGCACACACTTTTCATCCCATCACTGGGGAGGCAGAGGCAAGTGGCTCTCAGTGGGGTTAAGGGCAGCCTGATCTTCAAGTTCCAGATCGTGCAGAGCTACATTGTAAGACAGCAACAGTGTACTCACATACAATAAATAAATAAATAAATAAATAATTCTTAAAAACCTCTTCTCTAAAATGAATAACACGAGATGACTATTTCCTATTAAGACTGGTTCAGAAGAGTTGTCATTGTTGAATTGGTTCTTGGCAAATAATCACAGGGAATGAGCTGCCTAAGAAAGGTGTTTCACGGTGGGAGGCCTTGGGCTTCTCCAAAGAACCTGCCATCATTTAGAATTCAGTGGATTGTGGGTTGTTTGCTTGTCCTTGAGTCTTATTGCAACATATCTGAGTAACAATATATATTCTTTTAATGTATCTAGTATTTATATTTCAGAAGTCAATAATATACTATAATATTCACATATCATATTATCTAATAATATAAAATACTTAATGTATTTTAAATAAATGTAAAATATGCAAAGTGATGTTCTGCTACATGGGAGTACTGTGAAGTAATTCCCGCAATGAAGGTAATGATAAGAATGTTTAATGTTTTTCACATCTGTGTGTGTTATGCTGAAAATACCAAAGATCAACAGTCATAACAAGCAGACACTGACACTGCAGTGTCACTGCCTTAGGTTTTCTGTCACAGCGATAGCAATACCATGAAGGAAAAACATCCTGATCACAATCCATCACTGAGAGAAGCCAAGGCAGGAACTGGAGAAGAGCTAGAGAAGCGGGCAAGAAGCTGGAGACAGGAGCTAAAGCAGAGACCATGCGCACTAACTTGCTCCCCACGACTCTTTTAGTCTGCTTTCTTATACCACCAAGGACCACCTGTCCAGGGGTGGCACCTCCCACAGTGGACTGGGCCTTCCCCCATCAGTCACTAAGCAAGTCTATCTTACAAGCTTGACCCATGCAACCTGAAGGAGGCATTTTCTCATTTGAGGTCCCTCTCCCCAGATAACTCTAGCTTGTGTCAAGTTGACAAAAACTCAACTAGGACACTAACTGTAGTCCCTGTGCTGTATACCAGGTCTCCAGAACTTTCTCATCTCACGAAATTGTACCCTTGTCTTCCCATTCCGTCCACCCCTGGCAACTACTACCCTACTCTCTGTTTTCTATGGGTTCAGCCTTGTAGCCTTTCTATGAGTTCCATTTCACTTTCTATGCTTGGTTTACTTCACTTGGCATGATGTGCTCTAGAAATATTAAAACCTGAGCCGGGCGTAGTGGTGCACGCCTTTAATCC
>NC_034603.1:35818399-35821445 GCF_900095145.1 Mus pahari | reverse complement strand
AGGCCAGCCTGGTCTACAGAGTGAGTTCCAGGACAGCCAGGGCTATACAGAGAAACCCTGTCTCCAAAAACCAAAAAAAAAAAAAAAAAAAAAAATTAAAACCTGAGCAGAGAAACTGAACACACATTTTTCAAAAGACATGCAAATGGCCCTTGGGCATATGATCAGGTGCTCAACATCCCTTTATAAGGGAAATGCAAATCAAACTACAGTAAGATATCACTTCAGGTCGGTTAGCATAGCGACCGTAAAAAGCATAAAAGATGCCATGTGGTCCAACATATGGTCCAGCAATCCCACTTCTGGGTTAACATTGTTGTGATGAAACACCAAAAAGCAACTTGGGAAGGAAAAGGTTTATTTGCCTTATACTGCCACACCATTGGTCACCGTCAAAGGAAGTCAGGACAGAATCTCAAATAGGGCAGGAACCTGGAGGCAGGAGCTGATGTAGAGGCCATGGAGGGGTGCTTCTTACTGGCTTGCTCTCTATGGCTTGATCATCCTGCTTTATCACAGAACCCAGGACCATCAGCCCAGGGATGGTACCCCCAAAATGGGCTGGGTCCTCCCCCCATCAGTCACTAACTGAGAAAATGTTCTACAGACTTGCCTACTGCTAGATATATTTTTTTAAAAAATTTATTTATTCATTGTATATGAGTACACACTGTAGCTATATAGTGGTGAGCCTTCATCTGGTTTTTGGGAATTGAATTTAGGACCTCTGCTCGCTCCAGTCAACCCTGGTCAACCCTGCTCGTCCCAGTCCAAAGATTTATTATAATAAATAAGTACACTGTAGTTGTCTTCAGACTCACCAGAAGAGGGCATCAGATCTCATTATGGTTGGTTGTAAGCCACCATGTGGTTGCTGGGATTTGAACTCAGGACCTTCGGAAGAGCAGTCAGTGCTTTGACCCGCTGAGCCATCTCACCACCCTGTACAGCTGGATATTGTGGAGCGATTTTCCCAGTTGAGCTTGCCCTCCTCTCAGATGACTACAGCTTGTGTCAAGTTGACATAAAATGATCCAGCACAGGCTAAATTACCCCAAAATAAATGAAGCCAGCATTCTGAAGTAGTACCTAAACCAGCATAGTCATTGCAGTATTGTGCACAACAGCCAACATATAGATATACCCCATCAATAGATGAATGGATAAAGAAAGTATGAGATGCACATAGGCATACTGTAATGTAATTCAGCCTTTTAAAAAGGTGGCCATCATGCCATTTGCAAAATGATGAATGAGCCTGGAGGGGATTTTGCAAAGGGATATAAGCAAAACTTCTGTCTTTAAATGTTTAACATAAGTACTTACATGCTCCCTGTGTCTATAGGCCACCCCCCCCAATAAGCTGCCATATATATGTTGCATGTAATTTTATAATCACACTTGCTCCTTGCCCAGTGTTGTGGCCTGTGCTATGCTCCAAGATCAGCCACTCCCAGGCCTTACATGGCATTGATGTTCCTCTCCCCAAAGCCTGGCCCACAAGCTACCTCACTATCTTGTCCCCTCCTCTTCCTTCTGGGACCCGGAAATCCCACCTCTTTTATTTTATTTTATTTTTTCCCAGTAATTAGCTTCCACTGTCTTTATTGACACAATCAAGAACCAATTGGGGAAACCTACATATACATCTGTGCTTTGCAGGATTAGAGAACCTACCACAAGGCTTTGCTGTCCAAAGTGAGGTTTCCAGACATCAGGGTCCCTTGTAAGCTAGCTGGAAATGAAGAATCCTAACTCACTCCAAACCTGAAAGTGGAATCATTTTAACCTGCTCTCTGGGCAGTTTTTTGCACATCAAAGTCTGAGTAGAATTGTGCTACACCAGCGAACTTGTCTGTGGAATCCAACTACCTATTACTTCATATTTGTTTAAGCTGAATTAAGGTTGATTTCAAAAGTGCTGTCTTTTGTACTGTGATAAAAGCAAAAAACAAACAAACAAACATAGCAGCCACATCTGCACCTGGCTATAGTTATTTTTAATCTCTCTCTTTTAGGACACGTTCCCAATGGTCTCAAATGCCATCCTGACCAGGAGCACCTGATCTACCCCCTGGGTTGCACTGTCCTCATCCAGGCAATAAATACTAATGAGCAGAATTTCCTACATGGCCATGGTAACAACGTCTCCTGTGTGTCCATCTCTAAGGAAGGAGATTATATTGCCTCTGGACAAGTCACATTCATGGGTTTCAAGGTGAATAAAATGGAAACCATTGACCTGGGGGGGGGTTACTTAGAGGTGCCTCCCTGGAAGAGTTCCCTGACTTCAGGTTCCTGACTCTGTGCTCTCAGATATCCTCCCTTCGTCCTGTGCCTCCTCTCAGTTTCAGCCCATCAAGCTGTCCCTGGAAGACTCTGGCATCTTTGTACCACATGCTGCATCTGTGATTGCAAATGCTGAGCTTAAATCTGCTTCTATCTTGTTGCTGTCTGTCATGTTTATACCACGTGGTGTAATAGAGGGAAGTTGCATAATAGAGGAAAGAGATGCATACATCTCTTGGAGTATTTCTCACCAAGAGAGGTAGCCATCCCTTCAGCTTCCACTAAAGCCTGTCTAGGATCTGACAGTGTATTCTTGCCCCTCAGGCAGACATCATTCTGTGGGACTTTAAGAAGAGGGAATTGATCGCTCGGCTGTCACTCCACAAGGGCAAAATCGAAGCCTTGGCCTTTTCGCCCAATGATTTGTACTTGGTTTCACTTGGTGGCCCAGATGATGGAAGGTAACAAATTCTTACATGGCTTCTTTGTTTCTTTCTTCTCTTCTTCTCCCTCCCCCTTCCATCCCATCCCCATCCACCCCCCTCCTCCTCCTCCTCCTTGGAAAGCCTTCTTCTTCTTCTTGTTCTTCTTCTTGTTGTTCTTCTTGTTGTTCTTGTTCTTCTTCTTGTTGTTGTTCTTGTTGTTCTTCTTGTTGTTCTTCTTGTTGTTCTTCTTGTTCTTCTTCTTGTTCTTCTTGTTCTTGTTCTTGTTTTTCTTCTTCTTCTTCTTCTTCTTCTTCTTCTTCTTCTTCTTCTTC
>NC_034603.1:35812971-35818279 GCF_900095145.1 Mus pahari | reverse complement strand
CTCCTCCTCCTCCTCCTCTTCCTCCTTCTCCTCTTCTTCCTCCTTCTCCTCCTTCTCCTCCTTCTCCTTCTTCAAAGTTGTTGGATTTTCTCTTTTCTTTTCTTTTCTTTTCTTTTCTTTTCTTTTCTTTTCTTTTCTTTTCTTTTTTTAAAAAAGACCCCATTTCTCTGTGTAGCCCTGGCTGTCCTAGAATTCGCTCTGTAGACCAGGCTGGCCCCAGACACAGAGATCCACCTGCCATCACCCAGCTACTTATATGTCTTCTACCAGGTGTTACAGACATCAAGTATCTTAGCTCCTTCCAGGTCCTCTCTTGATCTGCACACATCTGAGTGTGCTGCTATATATGAAAAGGTCATTAGAAAAAGTAGCTAAGAAGAGTGACCATTAGCTCTGAGACCACATGGACATTACCTGGCTGTCTCCCTGCTGCCAAGGCCCAGCTACAGACAGTCTGATTTGATCGATTTGGATTCTAGGAGTCATGGACAATGTCGTGTGGACCTATATTCAAAGACCGTTGCTGTCAAAGACATCATGACCTCAAGCGTGATAATAGTCACTATTAAAGATGAAGGTGCTTCGAGTACATCATGTGTGACAAGTGTGTGCTGAGAACTTTAACTGCAGTAGCTCGTTTGACCTTCATATCTGCCCTTTAGAATGGAAGCAGCAGTGCCCGGTGACAGTTGAACAACTGAAGTCAGTAGTTGTAAGTGGCAGCACTGGGACACAGAGTGTGACTCCAGAGGGGATATTTTTACCCTGCCACACAAATCATGGTCTTTGCCCTTTGATGAACTCAGTAATGTTTGACAGAGGACATACATGAAGTGAAAAATACATGTACACACCTAAAAGCATCATTTTCTAGCCAGCCTATGATTTGTGTAGAATCCACCAGGTGTATTTCCATAGACACCGAGTATCTTGGCCCTTCCCAGGTCCTCTGTCGGTCTGCCTACATCCGAGTGTGTTGTTACGTGTAAAAAGGCTGTGAGAAAAAAAAATGGCTCAGCTCTGGCTATGCATGGATAAATCAAAATACTTTTCCATATACCATAGTTTTCTTATCTGAGAGTCACAAGTGTACAACAATATATAGTTCCATGTCCTCTCAACGCACAGAAATTTACCAACATTTTCATGATTTTTGTTACTTTAATAATCTTTTGTGAGTGTTCCCACCATCTCTGGGCTCATCCTCATTTTGACTGTTTTCTCATAAGAAACATAGCCAGAAATTTTCTGTGGGTGTTGTTACCTCTGTTAAATGCTGCTGTTCTCAGTCATGTGTGCATACTTGGAGAGATTTTAGAAGTCCCAGTGCCTGAGGTCCGGGCATGGAGAGTCCTGGAGACTGGCCACTAAGTCACCTTACCTCCACCGTCTGCTAGGAGCCCTGTCTGGGAAAAACTCTCACCTCTGGAAAACTTGCTAATCCCTTATCACCTTGACCTTGATTTTAGACTATCTAAAATTTGCTTACAGAAAGTTAGTGTTTGAGGAACCCAATGGATAAACTTTTGATGGGCCAGGAAAATGCAATATGACCGTTTCTGGTTGGTCACTGTGGTGAGGAAGGCAGGGTTCTGACAGCTAGCTTCAGACAGTTGGTCTAATTTTGAAGCTGTGGCAGGGGTCCAGTCCACCCAGTCCTCCTGGTTTATGGGTAGAGGGAAGATGAAAACTGCAGTAGATAGTGGTGTACATTCTATGGTTGCCTTTCTGCATACGAATTTCAAAGTAAATTAATAAATAAACTAATAAATAAATGTATTAATTTTTATATCAATATTATCAAACTCTTTTGTTGTAATGCAGCTCTTAGTTTTGTATTGCTGTGACAAAGTACCCTGGCCAAGGCAACTTAGAAAGGAAAGTGTTTAATTTGGTGTGTACAGTTTTAGAGGGTTAGAGTCCATGACCATCATGGCAGGAAGTATGGCAGCCAGCAGACCGGGCATGGGATTGGAGCAGTAGCTAAGAACTCACCTCCTAAGACACAAACACAGGGCTAAGAGAGACACTGGGAATAGTTTGAGTCTTTTGAAACCTCAAGGGCTGCCCTCAGTGACATACCTCCTCTAATAAGGCCACACCTCCTAATCCTTCCAAAACAGTTCCACCAACCGGGGGGGGGGGGCAGGGCGGGACAGTATTCAAATGTAGGAGCCTACGGGAGCCATCTTCATCCAGACCACCATGAGTTCTCATTCAGAACATCTATGTGTATCCATTCTTTGCAATGGCTGTGGAATTATACCATACACGTGTGCCACAAATTCCAACTGGTGAACTGCTCCCTATGCTGGTATGCTCCATTTATTTAAACAATTTACACTTAATTCTAAACAAATTAAAGCTACATTTGGCTAAGATTTAAAGGAAACTGTATTGTCCTACAATGCAAAAAGGATTGACAATTCAAAAATGTCTCATCCCCTCACTATTCATTCTATTGGCTGAAGACTCTTGAATGATGTCATTTATTAACTTTTGTTAGTTAGGCAATGAAAAAAATGGGTTTCATTCCCTAGTTTAAAAAAACACTGAGGGTTGAACCCAGGGTCTAGAACATGGTAAGAGCACGTTCTAGCACTCACCTACACCTCCAGCTCCTGTGACCACTTTCAAAGCATTATTGATTATATAATTATGAGTAATTCATACTGCTATATATGTATGCATACGCATATACATATGCATATGCATATACACATACACACAAAGCTTTTGTGTGGACATATATTTGTGTTTCTTTGGAGTATGAAGCATTTGGGCTTTGTTTTGCTTAAGATGGGATCCATGTAGCCCAGGCTGGCCTCAAACTTGGTATGTAGCCAATGTGGATGATCTTGATCTCCTAGGACCTGTATCAGCCTCTCAAGGTCTAGAATTAAAGAAGGAGGCGTCTACCACCCCAAGGAAAATGTTTACATAAGACAGAGGCTTGCAAGCTTTGATGCTTGCGTGTCTGAAATGCTGTGGTGGATGGGTTCCCTGGCTTCTAGCCCCAGAATCCTTTTCCTTCAAAGTCTTTAAAGCATCCTACATTAGTCTTCTAGTAAAACAATGTGATTGATTGAGCAGATGCTTGGGAGTGGCTGGGGAGCGGGGATAGAGGTGTGAGGGTGGGGGTGGGGGATGCCAAGGACAATTTTTGTGTTCATTCACTAGTAACATTTCTTCTTCTTCTTCTTCTTCTTCTTCTTCTTCTTCTTCTTCTTCTTCTTCTTCTTCTTCTTCTTCTTCTTCTTCTTCTTCTTCTTCTTTTTTAAAAGATTTATCTGTTTATTTTATATATGTAAGTACACTGTAGATGTTTACAGACACACCAGAAGAGGGCATCAGATCCCTTTACAGATGGTTGTGAGCCACCCTGTGACTGCTAAGAATTGAACTCACGACCTCTGGAAGAGTAGTCAGTGCTCTTAACCATTGAGCCATCTCTCCAGCCTCCACTAGTAACATTTCATTTTGTTCTTTTTCTTCCTAGCACCAGGAAACTAGTTGTTAACTTTGAAGTTCTGATTTCCTGTGTTGGTGTCTCCCCCTTCTTGTTTGGCAGTGTGGTGGTTTGGAGCATAGCCAAGAGAGATGCCATTTGCGGAAGCCCCGCGGCGGGCCTCAATGTCGGCAATGCCACCAGCGTGGTCTTTTCTAGGTGCCGAGATGAGATGTTTGTCACTGCTGGAAAGTAAGTCTGCACAGCGAGGTCAGACTCATAGATGACCCACGTCACCCACACAGAAAACACACTTGTGATGCCAGGGGGTGGGGAGAGGGAGGGACATGTCTTGAGCACTGAACAAACCCCTGGCTTTGTAATTTTTGTAAGTACTGAAAAATCCTTTCAGCTGGATGTGTTTTTAAAGTATGTTTCTTTGAAAAATGTTGTTGAGGAAAGATTATGCTGAATGGCTAAACTCCTCCTTAAAAAAATATTTTATTACATTTATTTACATATTGTGTGCATCTGTCAATGCACATACCACAGTAAGCATATAGAGGTCAAAGGACAACTTTCTGGAGTCGGTTCTTCACTTCCATCATGTAGGTCCTGAGGATTGAGCTCAGGCTCAGCAGCAAGCCCCTTTACCCACTGAGGACCTCACCAATCCTGAACTTCCCTTAAGATTCTTCTTGTCACTGAAAAGACATGATTTCCAATCCGAGCCAGCCAAGCCATTTGCACAATTGCATGGATTCACTTTCCGGTTGGTATTTCTGACCACCTGCTCTTGATTTAGGTCTCATGTGGTGATATTTTACAAAAGAACCATGCCAGGATACTTCAAACGTTTAAGCTATTAGCCACAGGACATGACTTGGGTAGGGTCAGCTTCAGCCAGCTTCTGGTGAGCGACCTGAACATCTGAACAGAACCTGCATCAGTGCCACAGCATACATTAATTTAGAGACTGGCAATCAGAGCCATGCTTGGTGTCCTGAAGGGGAGGTGGAACAGACATAAAAGTGTCCTTTTCCACATCACTCACAGACTTAACGGAAAGAAACGATAAACTGTAAGGCAGAAAGATAAGTTCAGAGAAACTATCTTTGCAATTTCTCTGTCATCTCTCATCCATGAAAGGTACAGACTGTTCGTTCCTTCCCCAGCCAGAGAGAGGAATGCGTGCTGCCCTGCCTCTGTAATGTCTCCAGTCCTCACCTTGGAACACACACACACACACACACACACACACACACACACACACACACACACACACACACTGCATTTATTCCATGGCTGAGTGAGGAAGGACTCACAGAGAGGCAGGAAATTCCTTGGCAGCCCTGAGAGCCCTCCCCTGTCAGGCAGGTCAGGTCTGGACCCTACTCCCAGACTGAAGCTCTTCAGTCCCTGCCCCCACTGCCCTCCACTCTGGTCCGCAGAGCAGCTTGACTCTTTGTTTTGTTGGATCTGGGTTCTTTGGTTCCTTAGCAGCTGAAGGCATCAGTCTGTTCTAATGTCTGCGGGCAATGCTTCACCAAATTCAAACCGGAAGTTTTATAGGAAGCGATCTTTTTTGGTTCATCTGCATTCCAAGCTAGCTTCAATTTATTGTTGATACCAGCACTGGGGATGTCCATATTCTTTTTTTTTTTTTTTTTTTTTTTATATTTATTTATTATTATTATTATTTTCTTTATTTACATTTCAAATGCTATCCCGAAAGATTCCCATACCCCTCCCCCCACCTCTGTTCCCCCACCCACCCACTCCCACCACTTGGCCCCGGCCTTGCCCTGTGCTAGGTCATATGGAGTTTGGGAGACCAAGGAGCCTCTATTCCCACTGTTG
>NC_034603.1:35808419-35812960 GCF_900095145.1 Mus pahari | reverse complement strand
GTTGGGTGCTGTATCAGCCTGCGGACAGCCGCCAGGCGAACACCCCTCCTGGGCAGAAGAGGCGCAGGACGATCTGGTCCAGCTGCGGGTCCCCTCTCCGGATGTCCATATTCTTAAGTAAGATTTCTGTTGTGATGCCAGAATGCCTGGCTTTTCCATCAGAGTCATGGTTTGTGTATTCCGTTATATGGTCCCCCGGAGACAGCCCAAACATTCTTGTTTTGGCATTCACATGATGATACCTATCAGTATGGCCATGGGCCAGTATGTGTGCAGGAGCAATCAACCTCTCCCCCCAGTTCCCTCTCTCCACTTTGAAAAAAAAATACATTTAAATATTCCTTGAGCATTTACTATGTCTACAATTCTGTAAACTAAAAAAATAAAATAAAATAAGGTTGGCGAATTCTAATTAACACTTTCTGATTTGAGATGTTGGCAGAACTCATTGTAGTGTTTTCTTGTTTTAAAATAATACTTTTACTAAATCTCTGAGAAGTTCACAGAACGTATTTTGATTATATTCATCTTGGCATTACAATTATTATTATTGAATTGTTAACTCAGATGAACTCAACATATAGTAGTGAAGCATCAGCCATATATTAAGTGCTACATTAATTACTAACTTGAACTTTTACTCATTTAATCTCACATCTCTTTCCTTGGAGACAGGAATCTCCAAACTAAAATATCCTCCATTAAGCAAGGTGCATGTCTGTAATCCCAGAACTTGGGAAGCAGAGGCAAGAGTCTTATGGCCAGCCTTAGTTACACAGTGAGTTATGAGGCCAGCCTGGGCTACATGAGATCCTGCCTCTGAAAGAAAAAAAAAAAAGATATCACTCCCTCATTTCTCCTAACTGAGATTTGGGGTCCTGAACAAACATCTTCCGCTTGCCCTCTCCCACCCAAGCCTCTGGTACATTCCATGTAGATTCCACAAGAGTGAGATCAGGCAATATTTGTCTTTCTGTGACAGGCTTATTCCAGCTAGCATGGTCTTCTCCAGATGTCCACCTTTCTTAAGGGGGAACAGTTTTCCTTTGTATATATGCACACTCGTCATCCACTCGTCGATCGATGGACACTCAGTGTGTATACCCCATGGCGACTACCGTTCATAACAATACATGGACACAGCATATGTTAAATAACACTGAAAGTGGAAATCCAGTGGGAGTGGATTTCAAGTGTTCTTACTAGGAAGAGATAAGTAAGGTAACACACATGCTCAGCAGTTCAATTTAACACCAGTGTGTTCATGCATTAAAACATAACGCTGGATATCGTAAGTATATGTGACTTCACTTAGTAATAAGAGGATTAAAAAGGTATCCATTTGATTGTGATCTTTCTTTGTAGTGGGACAATTCGAGTGTGGGAACTGGATCTTCCGAATAGAAAAATCTGGCCAACCGAGTGCCAAACGGGACAGATGAAAAGAATAGTCTTGAGTACGGGAGTAAGTACCGCCTCGACTGTTGCTTCACTGACTACCTGGTGCAAGTGCCTGCAGCAGCAGCAGCAGCCTGAGCAGGGGTGTGTGTGAACTGGGCCAGGCTAGGGAGGAGGGATAGACCGGTGGTGGGATGCTGGTGAGGAGGTACAGCTCAGAGGGAGCACGCAGCTGGGAAGGAGCTGTGCAAGCGCCAAGAGGTCCCATTTCACTGGCACCTGAGTCACTCATTACCAAACATCCAAAGCCTGACCTGGAGGGAAGCAGTGCGGCCAGATGACACTGAGCTCACGCTGCAGCTCCGTCTGCCACCGTGGCTATTCCTTTCTTTGGCAATAAAGTGTCTGATAGGGAAGTGCACTGTGGAAATGCAGACTCTTCCTCAAAGAGATGCTATTAATATGGTTGAATACGGAATCATAATTCATGCAAAGAACTCTCTGCTCCATTCCTTGATTTAGTCTTCCTTTTTCTAATGCATAGCCCCTTTTATGAACGTAGCCTTTGGAGACTGAAATAAAGCACATGTGTGTCCCCATAGAGGAAGCACACCTTTATCCTAAGAGCCCTTTGGAGGTGATTCAGCAGCTGGCACTGGTCATGTGTGTGTTAGCATCAGACCCAAATGAATGCCAAGGAAAAGTCACCCTCCAGCTGCGGGTGGCCCTGACTCTGCTGCTCTCAGAGCTGGGCTGACCTGTCCTTAGGTCTTGGGGGACCGATGTTACCATGAGCTTCTTTGTCAGAAGTTATGGAATTCCATCTCCTCCTGACAGGGGCATCCTAGACTCCTGGGGAGACTTGAGTCTTCAGGTTTCTGTTTCTGATCTCCTAGATGGCCGATGACGACAGCTTCTTCTACCTTGGCACCACAACCGGGGATATTCTCAAAATGAACCCCAAGACCAAACTGCTGGCAGATACTGGGCCTGTGAAGGACAAATTCAGCTTGGTGAGTAGAAACCATCAAGGCATGAGCCAATCCTCCCTGTCATTTTCTTCTGCACAGAGTTTTGTTAAGGAAAAGTCTGTTGCGGGGGGTGGTGGTGGTGGTGGTGGCAAATTAGCAATGGATGCAAAACCACACACCCCAGTCAGCTTGGCCAAGCTGCACTGGCCAGTTCTCCAGGCTCTACTCTCTGGTTCCCTTCAGGGCAAGATGGGATCCGTTTCTTCATGATCTGAAACTATATTGGTTCTAGCCCAGTTGCCATCTATGAGAGAGGTGAATGTTTTGATCTGTAAATGTGTGTTTTGTGGTATGTATGTCTGAGTGTGTGTCTGAGTGTGCGTGAGAGTGCGTATGTATCCATGTGTGTCTGTGTGTATGTGTATGTGTGAGTGTGTATATGTTAGTGTGTACATTTATGTGTATGTATGTGTGTGTCTGTGTGTTTATGTAAGAGTGCATGTCTGTGTGTGTATACATCTCTGTGTGAATATGTGTATATATAAGTATGTGTATGTGTTAGTGTGTGTTTGAGTGTGTGTATATGTGTATGTGTATGTATCTGAATGTATGTGTGTGCATGTATGTGTGTGTGTGTGTGTGTGTGTGTGTGTAAGCCCGTGTGTGTATGTGTATCTCAACTCTAATAACTAGATCTTAGATTTTAGCCTCTATGGTGCTGCTATAAGTCATTCATGAGACCGAAAAAAAAAATCATTGAAAGTGCATAGTTGCAGAATTCCCAAAAGCTCTTACCAAAATTCCAGTAAGAAATGCTAACTTTCAAACAAAAATAAAAGACTCACTACTGAATGATGACTTTATACGACAGCTATCTGTAACGTGCCCAGAAAGTTCTGAGGGCTGCTCTCACTAAGCTTGGAATTGGGAAGTTTGCGTGCTAAGTCCGCACCTGCCCTCTCATTTCTGATAGCAGAACAGATGGTGCCTATGGGAGCACATCGACTTTCCCACTTAACACACATTCTCAAGAAACTGAAATACTATGCAGTCCTCTTGAGAAAATGTCAGTTTCCTTAATCATATCATCATTTTATATTCAAGCTTTTAAAGATGCACGGAAAAAAAAATGGGAAGAAGCCCGATACAGATAGTACAGATAGAGGAGTATTTAGAAATAATCCAAGCATAGCCTAGACCAATGGTTTTCCAAATTATTTCAGGGAGATAGATTCTAATACTAAGCAGATGAAAAACAAGGCCAATCAGAGGAAATGGAGACATAGCCTAGAGCCCTGCCAGTCCCAGAGCCTGCTAGGTCTCCAAAGGCTGTCTGAAGACACTACTTGAAAACTATTGATAGGCATGGTTTCTCTGTGTTTGCTTTGTTTTTAATGCCTGAACAGTACTTTGGAGCTAAGCCTCTACTAAGCAGATGCTGGCTGCAGTAGAGCCCCTCAAACCTCTGGCATTTAAGCCTCCTCCCAGTTCTTGCATGGCTGATCATTTCAGGGCTGCTGGTTAATCCCACAAAGCAGGGGTTTCAGCTCAGCCTTCATGTGGTCAGAAAGCAAAGATCTCTTGAGGGATGGAAGCAAAAGAGGTGGTACTGAAGATGCTTTGTTGGAAAATCAAAAGTTACTCATTTTGAAACTCTCCTTAAATGTCTGATCCCCGAAGAAGGAGGCCAAGAATCATCATGGTTTAAAATTGGCCTACGGGATAGATACATGGTACTACATCAGAAGAAGTTGACTGTGGTGATAACAGTAACAATAAAAACAGGATGTTTTACAAGGTCTCAATGAGAAAACAACGAAACAAATGAAAGTCATCAGAGAGGAAGTAAGAGAGAAATAGTGTGTGTTTGTGGCTAGGAAGACACTGTTGTTTAAATGTCGGTTCTTGCACTCGGGAGCTCATGCCTGGACTCCCAGCCAGGCATGGGAACTCATGGCAGAAGGATCAGTAGTTCATAGCTCTCCTTGGCTATCTTGTGAGCTCAAAACCAGCCTGAGCTACATGAGTGTCTGCTAAAACACACACACACACACACACACACACACACACACACACACGGGGAGAGAGACAGAGAGAGACAGATAGAGAGACAGAGGGAGGGAGAGAGAGAGGAGAGAGAGAGAGAGAGAGAGAGAGAGAGAGAGAGAGAGA
>NC_034603.1:35761669-35808339 GCF_900095145.1 Mus pahari | reverse complement strand
GAAGAGAAGAGAAGAGAAGAGAAGAGAAGAGGAGGAGAGGAGGGAGGGAGAGAGAGAGGGAAAGAGAAGAAGCCAGTTCTTTCAACTGGATTTAGAGACTTAATGTAATCATTACCTAAACCCAGAGTTAATTAGAGGTGCTGAGAACCTGATTCTAACAGTGATAAAAAAACAGCGACGGATCCAGAGCAGCCGGCATACCCACCGAAGAGCTAAGCTGAAGGAGTTAGAAGGCCCGCTTCCAAAGCCTACCAGAAGGCTACAGTAATAAAGGCTGCGTGGTTTTAATGAAAAAGTAGACAGGTGAAACAAAATAGCTCAGAAGCAGACCTGCACAACTATTCTTAACACTGACAGAGGAGCCAGGACAATCCAGTGGAGAAAGGACAGGTCTTGCAAATGATGCTGGCACAAGTGGACACCTAGTTCAACACATGCACCCCAAACCGAAACCCTCACAGTGATCCAGACACCAACCTTAACCCTTCACAGATGAACTCATACTGGATCACAGAGCTAAAAATAAAATGTAAAACTTACAGAAGATAATTTTGGAAAAAATAGCATGACCTGAGGTTTAGTGATGATGTATTAGACTGAGCATGTAAACACAGTCCAGGAAAGATGTGTTAGTCAGAGTTCTCTAAAGGAACAGAAACGATAGAATGTATATAATATTGTATAGTGTGTATACATTGTATATTACATGTATATATATATATAATGTAAATATATAATATATTCTATCATATAAAATATATACATTGTATTATATATAATGTGTAATATATGCAATATATATTATATATATGGGATTTATTTGAGTGACATACAGGCTGTGGTCTAACAGTGACTATTTCCTGACAGAAATGCTAAGGATTTGGAGTTCGGTCCATGACACTGGTTGTCCCAGCTATCCCAACTTTTGGTGATGGAGCCCCATTAAATCCTAGAGAGCTGAAGGTCTTCTTTCTACACTGGAAACCCAAAGAAGTAGGCTCTAATACCAGCGAAGGAAGCTTCAGGAACAGGATAGATGAGCTTGTCAGCCAAGTGAGGGCAAGCAGGCAAAAAGCAAATCTCCTTTTCTTCTGTCCTTTTATATGTGTTGCCACCAGAAGGTGTGGCCCAGATTTAGGGTTGGTCTTTTCATTTCAAATGACCCAATCAAGAAAACCCTTTATGGGCCATAGCCAGCTTCTGGGTCTTAGTTGATTCCAGACATAGTCAAGTTGAGAACTATCAGAGCCATCCCAGAGTGCATGACAAGGGCCTGGTTAACAGAGTTTAAGCTGTGCAAAAGGCATCACTGAGAGACTGAGAGGTCTAGCCACAGAGTTGGAACATTTGGCAAAGACATCTCTGCTAATGCACCCAGTACTTTCTCTGCTCTCTTACTCTCCAGCCTTTGCTTTTCTTCTCAAGACACTGTGGAATGAATGCCTTTCAAGTCAGAACAGGCAAAAACCAGCTTAAAGAAACTTGAAGGGATATATTTATTTTTAACTATTCAAACCTTGGGGTTTTTTGTTTGTTTTTGTTTTTTGCTTTTGTTGTTGTTTTTCCTTGTGATGCTGGAGATGAAACCCAATACTAGGTAAGCACTCCTATCATGGAGCTGTAAGCCCAGCCCTCAGAGCTCATTAAAACATAAGACTATCAAATCATCAACCATGAATGTTTAATGCTTTCAAATAAAATGATAGCCATTGCCTTGGTTGGTTCTGCATAGCTGTAACAGAATGCTGGAGACTAGGTGGTTCGTAACGTGGAAGTTCATTCAGTCCGTGAGCCTGGAGGCCGGAGCTTTTCAGAGCTCAGTGTTTGCCTCTGGTGAAGGGACCATGGGCTACATCATCCCATATCTTCTCAGAATATAAAGAGAAGCAACATCGAAAGAGCAAGAGTCACTTTTTACTAAGTCTGAAGGTCACGTGGTCTTCCTCTCTGAGCCTTCGAAGTAGCTAGAAACGCAGAGAGGTGAGCATTTCCGTATTGAGCTAAATTCACTGTTAGTGATAAACCATTCTCTTTATAACCAATGCAATCCATGGGGACAGAGGCTTCATGGCTTTTTTTTCTTCCTTTTTCTCTTTTTGAGATTGGGTTTTGGATGGCCTGGTGCTGAGCCAAAAACCTGGGTGTTTCCGCCAGCAGAAACACCCACTCTGGTCTAGGTTCGTCCTGAAGGGCGGGGCTGTCCTGAGGGGGAATAGCCTGGAACTCACTGAGATCCACCTGCCTCTGGCTCCCAACTGCTGGGATCAAAGGTGTGCCCCATCACCCCTGGTTCTTGAACTACCCATAAGGCTCTGCTTCCCAGCACTGTTGCACTGGGGTATAGGTTCCATCCATCATTGACATTTGTTGAGGCATACACTCAAATCACGGCAGTCACGCACATTTTCAATTAGAACCTTTATGGAGCATACTATGAACTGGCCATCATTCCTCCATATAGTTGAAGACTGTCTGGAACTTTAAATGTGTTTCCAACTATTGGTAAGATTGTATACCATATGCCTTAGCTCAGAAAATATAGTCACCCAACGGTAAGAACTGTCCCGTACTGTCTTTGGCTATCACATTGGGCCCTGCATTTATATGAATTCAGTTCTGGTGGAAACCATGGCAACTGAAGACCCAGCTTACCAAGGTCATGCTTCTGCCTCCCGCTGCGGCTGAGCTTGAGCGGACGGATGTCTGGGTACTAATACGCAGTCTGTTCAAATGCACAGGAGTAGGGAGGAAGGATGGTGAAGCTTGCCTACTGCTTGCAGGTCAGGAAGGCTACTTCCTAAGACATGAACTTGTCGTTGGCATTGAATGTTCTCGGCCAACCTGGAGGTACATCATGATCCTCACCAAACATCATGTGCAGCCTTGAAGTACCCTCAGCCATGCTCCCTGTTGTCAGGTGCTCCCTGCATCAGGTGCTCCCTGAATCAGGTGCTGCCTTGCGTTTTAATGGCAAACCCTTTAGCTCTTTTCTAGCACTGTTTCTCCCTGTAGGGAGTGTCGGCTCTCAAGTGCCTGAAGATGGGTGGTTTGTTGGTCGGCTCTGGAGCTGGTTTGCTGATCTTCTGTAAAAGCCCCAGCTACAAGCCTATCAAGTAAGTTCTACACACCACAGAGCTGGGGTAGGCGGAGCCCCACTAGGGAGAAGTCCACTTACATCCAACAACAGAACAGTATCAGAAGAACCATATTGTGTGCATTGTGGCTCACACCTTTAATCCCAGCACTCGGGAGGCAGATGCAGGTGGATCTCTGTGGTGTTTGCCCAGCCTGTTCTACACAAGAGTTCCAAGCCACTCATGGCTACACAGTGAGGCCCTGTTTAAAAGAAATTCATACCTGGTAAAAGAATTTCATCTTGTTATTAAGTGTGTACATAGCTGGAATTACGGGGCTAGTGGTTTCCTTCTCATGAAAAGTTTCATGTTGGGCTGGAGAGATGGCTCAATGGTTAAGAGCACCGACTGTTTTTCCAAAGGTCCTGAGTTCAAATCCCAGCAACCACGTGGTGGTTCACAACCATCTGTAATGAGATCTAACTCCCTCTTCTGGGGTATCTGAAGACAGCTACAGTGTACTTACATTATAATAAGCAAATAAATCTTAAAAAAAAAAAAAAAGAAAGAAAAGTTTCATGTTAAACCAAACTAAAGTTTAACCCCAGAGGCACGCTGCCCTTTTGATAAATAAGTACATGACTTTGTGTACACTATACTAGGACATGATACTGGAAATATGAGGCATCCCCCTAATTTTTAAGGTTCAAACTGTTTCAGGCAGACCTTCCTTGACTATTTCAACCCACTCTGACAACCCCCTCCCTCCTGATCGTGTGTGTGCAACGCTGTGACTAACTCAGGCCTTCCCAGCTGTGTCACCTCCTCAAGGGCCCATCCCATACCGAGTGACTGGTTTGTGTCCTCTGCGATCAGGTGGGCAAATGCTTGCTGGCTGAGTGACTCTGCTTCTCTTTTGTGCATTACCCCCAAAGGAAAATCCAGCTGCAAGGTGGCGTCACCTCTATCACCCTCCGCGGAGAAGGGCACCAGTTTTTTGTGGGGACAGAAGAATCGCACATCTACCGCGTTAACTTCACCGATTTCAAAGAGACTCTCATTGCAACTTGTCACTTTGAAGCTGTCCAGGACATCGTCTTTCCATTGTAAGTAGAAGAGGACCATGGGAACATAGAGATTTGATGCAGCACGCCAAGGAATTCTGCTCTATTCAATTACTTTCAAGATTCCGTAATAGCGTTATTTTCCTGATCCAACTTTTCAAGTGTACTGAATTATTTTATTGGACCTAGGAAGATCCATTTATTTTTATTTAAGGGTTATAGGTGTTTTGGCTACATGCATGCAGTGGCTGCAGGGATCAGAAACAGCCATCCGAGTCCCCGGAACTGGAGTTGCAGACTATTGTGAGTCATCACATGAGTGTCAGGAATCGGAACCCAGGTCTTGGAAGAGCAACCAGTGCTCTAAACTGAGGGCCATCTCTCCAGCCTTCTAATGGGCTTTTTAAAAAAAAAAAAAACAAAAAACCAAAACTGCCTTTTCCACATAGTTACCTTTGTTTTCCTTCTCCTTTGCATGTTTTTGTTTTTGTTTTTGTTTTTGTTTTTTAATGCTGGGCAAGAGTGATACACTTTTAAAGCGCTTGGGCAAGTGAGACGGCTTACTGGGTAAAGGCACTTGCCTGACAAGCTGAGTTTAAGTGACTCCTTGGACCCCCCCACTCTAGAGCATCAGAACCTCCCCCACAATGCCCTCCAACCTCTGCTCGCCTGCTGTGGCAAAAGCACATGCGCACACATCAAGAAACACACGGAAAACGTTGACCCATTGTGGGAAGGGCACATTCCCAGGAGAGCTTTTCTGTGATTTCCCAATGCCATCTGGGAAAAAAAGAATCACCGAACTACCTCTTCTCAGGCTGAATTGTGTTTAAGGCAGGACCTCAACATCCGAGGCTGGCTGGAGTCTTGAACTCCTTCCAGATGCTTCCGGTTCCGTGTCCTGAGCGCTGGGATCATGGGCGGGCATCACCATGCACAGCAATGTTTGTTCAACTGTTTTCACAATTTATTCTAGTCATTTGTTGGTGTCCCTGGGTTTCCCTGATCTAGCAGCCTTTGCTTTTTTTTTTTAAGGTGATGGACATGTGGTCTCCTGGGTTGTAATGGCGGCTTTTCCTGATAATCTTACCCAAGACAACCATCCATTGGCAGTTCTAATATTTACAGAAGCATCTTTGGTCACTTAGTGGCACTACTTGATTTTGAAGCATGTTGTTATAGTTAACAAAGTCTGTCCTGTGAAGTTGGCCAGACAGTTTTTGCTCTGAGCCTCTTGTGTTTAGCTTGAACTTGAGACACCAGGGCTGCTGTTCCTCGGATGCGAGCCTGTTTCTGAACTCAGACCCCTATGTGATGAGCTGCGGTTTTGGTTCCCTGAGTCCTTCTGGTTCAGGTCTTTGGGATTTTCTAAGAGAGAAGAGTTGGTGCTTCCCATTGAAGTGAATCTTCATTTCTCTCTCTCTCTCTCTCTCTCTCTCTCTCTCTCTCTCTCTCTCTCTCTCTCTCCTCTCTTCTCTCTTTCTCCTGTGTGTGTGTGTGTGTGTGTGTGTACATGTATCTACAGAGGCCAAAAGAAGGTATATCGGATCTCCTGGCCCTGGAGTTAGCAGAAAGTTGAAAACTACTCAACTTGAGCCCTACAAACTAAACCCAAGTTCTCTGGAAGGGACTCGAGTATTCTTAACCACTGAGACATTTCTCCAGCCACTATGAGGATATTTTTTTTTAACTATATGTTCAAGTTTATGTAAATGTCAACCTATTTGGGGCTTGTATGGCTTCACTTTCTTTGTTGCATTTACACTTTATTAATTTCTATATGTGTGTGTATACATTTGCATGTGTGCCACGATACACATGGACAGGTCAGAGGACAATTTTTCGGAGTTCTCCTTTGCCACCTAATTTCAACTCTGCACACAACTCTAAGTGTGCAGAAGGGGCTACTCCCCCCCCCCCATTACTTCTAAAGTGAGTAAAGTGAGACTTTTGAAACATGGAGACATTACTTGAGGGATGTTTAAAGGTTAGCTTTTCCCGGAGACTTCGCTTATAAAACAGATGGTTTCTTTTACCCTACTATCACTCCCTTTTGTATAAAACTTAGAGTAATCTATAATCATCTGACACCTTAGTAATCTATATCCCATTTACAAGTGGCCCTTTCTGTCCCAGCCTGACTGACCAATTAATTGCTCAGGGATACTTTTCTTTGTTCACAATTTCTTATTTTCTCAGAACTAAACAAAATAAAAGGTGCGAATGTGAATTTGACCTTGTTGCCATTTCCTCCTTTGTCGTCCTAACAAGACTTCAACTTCACTGGAATTTGCTTTTTAAATATATTCTATGGACATATATTTATCTCAAGAAATGCTACTTGGTTACATGTATACAGGCTACCAGACTAATCCAGATATATACCTAACATACACAGATATTTGTGTGTGTGTCAACCAAATCCCCAAAAGTAGTTTAAAATGAAGTAATATGACTATGTCTCCAATTTAATTAAGATTTAGAAAGACTTCAAATCAGCTTTCTCCTTATAAAAACTGTTCCAATGTGACGAAAGATCTTTTTTCTTAGAGAACGGGAGGAATTGGGAGTCTCTCCACACAAGAAATCTCAAACATCACACCTTTAGGCAATCAGCATCCAAAGGGCACGCTGCCCCACATCCTCATGAGGCACACTTAATACCAAATGTACACCAAACGCTATGTATCTTTGATGGCTGCACCTCTTATCCCTCGATGGCTCCTTTGTAGTGGTACTGCTGAGCTGTTTGCTACCTGTGCCAAGAAAGACATCAGGGTGTGGCACACCATGTCCAAACGGGAGCTGCTTCGGATCACGGTGCCCAACATGACCTGCCATAGCATCGACTTCATGAGAGACGGGAAGAGCATCATCTCAGGTAACAGGATGTGTGTGGTGGCACACGCTTAAGAGGTGGAGGCCATCCTCGAGCTCTAGAGTCCAGCCTGTGCTACATGAGACCCTGTCTCACACCAGCAACCAAACAACAGAAGACTTGGTAGTTGCTTCCAGTGGAGGTTTGGATCCAGGTTCTGGATCCATTCTTATTGTCCACTAGTGCCTGCGAGTGGATTGTCAGGGGCAGCCTTCTGCCATCTACCCTCCTTCCCTTAAGGGCAGTCGTTCTCAACCTTCCTGTTTCAATAGCCTTACTCAGACTCACTTGGCTTTTCCTCTGATTAACTCTTTAATGCAGTTCCACATGTTGTGGTGACCCCCCCCCCGAAGTTATTTTGGTGACCATAAAAATATTTTGTTGCTACTTCCTAGATGTAATATTCCTACTGTTATGAATTGCAACACACCTGATATGAATTATGTAAATATCTGATATGCAGGATATCTGATATGTGAAAGGGTAGTCCACTCCCAAAGGATTCCGGACCCACAGGTTGAGCACCCGACCTGAGGGTCTAGTCTCTCCTTGGCGTTCCCTTCTACCCAGGAGGTTTGCTAGCTGGGAAGAACTATGTCTCTCAAACTACTCCACGTACCAGGGATATATTTCATAGTAGGAAAAGTAGTTGACGCTGAATGGATTGGGGACTTAGGATGACTAAGAGCTTTGGCTTAGAGCTTGTTCGTATAAGAGAGAAAAATCCAACTCAAGCTAAGAAATGCCTCAAAGAATTCTTTTTACTTTTGCATTTGTGCACACAACTCTATGTGCATGCTGGTAGTTTTGTTTTGTTTTGCTGTTGCTGTTGTTGTTGTTGTTGTTCTAAGGGTCTCATGTAACACATACTGGTCTTGAACTTGCCATGTAGTTGAGGATGGCCTTGAGCTCCCGATCTTCCTGACTCTGCCTCCCGACTATTGGTAAAAGGTAAAGTTTTTCCCAGCAATCGGGAGGCAGAGGCAGGCGGATTTCTGAGTTCAAGGCCAGTCTGGTCTACAAAGTGAGTTCCAGGACAGCCAGGGCTACACAGAGAAACCCTGCCTTGAAAAACCAAAAGAAAAAGGTAAAGTTTTGTTTGTCTGTTTATTTATTTATTTATTTATTTATTATTTTTATGTACATGAGTGTTTTGCACGTATGTCTGTCTGTGTATCACATGCTTGCCTGGTGTCTACAGAGACAAAAGAAACCACTGGATTCCCTGTACCTGGAAGTTATGGGCATATAGCTACTAGGAATTGAACCTGGGTCCTCTAGAAAAGTAGCCTAGCATTCTTAACTGCTGAGCCATCTCTCCAGTCTTTAAAAGGAAAAAAATTAAAATATAGTTAATGCCAAACTAATGGGTTTTGTTTTCTTGTTTTTTATTTTTTAAGATTTATTTATTTTATTTATATGAATACACTATAGCTGTCTTCAGACACACCAGAAAAGGGCATCAGATCCCATTACAGATGTGAGCCACCATGTGGTTGCTGGGAATTGAACTCATAATCTCTGGAAAAGCAGTCAATGCTCTTAACCACTGAGCCACCGCTCCAGCCCCCAAACTAATGTTTTAACATAAACAGTAGATGCTATGAGCTGAGCATGGTGAACACCTAGTATTCTGGCATTGGGAGGTACAGGCAGGGGATTAGGTGTTCAAGATCATTCTTGGTTACATAGTAAGGTTGATGCTAGCCCAGGCTTCAGGATATCCTGACTCAAGAAACCAACCCCCTCCCAAATTATAGCTACCACATTAGTCCTCCTCTAAATATTTTAGTATATGGCTCTAAAAATATTTTCCTATGAAACAATAGTTTCTTAATATCATCTTATGAGTAACCTATATCAAATTTCCCCATTAGTCAAAAATAAATGTATTGGTTTACATCAGAGGAAAGCCAAGTTGTTCTGAGTGAAGCTGTTAAGACAGAGATCTAGGGATCTATCCCCTCTTTTCTTGGCTCTGTTTCCTCCTTGTCCACTCCCCCTCCTCTTTGTCTCTCCCTCCACCCCCAAGGGCTTAGATTGTACCCAGAACTGACAAGGGGATCTTAGAGTCATCCCCACCCCCACTCTATTTCTCTTTTTCCCTTATGTATGTGCTCCAGTGGCTCCATCTCAAAGGACAGCCATAGGTCTATCACTGGTCGCCTTTTCCACTCTGGTCCCTGCCATCAACCACATTTCTAGATCTCTCCAGGACTTCCTTCCTTCCTTCTTTCTTTCCTTCCTTCCTTCCTCCTTCTCTTCCTTCCTTTTTTTTTCAAAGATTTATTCATTTATCTAAAGTACGTGAGTGCTCTGTTTTCATGCACATCAGAAGAGGGCGTCAGATTCTATAACAGATGGTTATGAGCCACCGTGTGGTTGCTGGGAATTGAACTCAGGACCTCTGGAAGAGCAGCCAGTGCTCTTAACCGCAGAGCCATCTCTTCAGTAGTTCATCTACTTCTATTACTTCATCTCTTCGATTACTTTTGCCTTTCTCTACTCTAGCCCACCTGTCTATCTTCTCTCCAGTCAATTCTCAACACTCGAACCAAAAATCTATTTTAAAATGTTAAATGAAAGCCATTTGCTGGGCTTTTCAAGCCTCCTCCTCCTCCCCACCCGACAAAGTCCTAGCAATCACATACAAGTCCCTGTAGGACCTTCTCTATTCCACTCCCCACTTCTTATCTCTTCTTCTCAACCTGCTCCCCCGCCCCCTGCTCCCCACCCCCATACTTGCACAATGGACATCCAGGTCTGACTTTAGCTGTTCAGTTGGCCTGGAATGTTCTTCCTCCAAATACCTCCATGGCTTGTTTTTTTCCTTCCCTTTCATCTTCTCAAGTCTTTGCTGAAATGGGGTCCACCTTGGGCATCCTATTTAAACTTTTGCTAAGCTCAAGAGACAACACTAAGGCCGACAGCAAGTGTCTGCTGCACATAGCCCTGGGGGTAAAGTATTCCAGGAAGAGGACATAGCAAGTGCAGGGGTTCTGAGGTGGGAAAGCACTTGATGTGTTTAAGGGGTAGCAAGAACGTCACTGTCAGTCAGAGGAGGGGTGTGGCCTCAGGAAGAGTGGTAGCAAAGGGGATAAGGAGGTAGGTGAGCACCAGGTCCGAGTTAATATTCAGACTAAAGAGTTAGATTAGTGGGCTGGAGAGAAGACCCAGTGGTTGGAAGTACATACTGGGTCTGCAGAGTGCAGTCCCCAGCACCCATGCCAGGCAGGTCACAAACGATCCGTATCTCAGGTCCAGGGGATCTGATGCTCTCTTCTACCCTCCTTGGTCACCTGCATTTACATGTACACACTCCCACATGTATTTACATGCTTCAAAAAAAAAGAGTAGTTTTTTAAAAGTTGGGTTTTAATTCTAGGACAGTGGGGAAAACTTTGAGAAGGTCTTGATCAGAAAGGTGACTTAGTTTTTAAAAAGTGCCTCCCCGCCTCTAATAGATAACTGATTGTAAGCAGGAGTACAGGGAAGGAGCTATTGAGAGAACTCAGATCAGGCTGTGGCTGGAATGGGGTGGCGCCAGCAGAGGTGGCGGAAGGAGATCAGAGGCCGGGTATTTTAACAGAGGAGATAACGGACCTCCCCGATGGGTTGACCGTTGCACTGAGTTGTGTGTTTGGAAAGTAGAGGAACCAAGGGTGACTCTGAGGTTCTTTGCTTGAGCAACTGCTTGGGCGGCGACAACTTTTATTGAGTCGGCAAGCCGGTGAGAATGGGGGAAGGAGTCTAGGATTTAAAGGTCGGGGAAAGCTGGGGCGTGGACTTGGGAGGCTGAGGCAGGAGAACTAAGAGTGAGCAGCCTGGGCTATCTAGTGCAACTTTGTCTCAAATAACAATGACAACGGGGAGATAAGAAGGCAGAGGTTATTTGGAACTATAAACTGATGTATCTGGGGTGTGGCTTAACAATTACACGGATGATGGGCAGGGGTAGCACATGCCTTTGATCCGGGTACTTGAAAGGCAGAGGCAGGCAGATCTCTGTGAGTTGGAAGTTAGCCTGGTCTACAGAGTGAGTTCCAGGACAACCAGGGCTACAAAGAGAAACTCTGTCTCCAAAAACAACAACAAAATGAAAAACTACATGGACGAGGGTGGAGGTCTACAACTCTGGCAAGTAAGAACAGGTCTCCTCCCCTGCTTGAGATCCACTCCAGGCAGGTGCACTCCAGGCAAACCTCTTTCTCCCCCTTTCAGAGAGTGACCAGTTTGGGGGGTTGGGGAGAAGGACACGGGGTACTGACAGCAGCTAGGGCAAGCCTCTCAGTCCGCTGCTACCATTTCTTCCAGTTTTCACACTTGGTGATTCAGGAGTGTGTCAATCTGCAGTGAAAGGCGGTGAGTATCTCGACAGGGCCAACCTGTCTTTTGTCTCTCTCTCCCGTCAGCATGGGATGATGGAAAAATCAGAGCCTTTGCTCCAGAATCAGGTCGGCTGATGTACACAATTAACAGTGCTCACAGGATCGGAGTGACGGCTGTCGCTACCACCAGTGACTGTAAAAGGATCATCAGCGGTGGAGGAGAAGGGGAGGTAAGGTTCTAAAACGATATTAGAAAGAAAGAAAAAAAAAGCCTTTAATTTCAGAGCACCTAACTCATAGGAGGCTATCCACTCTTTCACTTTTCTTTTATTTACATTTTCCTTTTTTTTTTTTTTTAATGTTTATGGATGTCTTCATGCTGTGTATCTATGCTATGTGTGTGCAGTGCTGCAAGAGGCCAGAAGAGGGCATAGGATCCCCTGGGGCTGGAGTTACAGACAGTTGTTAGCAGCTATGTGGGTTCTGGGAATGAAACCCAGGTCCTCTGGAAGAGCAGGCAGTGCTCAGAACTGCCCGAGTCCTTTTATCGGCCTCTCCATTTCATTTTTCAATACAAACCTGCACTAGAATTCAGAGACTTTTTCAACATATAAAAGACAACGGCTATTTGATCCTCTGAGGACGAATAACATCAGTTTCCAATGATTAAAACTGAATAGCTGATATGAAAGTTTAAATATGGCTCTGGGTAGCAAGAGCTTTCCTGATGACATGAGAAATTTGAGAGCAATGCTCAGCAGAAGTGAGGAGACAGGTTCTTCCTCTGGGCTTAGCAGAGGCCCTTGCAACATTGATTTCTCATGGCAGGAGCCTGATCATTTTCTCCCCAAGTAGAAGCACGTCTGGAGACTGGTAGCAGCACTCTCCACACTCTTCATGGGAAGATGGTCACATCTCATACGTGCTCCTGCCCGCAAGTGTTGCATTCCCACCCTGTCTGGCTGAAATGGGAACCGAGTTAAATAAGTCACGCCCAGCAGAGATGGAAACACTGTATCTGTCTTGATCCCTTCCAATGTCCTGGGTTTGTGTTGCTAGCCCCCTGCTTTGGTGCCCACAGGTGAGGGTGTGGCAGGTAGGCTGCCAGACTCAGAAGCTGGAGGAGGCTCTGAAGGAGCACAAGTCCTCCGTGTCCTGTATCAGGGTGAAAAAGAACAATGAGGAGTGTGTCACTGCCAGCACCGATGGGACATGCATCATTTGGGACCTTGTGTAAGTATCCGGGATGGGTAGGGAGGACAGAACAACACTTACAAAAACTCAGACATTGCTGGCATTCTACTGAACACGAGCCAAGATCCCAAGGAGGTTGTATTGGTCTCTTTTCTCATTGTTGTGACAACATATTCCACAAAAGCAACTCAAGGAATAAAAGGTTTATTTTGGTTCCTTGTTTGAGAATACAGTCCATTATGGTGGGGAGACATGGCAGCAGGAGTCTGAGGAGGTCGTTGGTCATATTGTGTCTGCCTACAGTTAGGAGGGAGACAACTGCTGTGACACTTGGCTTTGCCTTCTCCCCTAAGGGTTTTTTTTTTGGGGGGGGGGCTTTATTTTTATTTTACCGGTATGAGTGTTTTGGCTGCATATGTGTCTATTTACCATACACACACCTGGTACCTCCAGAGACCAGAAGAGGGCATCAGATCCCCTGCAGTTGGAGTTATAGATGGATGTGAGCAACCATGTGGATGCTAGGAAGCACACAGACTTTTTCCTGGTCCTC
The DNA here is from genome assembly GCF_900095145.1 of Mus pahari. Classification (NCBI taxonomy): domain Eukaryota; kingdom Metazoa; phylum Chordata; class Mammalia; order Rodentia; family Muridae; genus Mus; species Mus pahari. Next base: position 35,795,248 of record NC_034603.1, on the reverse strand, counting down.
TGCAAGAGCAGCCAGTGCCCTTAACCACTGAGTCATAGCTCTAGTCCCACACTCTCCTCCTTATCCAGTCAAGAATCCCAATTAAAGGAATAGTGCATCCAGGTGGCCTTTCCTACTCAACTGACCCTGCCTGGAGAAATTCTTACAGATGTGCCCAAATGTGTATCTCCTAGGTGACACTAAATCCAGGCAAGTTGACAATGAAGATTAACCATCACTGCAGTAAAAGGTTCCGAGAAGACCTTGGTCTCCTTGGCTGTCCAAGGGTTCTAGATTCCAGCAGGGAAAATATGGTCTCCAGGAAGAACTAAATACCAGACGTTTCTGAGGCAGACAGGGAAGTAGTTTTCCAGATATATGTGGTGATGCATGACTTAATGTCAATCCACTCAACCTAAATGTTGCAAATTAACAAGGAAAGTTACAGGGCAAGACGTTCTTCTTGTCATCCTGCTAGGTCATGAGTCTGCCTGGGGAGGGAACACTGGGAGGGGCACATTCCCAGAGACTGCTTACACGTAAGTCACAGACCCAAAGATGGCAATGCCAAACCATTCAGCCCCAAACATGTGAACTTCACCACAGGAGCCATTCCGAGAGTTTTCAAAGATGCGTTTACAATTTTTTTGGATGTTTATTTTTTTTTTCCCCAAGTTTTTATTTTGGAACCAAACCCTTCCCCCCAATCTTCCTCCAACCATGACTCCCCCTGGGATGCACAGCCTTTGCATGACTGTCTAAAGAGGCTGAACTAAGTACGGAGGGGCAAAGGGGATGCAGCTGGTCAAAGACTATGTCCCTCCTTTTTTGAGATGGGGTACCATTGTGCTGTCCAGACTGGTCTCGAATCCATTGGCTTGAGAGATCCTTCCACATCAGCCTCTCATGTGGCTGTGAGTGAGGGCATGTGTCACTGTGCCCAGCTGAACTGTTCCTGCTTGGAGAAAGGGGAGCGAGGACTGAAGGCAAAAGCAGAACATTATTGGTTAACTTCTTAAAAATCTGAATGCAGGGCCATGGATATAGTCTAGACGGTGGAGTCTAAGCACACAGACCTGACTGGTACACACCTAGAATCTTGGGAGGCAGCGGCAGGAGGATCCCTTGGGCTTTCTGTAGCTGAACCAGGGGTTCAAGGGTCAGTGAGAGATCCTGCCTCAAAGACATACAAGGTGGAGAGCGATTGAGGAAGACAATCAATGTCAGCTTCTGGCCTCCACATGCATATCCACACATGCATGCACATTGGAACACACACACACACACACACACACACACACACACACATGGGCTAAGTACCCCCCAAGTACTCTGTATGTAGCTTTTCATACATACAGAACACTTTAAATACATTTAGATGACACATGTTTCTTTAAGTCTAATAAGTTCCCATGTGGAGTTACTGATTCAAGACTCATACCCATAGACATGTGACCTCTGCATTGGGACAGTATGTACCAAGAAGGGGTATCTGAGTTTATTTCAGTGGCTGGTTTTTGTGACCAGCTTAAGTCTTTAACACCTTCCTTTTGTGTAGCAGGGATATTTAAGATGTGCTAAAAGTCTTTAAAAATCCTCAGTTCAAATACTGTGTTTGAAAGCTTCTAGGATGAGAAGAAATTGCAGAGTATGCATTTCAGCCAGGAGCTGGGCCCGTGGGACAGCCACCAGCACACTAGATACAGCCATGCTTCTTGGTCAGGCAGCCTAACCTGAAATCCCCAAGTCCTCCAAAACCTTCTCTTCTCTCCCTCCCCTCCCTCCTCCCTCCCTCCCTTCTTTCCTTTCTCCCTCCTCCCTTCCTTTCTTTAATACTGACAAAATGTTTCAAGAGTTCAGACCATTTTAGATTTCCAATTTTCAGATTAGGGATGTTTAAGTGGAAAAGTCTATGCATATTCCTGAATCCACCAAAGTCTGAAATATACTGTTTTTCTATGGCATCTAAGTCAGGGATCTCAAACTTGTGTGCATGTAACAATCAGTGGAATGGCTGGCTTCAGATACAGATCTCTGGGCTTCCATCCTAACCTTCTGACTCCAGATCGGAAGGGGTGGGCCCAATAATAATAATAATCCCTTTGAAACAAGCTTTCCCCACCCTTTGGCATTCAGTTTCCAGGGACCACTACTTGACTCCAATGGTGGCCTTGAGAATCCAGGTTACTGTGTGAGAGGTGTGGGCTGGATCTGAATCAGCATCTTCTCCATCCTCTCTAAAGCTTACTGTTGCTCTAGCTTCATGCCTGTCTTTAGGAAAGGGAATCACCTTTTGCCTGTGCCTTTTTACGACCACTGACAGATTTGGTGGGAGGAGACATAACTACAGGGTAAAAGCAGCCAGGAGTCTATTAAAACAAACAAACAAACCAAAACAAAACATTTAAAAAAATTACATGTGCATACATGTTTAGCCAAAAGAGGGCATCAGATTTCTTGGAATAAATTTATAGGCAATTGTGAGTGGCCTGATGCCAATTCTGGGAATCAAACTCGGGTCCCCTGCAAGAACAGTACATGATCTTAACTGAACCATCTCTCCAGCTCTGCAGACATCTGTCTTGACAAAAACAAAAACAGAAACAAAATGAAAACAACAAAACCCAAAACAAACAAACAAACAACCCCCCCCACCCCAAGTTCTATTGTGTGATTAGCGTAAGAAGTCAGAGAAAAACCAACCCCTTCCAAGCTTGCCCAACTGCACGCTGTGTAATAAATAAGTTTTTGGGGGGCAGGATGGGACAAAATCGGGTTCCAGAGCATTTGAATTTACTTCCAGGCGACTTAGAAGGAATCAGATGATCCTGGCCAACACTCTGTTCCAGTGTGTTTGTTACCACCCGGAAGAATTCCAGATCATCACCAGCGGCACAGACAGGAAGGTAAGCGCAGGGGGGCCCTCCACTGCCTAGAGCTTCATGTCTACAGATTCAATCACTTGTAAATGCCTGGAAAATTGCTTGGGGTGGGGTTTGGGGGTGAACTGCATCTTTACCCAATCTTTTTTTTTTTTTTTTTTTAAACATGCCCAGGACTTTTTTTTTTAGGTCATTATGTCCTAAACAGTATAACAGCTATTCACATAGTGTTTGCATGATGTAATACAGTTTTCGAAGCAATCTAGAGACGCTTTATTAAAGTACAGATGGAGGATGTGCAAAGGTTAGATGCAAACAGTGTGCAAGCATGTTGGCATTTTGGCCCCCATGGGTGATTCTCTGGCCCTACACAAGAAAGTATCCCCTTTCAGCAACTGTTTCTTCTTGCTCCCTACTTGGTTTCACTTCCCAGGCTGGGACCAATGTTAGGTTTTTAGGTTCTTTAAATCTCACCCTCTGGAATGAATATGTTTGCTGGTTTAGTCCAGAAAGCCAAGTTGTAGTTTGGTTTTTTGTGGTGGATAAAGACGGGAGGCGCCCCGGGTTGGTGGTGGGGGGTGGAGTAAGATGAGATCTGATCTAGGCACAGGGCAGGTGGGGTGGGGGTGGGGCGTGAGGCGGAGGTGGGGGGGGGGCAGTGACTTAGCAAAGCCCAGACTCCAGAACTCTAGTTCCCCATCCTCGGGAAAGAGCTTTCCCTCCCACTGGGCCTGCAGCTTGGCCCTCCTCCTCAGATCGCAGGAGCAGAACCATCAGTGGCTCTCCCTTATTTTACATGTGGCAGCAGACTCAATCTGCTTCGCCTTATCAAAAATCTCTGTCACATCCCAGGTTTATCGCATATCAACATCTCTTTAAATAGCATGCAAACTTCAAAACCAATACTAAAAATAATAAAATGGTTCCTCCACCCCCTTGCCATGGCCTATTTATAATTCCAACTGGTCCCCTCCTATGGTGTATTTTTGCTACTTTCTATATAAAGTGCAGGCATCTTTTGTTAGCATGTGTGTGGATGATTCTACAGCACCGACTCCTGTCTAACTCCTCTCTCCTACGTTCCAGATTGCTTACTGGGAAGTATTTGATGGGTCAGTAATCAGGGAATTGGAAGGTTCCCTGTCTGGGTCCATCAATGGTATGGATATCACTCAGGAAGGAGGACACTTTGTTACAGGTTAGTCCTGGATACCATAAGTTAATCAGGGTTGTCTCATTTGGAGGACAAGGGACCCTTGGGGGGGGGTGAGGGGCAGTCAGAAGAGCTAGTAGAGGGTCTTAAGGACACCTTGGTTACATTCAGCCCAGGACAGCCCACCACCAAAGCTGGAAAGGTCCGAAAGACACTTCAGTGAAGGAAGACATCTGTGCAGGGCCCAGAGAAAAGCCCCGCTTTACACAGCTATGTTTGCTCTTGAGGCTTTAAATGTCCCGAGACTTCTTGCTTTTCTGTGCATTTTGTTTGGTTTGTTTTTACTGCTTTTGTTTTGAGATATGTCTTACTGTATGTAGCTCAGGCTGGCCTTGAATTGGTGATCCTCCAGCCTCAGGCTCCTGAGTGCTAGGATAACAGGTAAACCGCCCTGTGCTCTTTTCACTTGGCTCCTAACCAGCAGCTTGCTTTGTTTCTTTGCTTGCTATTGAGTTCCGTGATGTCTGGAGAGCATTTACCACAGGTCACGCCCACTGGAACAGCATTAATGTAATTTTCTGCCAGGCTCTTTGATTCTCCAGGACATCTAGAAGTACTTCAAGTAAATGAAAGTTCCATAAACACATTGACTTAAAAACAAAACAAAACAAAACAAAAAGATAAGGCGCACGCCTTTAATCCCAGCACTCAGGAGGCAGAGGCAGGGGGATTTCTGAGAGTTGGAGGCCAGCCTGGTCTACAAAGCAAGTTCCAGGACAGCCAGGGATATTACATAGAGATATAATGTAACATATTACCTTACCTGTAGTACATTACCTGCCTCCAAAAAACCCCCCAAAAACAAAAAACAAAAAAAAAAGACAAAACCAAAAGATATCAAACTACACACCAGGACACCCATCAATGTGCCTACACCTCTACATTCGTGAACAGTGGAAGGAGTTAAAATGTTGGAGTGTTTAGTGGTTAATTCTGGGTGGTACTTTCCTTTCCACTCTAAATTTACTAGGACATACATAGATTTTTTTTTTTTAAGACCAAAAAAAGCTTTATATAAATATGGATTTTTCTTCCTTCAAGTTGGCACATGGGACACTGTGTTGAAAAAGAAGCAGTTCCATGAGGCCAGGGCTGTTTAGGAGTCCCCGCCAGCAATGCCATGCAATTGTTTTTCAGGTGGTCATGACCATCTGGTCAAAGTCTGGGACTACAACGAGGGTGAAGTGACTCATGTCGGGGTGGGTCACAGCGGCAACATCATGGCCATGCGGATAAGTCCAGGAAACCAGTATATCATCAGTGTGAGCGCAGACGGAGCCATCTTGAGGTGGAAATACCCATTTGCTTCATGAAGCGCTTTGCATCTCCCCAGCTTCCACCCTGTATCGAGCACAGTCCTGCCCAGGACCAAGTTTGGATAACTCCAGAACCTATTTTTGCTCTATAGTCAAAATACTTTATCTTGAAGTTACTTGTTTACTTTATACAATATGCTAACACTTACTATCTTAAATTTGTATGTTGAAATTGAAATATGCTAAAGAGAAAGTTTATCCAGTATATATATATATATATATATATATATATATATATATATATATATATACACACACACACACACATACATATATATATGAGTTCCTTTACACTTTTACATTATTAATTAATAAATTAGAAGGTTCTGTCCCATGGTCTCTTTTCTGTGTCTCACAAAACCCAAATCCACAGGCATTCTTCCTGACCTGCTCCCAGAGAGGGATGCCGTTTCCTTATAAAAATAAGATGAGGAGAGCTCACTTGTGTGTGGTGGTGAGGGTGGGAGACCGGGGCCTCATCCACAGGGCTATCCCCCTAGCCCAAACTCGCCCTTTAAATGATCAGTTCAATGGTGAAGTGGTGTAGGCAGTCAGGTTTGAACCCAGGTCTCTTTGTGCAGGTGTTACTAGTTAACTCCTGTATAGCTCGTGTCCACATACCTGACAGCAACCATCTAAAGAGCAATGACTTATTTGGACTCATTGCCGCACAGGGTTTGAAGCGTGGTGGCTTTGTCCCAAACACTACAGGAGAACCTCCTGGTGAGACATACACACTCAGTCACTGAAGACAGGAAGAAGAGAGGAATGCAGGGAGCTCTCTGTTCCCATTTGATTCTTTCCAGGCCCCTAGGCCATGTGATGGTGCCACTCATATTTAGACTGAGTCTTTACCAACTTATTAATCCTCTCAAAAATCACCCCTCCAGTCTCATCCAGAGGTATGCTTCAATCTCTTGCTGATTTTTAAAATATTTATTTATTTATTTATTTATTAGTGTGTGGCCATGCTGTAGCACACAGATAAAAGCCCAAAGACAATCAGTTCTCTCTCTGCATCTTGTGGTTCACAGAGATCAAACTTAGGTCATCAGGCTTGGTAGCCAACACCTTTACCTGCTCTATTATATCCCAAAGACCCTCTGAAATATACACACACACACACACACACACACACACACACACATATATATATATATATATATATATATATATATTAATATGAGTGCTCTATTGCATGTACACCTGTGCTCCAGAAGGGGGCATCAGACCCCTTTATAGATGGTTGAGAGCTACCATGCGGTTGCTGGGACTTGAACTCAGGACCTCTGGAAGAGCAGCTTAACTGCTGAGCCATCTCTCCAGTTCTCCCTCCCTCACCAGGTGATTCTTAATTTGATCGGATTGACAATAAAAAATTAGCCTTTAGAGCAAGCTCATAAAACAATTCCAGCTCCAGTTTTCGACTTTGCCAAGTCAGAATAGATTTCTGCTCAGACATTTATTGTGAGTCGTGAGACACACACCCAGGATTCCAGCACTCAGGAGGCTAATGTTGAGAATGAGAGTTTCAGACAAACCCGAGCTACACAAGTGTGATGGACTCCCTCCTTCTACCAACCTCTTAGCAAAACAAAAGCAACAGCCCCCTCCCAACTGTTACCAAACAAAAACTCCCCGCCAGTTACTGGGGATCTTGACATGATCTCAAAGGTGAAATACGGGAGATGATTTACCAGAGTCTGCCATGACCACGGCACCTTCAGTACATCCGGGTCATGAAATGAATTTTATAAATTAATCAACCAGGTGGGTATCTTTCCCAGGAAGGTAAATGGTGGCTTTTTACACTTCAAGTTTCCACATTACAGTTTCTTCTTTATCCTTAACTTATGCAGCTTTTTGGCACCAGGTAACTGCTGCGACCCTATGTGAAGATCGAGGAGGATACTTAATAAATGATGACCACTTATTTATTAAATAGCAAGTCACATTTTTGGGTTCTGATGTAAGTCTGACTCCAGAAAGCTGCTGATCTCTTTTTGAACCACAAACTGATGAGAAATTCATTTTGCAAGACCTTGCCTGATTAATTATAAACCTGACAGTTAAGGCATAAAAGGAGCAGAGGCCTCCAGGGTTACCCAGGGAATGAAGGGCGGGGCGAAGCCAAACTAATTCTGATTGGGTAAGGATACAGCCAGGCTTTGGGGTGGAGGAGCTAAGCAGCAACCGAGTAGGGGGCGCGCCTGAGAACCGGAAAACTTCCTGCCAGGCAAATACTGGGGTTGTAAAGGGCCTGAACTCTGCAGTGCACCCAGGGAGGGTCGAATTCCGGTTTCTCTCATTTCGTAGCCTCCACCTCGCTGAGCTCCCTTTACCAATGAAAACCAGGACGATCAAGTCTCCTAAGTTTTTGGAAAATGAATGTAACCTATGGTGTTATTAAAAAACAAAACAAAACAGCAAGAAAAAGAAAACAAATTCCCAGCCCACTAGCACTCCCACTCCCAGTTCAGGTCCTGGGGTGACCGGTGTAGGCAAAGGCTGCAAGGAGGTGGCGTCACCTGACCGCATGCACCTGAGCCTGTGCTCCCCACCTGCACAGCTGCCAGCGCGCGCCTCTCGGGACACCTGGGCACGAACAGGGGCACCGCTCGTCGGTCACTTTTCTAAGTCTTCACCTGGCTTCCACGATCAGAAACTTAGCCAGAGTCAGGGCTTTGCTTCGCTGGGCGCTTCTGAAGGTTCCATCCCTGGGTTAGCTACGCTGTTTAGGGATGGGCGGGGAAAGCGAGCCGAGGTGAAAGGCCTGTTCCAAGGCGGGAAGGAAGGGCGGGGAAGTCCACTAGGCGGGCTCAGGGGGAGTGCATTCCCAGCTCCAGCCGCGGGGGCGGGAGCCCGGCGGCGGGCGCTGCCCTAGGGCCGGATTCCCGCGCGGGGCGGGGCGTGGCGGCCCCGCCCCTGGCTCCGCCCTCGCCCGGTGTCCGCACACCTGGCTCTCAGGTAGCCGGCGCCCAGCGCCTCCAGTAGGCGGTGAGGACCGGGGAGCTGCCGGCCCGCCTGGGGTCCCGGGGGCTGCGCTCCCGGACCAGCGTGCGTGACCAGCATGGATCCAGGCGTGGGGGACGCACTGGGAGAGGGGCCGCCCGCGCCCCGGCCCCGCCGCCGCCGTTCCCTGCGCCGCCTGCTTAACCGCTTCCTGCTAGCTCTGGGCAGCCGCTCTCGCTCGGGGGACTCGCCGCCCCGGCCCCCGGCCCAGCCCAGTCCCTACGATGGCGATGGAGAAGGGGGCTTTGCCTGCGCCCCGGGCCCGGCACCAGTCTCTGCCGGGAGCCCAGGGCCAGATCGTCCTCCGGGATCCCAACCGCAGATATCTTCGGGTGACGGGGCGCGTCCGCCCGGCGCTCAGGGCTTGAAGAACCATGGCAACACCTGTTTCATGAACGCGGTGGTGCAGTGTCTCAGCAACACTGACCTGCTGGCCGAGTTCCTAGCGCTGGGGCGCTACCGGGCGGCGCCGGGCCGCGCCGAGGTCACCGAGCAGCTGGCGGCGCTGGTGCGCGCGCTCTGGACGCGCGAATACACGCCCCAACTTTCCGCAGAGTTCAAGGTAGGCAGCGCCAGCCGCCCGCAGCCTCCTCCGACCCTTCTGGTTTCGGTTCTTGAAAAGCGTGTGAACCATCAGCCAAGCAGGGTTCTTGGGCGGGGAGTAGGGGGTAGGTCTTCGGTAGACACTACTTAACCAGCCCAGCCTTGGGTTACCGCCTTTGTTTTGAGGTGACGTGTTACATTATCACTTGCAAATGCTTTCTTTAGAAATTAGTTTCTTCCTGGTATTTTGGGCTGGGGTGGCGAAAGATGGCAGCCTTAATTGTATCGAGCAGTTTTGTGGTTAAAAGCAGTTGTTGGAGTGCGGACTTGCCGGCCAGGGTGAGTTAGAGCTTCGGATCTAGAAGGATACAGTATGGGAAGTAGTAGGTCCTTGAAGGCCAAGCTTTGGGAAGGAGGAGATAGAAGCGTGAGGAACAGAATGCCGAGAAGGAACAGATCTAGGAATAATCCAGGTAGAGTGATCAGTAAGTAGAAAGGGCATAGGCCTGAAGGTGATGCGTTTTGAAGGCAGGTGAAGGTTTTCAGATCGTGTAGGACCTTAGACGCAGTGGCTTTGGATTATTTAAGCCCAGTGGGTGCTGAGAACCCGTGGGTCAGGCATTCTCAAAAGTAGGGAGAGGGAATCCGTAAGACTGCTATAGTAGAATGGTATCCTTTAATTTAATTCATACTAAGTCCTGACAGTATGTGAGCAGGAAGTGGCATTTGTTATCTGCAAGATTACAGTCCCCTTGCTGGGGATGCTGCGGGGTCATGAGTTAAAGTACAAATGTGGAGTCCCAGTCGGATGATGAAAGTGCTCCAGATAATTGATGCTTAGGGCTTGCATCCTGCTGCAAAACCGCAGCTTTGGGCAGAGAGCTGAAGCACCCCCACGGACTAGTGATTGTTATTGAGGGTGAATACGACTGGCGGACTGTCGGTGTTCATTCTGCAAACATACATGGTTCTTAAGTTTCAGCCTGAGAAAGCAGTCTTTGTCCCATTATCCGCAAGGATGCTCACCACTGCCTTCCTCTCCGACCTCTGTTCCCGAAGGAGCACAGTAGTCACACAGATGTCGTTGTTATCCCTTTTGGGCCACATTTGCTGTTCAGATATGATCGTCAGTGTAGTATAGTGGTCAAGAGCAAGGTTTTTTGGGCAGTGACTCAGTACTTGACAAATCACTTGTCATATAAGCCTTGAGGATATGAGTTCTATTTCCAGAACCCAGATAAAAAGGAAAAAAGGCAGGTGTCCCACTGCAGGCCTTTATCTTCACTGTGGACCTGTAATCTCAGGGTAGGCTTGTATATAGTTCCAGCCCTGGGGAGATGGAGCCAGGTAGATCGCTTGGGCTTGCTGTATGGTTGATCTAGCCGATTTGTGAGCTTCTAGATTCAGTGACAGATCCTATCTCTTGAAAGGAACATACTTGGTTGGTGTACATACAGAAAGAACAAGGGCTCTGGGGATCTATGATTTTTATGCAGATTAATCTCTTCTCATCTGTAAAATGGAAGTATATGAAAGTTAACTTCATTATAGAGTAGTTGTGCTAAGTGGGTTATATAGAGAGCACCGAGGACATGACTGGCTCCCGGGAGGTGTTTATTCTAGAATTGTACTTCCTTCCCGAAGGAAGAGAGACCTAGAGGAGGAAGGGAAGCGATCTTTGGGAAAGCTTTCTTTTACCAGATACATTCTCATCCAGTTACTACAGCAGCGTGAGTGGCAAGTGGCTTGGAAGAGACTGAAATTCGTAATCACTGCCAGTGACTCACCAGGATTTCCTCTTTTGCTGTCTGAATCCCCAGGGCTCAGGAGCTCCCAGGTGCCTTGGGGAATTGAAAAATAGCCAAGTTGTTAATGAGGGAGATGTAATCTGGGATTTTTCCTGGTGACCAAACTTGGAGAGTGGAATGGATTTTAGAATCCTGGATTTTAAATATTAGGGATGGCAGTCTAGGCAGGCACCGCTTTCCTTTACGGATATTGGAACCTTCACCCAGTCAGTGCACGTTTATCGAATACGGAGACATTCTGTTGGGAACACGGACTGTGTGATGAGTGATGGGTAAAAGCCAGATCTTGGGACTGACAACTCTGGATCCAGATCCAGGGACTGCTCCCCGGGGGTTCACTGTCTAGAGGAGAAATGCACATGGCAACACAGTGGTCATGCAGGCCCTCAGAACCAGCGTCAAGATGGGAAGGGGCCACACAAGGAGCTGTGACAGTTGTGGCAAAAGGACTTGTTTGGAGGAGCAGTGCGGGCATCCCTGCTGAGGTCCCTATACCTTGAATTGGGTTATGAAAGATGAAGTGTCAACTAAGGACATGGGAGATGGAATATGGCAGCTCCAGGCCTCGGAAGGGAAAATGACAGCCAAGGGGAGGGATGGAGCAGAGGTTGGAACTCAGGCCAAAAATCCTTTTGTCAAATTCATTGATGAAATCTCATGGAGCTGGGGAGGAGAGTGGAGAAGGAGAGATTTGACCTTGTTAAGGTGATTGCTTCGTGCCTAGGAAGGGTCCAGCAGGGTGGGGCTTGACCCCACCCCCACAAGTGGGTTGGTTTTGCAGTGGGTTTACAATGTTCTTCCTTTTAGAGCCCAGACTCACCAGTTTTCCACACATAGTAGGACCAGTTTTCATTCTAGTAGAAAATGGGTTAAATGCACTTTTATTTTTGGTGGGGAGAGGTTTAAGACAAGGTTTCTCTGTGTAGCCCTGGCTGTTCTGGAGCTCTGTAGACCAGGTTGGCTTCGAACTCACAAAGATCCACCTGTGAGCCCCTGAGAATGGAGGTGGGGAGGGGTGTGAGCCACCCTGTGGGTGCTGGGACTCAAACCTGTACCCTTTGAAAGGGTCACCGCTCTTAACCATGTGAGCCCTCTCCAGCCCCAATTTCACTGCATTTAAATCATGGTTCTCGGCTCTGATGATTTCCAGATATCCAATTCTATGAGTGGAACCACGCTTTCAAAATAAAAGGAATGTTTTAAGAACTTTCTAGTTTTACTTTTTAAAATAAGCCTTTTGGGGTGGAAGTTAATATGGTGAAGTGCATCCATTTCAAGGGTTGGATTTCGTGAGGTTTATCAGGTGTATGTACGGACAAACATCTCCCCATCTTAAATGTTTACCTTTCCTTTTTCCTTAGTCTTTTGAGACAGGGTCTCACTATGTAGCCTTGGCTGGCCTGGAACTCAAAGAACTGGTCTGCCTCTGCCTCCTGAGTGCTGAGAGTAAATGTGTGTGTCAGTTGACCTAGCACCTTCTTTTCCTTCTAAATCAACTTCATTGGGTGTTATTGTTGTTATTATTTTTGCTGCTGCTGTTATCATCATTATTATTTTGTTTTGAGACAGGGTTTCTCTCTGTTCTCCTGGCTATTCTGGAGCTAGCTCTGTAGACCAGGCTGGCCTCCAGCTCACAGAGATCTGCCTGCCCCATACCTTCTGAGTGCCAGGAGGCACCACCACACCCCCTTATTATTATTATTATTATTATTATTATTATTATTATTTTTATTTACAATCTACATCGACAATTTCTTTCCAAAGGATAATGCCAGGTTTCAGATATCCATTTAAGAAATCTCCCAGAGGAGATTGGGTATTGTCTCACTAATCCACTTGCCCCAGTTTTATGAAGTTTACAATTGACAGGAAAGTTCTGTGTCATAGTGTCTTTCTTATATGATGCTTTGGGGTATGTATACAGAGTAAGATGGTTAATTCCAAATAATTACATAGCTACCAATATTGTACACTTAACCCTTTTTAGAGATGAGAACAGTCACCATCAATTCTTTTTGCAGCCCAAGTCTCTAGGACAGTGGTTCTCAGTCTGTGGGTCGAGACCCATTGGGGGAATGATAGCAAACGATCCATTCACAGGGGTCACCTAAGACTATGGGAAAATCAGATGTTTATAGTAAGATTGGTAAAAAGTATCCAAATGACAGCTATTAAGTAGCAACAAAAGTACTTTTGAGGTTTGATGTCACTACAACATGAAGAACTGTGTTAAAGGGTGGTAGCATCAGGAAGGTTGAGCACAGCTGCTCTAAGACCTCATTATTGTTGTGGAGGCCAGGCATTGTAAAGGCCGCCTCTGATTTACTGATTTGTTGTAAATACCTTTTCCATTAGCAGTGAGGTGGGAGTGCTTCCGGTGTTTCTTGTCTCGTCTATTCTTGGAACTGGCTCCTCCATTGTTTGTGTATCCGTTCTGCTTTGTCCTCCAGGTTCTGTTTGCTTGCCTGCATTGTCCTAGTCTCTACAAGTACTTTATACAAATTGTTTCTTTTTTTCCTATCTCAATGCTAGAAGCCTTATATTTGTTCATGTCATGTCTTTTTGCAAAACTCAAGTGGTTTGGTTTTGTTTTGTTTTGTTTTGTTTTTTACTGAGTCTTCCTGTGCAGCCCTGGCTGGTCCAGACTCAGGGTCTTCCTGTCTCCAGCTCCTTCTTGCTGGGGTTGCAGGCATGCATCACCATGTCCAGATACATCATACTTTTTGATATGTATTCTATTTTATGGTCTTCTAGCTTCTGTATGGTTATAATAAGGGTTTCAGCCATCTGGAATTTCTCTTAGTTTATGTGCTTAAAATCAAATTTAGATAGACAAAGACGTACTAGAGGCATTTCCTTTTATTTATTTTAACTTTTTAATTTTTCAATTTTTTTTATTGATTTGTTGGAGAGAGGTCTCAAATATCCCAGGCTGGTCTCCAGCTCACTAAGTGGACAGTGACCTTGAACTTCTGATGTTCCTATAGAGGTGTCCCTTGAAACAAAGATTCACTCCTTTTTTTCTTTTTGGTGGTCCTAGGGATTGAACACATTGTCCTGTCACACACTAGGGAAGTGCTTTACTGCTAAGCTATATCCCCAGTTTCTTCACTTTTGTTTTGATAGTTGTGGATAAAACGGTAGGAGGAGAAGTGGAAATGGTAAAAACTATTGGGCAGAAAAAAAATATGGCTAGAACTATTAAATAACTAGAAGAAATATGTTGAAAAATCACCAGTGTTTGGGTAGAAGACACATATATACACAATTCACACACACACACACACTCACATATACACACATACTCTCTTACACACATACACCATATTCTCACATACACTCTCACACACACTCACATATACACACACTCACATTCTCTCTCTCATATCCCCCCACAATACTCTCTCACAAACACACTCACATGTATATAAACTCGTACATACATACTCTTCTCCCTCACACATGTATACACACATACCCTAACACACATTCTTTCTCTCTGTCTCTCTGTCGCTGTCTCTGTCTCTCTCTCTCTCTCTGTCTCTCTCTCACACATACAGACGTGTGCATGCACACGCACACACTTGCACATGCACAAATGTGTCCACATATTCATGCAGAAGGCCTAGCTATGTTGTGCTGTGGATAGCTGTCCCAAATGTCCCTGCTCATTTTGAGTATTTTAGCTCCAGTACAGCCTCATGGTGCTGGGATCCAGCCTTGGGCTTATGTAGGCTAGGCAAGCTCTCCACATTGAGCTAACCCTTAACCCTTGGTTTTTGTTTTTTTTTTTTTTTTTTTTTTTTGTTGTTGTTGTTTTGTTTTTAAGAAAAAGGTCTTGCTGTATAGCCTAGGCTAGCCTGATTATCTTGCCTCAGCCTTCAGGGTACTAGTACAGGTGTGACGAACCACACCCAACATTCTTGCTGATAGTTTGGGTCCATAGAAAAATCCTTGCTGTATCTCTCCTTGAGTTGTGTTCTCCAAAGTGGAATTTCTATATATATATGCAGAGAGACTAATTTTTTTTAAATTGATTTTTATTTGTCATTAATTGTGTGTGTGGGGTATGTACACCCATGCATGGGGGGGGATATGCATACCCATGTATGTGGGTACCAACCTTCCACAGCACTTGTATGGGATTAAAGGAGAATTTCAGGTTCTCTTCATCCACCATGGGCTCTGGGCATTGAATACTCCCTCAGGTTTCTGTGCTTGGCAGCAGGTGCAGTGACGTGCCGATCCAGGTCCCCAACCCTACACAGTTTTGTTAAAGATTCCATCTTATCTGTCTTCTTGGAGTTGTCAAATTCTTTGTGAGACTTTGATTGTGAGGTAGCCAGGCTGAGAGCAAGAGAATTCACAATGAACCGAAGGGGACAGAACTTCTATAGGAGGTTAGACAAAAGGACTGGTGTAGTCCATAGAAGCCAGAAAGTATGTTTGGGGCACCAAAGTGGATTTTTTGGTTTTTTTTTTGTTTTTTTTGTTTTCTTTTTTTTTTTACCTTGAGCTTTGAAACAGGGAGGAGGTAGATGAGATAGTGTAATGCTAGGGAGGTAGAGACGGGGAAGATCAGAAGTTCAAGGTCATCCTTGACTACATAGTGAGTTGGAGGTTTGGGCTACAGGGCTGAAGAGGTCTTTGTAGGGGCGAGGAAGGAGGAGGCAGAGGAGAGAGACAAGACAGAAAGACAGAGACTGACAGGCAGAGACAGAGAGTAGAGAACATGTGAGTTTGGGACATGAGCAATGAAGGAATTTGAACTATTTTGTGCTGAATAGTAGGAGAAGGAAGGGTTTGCTATAGTAGCTGGGCTGCAGGAATATCGGTCTGATTTATCATCAGGAAGATCTATCATGTACCCAGAGGGCCAGGGAGGAAGGGGTGTGGTATCTACTTAGATTTTCAGCTGATCTAATCTAGGTGAGAAGAAGTTGTCAGAACCTCATGGGTGTAGGTTGATACTTTGAGGAAGGGGAGAAGCAGAGGCATGGCGGGGGTGGTGGTGGTTAAATTCAATCCTAGGCTGCCCCTGGGGTGGAGCTTCTGAAAGATGACATCAATGCTAAGACAATGGGTGGGGTTTTAGAGATTTGGAATTGAGGTGCTGGCTACACAGACACTTAGGGGAAGACCCCAAAGAGTGTAATCAGAATGCAGACCCACAGCCAGCATTTTGATGAAGGAGCTACACACATTGTACTTGAGGAAGTCAATCTTGCTCTCAGTGTGGTTGTTACCAAAGAGTGGAAGCCTTGAGGATCGATGCAGTGAGAGGAGGAGAGTGGTGTAGGAAGGGTGTTTTCCTGTGAGGTGACTTGAGAGAGAGCGTGGAAGGAGAGTGATGGAGCGAAGGTCAGTGGCCCATGGGATCCCAGGGATCAAAGGGCAAGAGCTTCCGGGAGCACTGGTGGTGGACACTAGGAAGGTGTTTAACAAAGGGGCTGAGAGAGAGCTTAGTCAGGTGCTTGCCTTGTGAGTATGAAGACCTGAGTTTAGATCTCCAGCACACACAGACACACAGACAGACAGACAGACAGACACACACATACGGACACATGGATGGACAGAGTCACACATAGACACACACACACAGAGACACACAGATACATACACACACATACAGACACACTGTCCTGCAGACACAGTCTGCTGAATTTCCAGGGTCTGGAGTGCCTTGTATTCGGAGGACTCATGTACTCCAGCTTGCGGGGAGGAAACCTATTCCTACCCATGCTGTCATCTCAGGTCAAGGCTGAATGATGAGCGCTTGGGAGCGTGATGCTTCCAGATCTTCATTTGTTTGTGTCAAGGCCCAAGGCGACTTCTGTTTTTGTATCCTTTCAGAATGCTGTTTCTAAGTATGGCTCCCAGTTCCAAGGCAATTCCCAACACGATGCCCTGGAGTTCCTGCTCTGGCTTCTGGATCGCGTCCATGAGGACTTGGAGGGCTCAGCTCACGGGCTGGTATCTGAGCAGGTTAGTCACTCTCTCATCTGAGTGTGTGTTGATCTTCCTTTTCCCTTGGGTGTTTCCTCAACTCCTTAGGCTCCTGTTATGTTCCAGCCACTGTGTACCCCGGCTGGGCTTGCTCTCTTCTTTTAGCTCTGGCTGCTTTTAGACAGTCATTCCATCCTATTGCAGTATATCTTGTCTTCCCTGACCCCAGTGATAACTGTGAATAGGATTCCATTATGACTCATAATTTTAAAATCAGTTCTTTTGGTTTGTGTGTATGTGTGCAGGCGTAAATGTTCATGCCAGAGATCAATGCCAGGTGTCTTCCTAGATCTGTTTTTTGTTTTTGTTTTTGTTTTTGTTTTTTTTTGACAGGCTCTTTTGATAATCCGGGAGCTTGCTGATTTGGCTAAACTGACTAGGCAACAAGCCCTAGGGATGCTCTGGTCTCTCCTACCCCTGTGTGGAGACTGCAGGTGCATACAGCCAAGCCTGGCTCCTGCTTGGGAACTTGAATTCACATTCTTATGCTTACATGGCTGGCACTTTTCTCATTGAACCATACCCCTCCCCACATCCACCAAAACCTTTTCCTTAAATTTTTCTCCACCCTTTTCTATACATATGTCTGGGTGTCTGGATCCACAATAATCATTCTTCGTTATTTTTAAGACAGTCCAAATTCAACCAATTTTACTATTGCTTTCTTGGTTAGTGTATCACACAGAGCAAAGGTTTCTGTTTTTCTTAAGACATGGGTGGGTTAATTTCTGATTTTGATGGCCCCCCCCACCTTCAGGACAAAGGAAGCATTGTAATACTGTGGGTTTGCTTCTGTTGATATTGGCTTTGTTTTTGTTTTGTTTAGATGGAGTCTTGCTATGTAGCTCAGGCGGGAACTTGTGCCAACCCTTCTAGATCACTCAGTCTCTGCAGTGTTGGGGATTACACCTTGGTCATATAGTCAAGCCTCCTTCCCCCCCCCCACCCTCCCCCTCCGTCTCAGTTTCTCTAAGTGCTGGAATGACAGTTGTCTGTCACCACACCCAGCCACACTACAGTACTTTGTAAAAGTCACGGTTGATTGATACAGCAGCTATGTTCATTATAGCTTTCCTAAATAAAGTCCAGTAATGGCCCAGCTTTACTATAATCTCTTTTTTGCTCACTGAAAAGTGAGTCAAGTTATAGTCACCTGGTCCTTACTGTGCATTTCTCACACCTTGGTAGTTAGCCTGTGAGAACCACATTTTTGGTGGATCTCCCAGGAATTCAGGACTAGCTTTCATCACCAGCTTCTTGTTACTCTCCTTTACCTCGTAGACCTGAGACTTGAACCTCACCCCCAGGCCTGATAGGCAACTGGTCTACCTTGGAGCTACATTCTCAGCCCTTCTGTTTTGTTTTCTATCTGGACACCTGATTCCCATCCCTCTCAGGAGTCCAGTAACAACAACAACAACAACAAAACAACAAACCCTTTGGGAAGCCAGACTGGATGGGGCATGTCTGTAACCCCAGCACGAACAGTTAAAGAGGGGCCAGTCATGGGACCTGAGACTTGTGTCAGTGGTTAAGAGTCAAGACTGCTCTACCAGCGGACAAGACTTTGGTTCCCTGTACCCACACAGACAATTCATAAATGCCTGTAAACCCAGCTCCAAGGGATCTGTCTCCTCCTTCTGGCCTCTGGCCACCTGCACATATGTGCATAACACACACACACACATACAGAGAGAGAGAGAGAGAGAGAGAGAGAGAGAGAGAGAGAGAGAGAGAGAGAGAGGCATAACTAAAGTTAATCTTAAATAAAGGAGAGGAATTCAGTCAGGATTTCAGGATTCTAGCTTAAGAGACTCTAGTTTGAAAGCCCGTATCCTTGTTTTAAAAGCAATCACTCCAAATGACTGAACGACACCACCAAACAAAAGCAGTGCTCACCCCAACAAAGCTCCAGGTGGAAGCCAGGTATGGTGAGGCACATCTTTAATCCCAGAGCCAGGTGGATCTCTGTGAGTTGAAGGCCAGTCTGGTCTGAGTTTTAGACCGATCAGGGCTACACAACGAGACCCAGTCTTAAAAAATAGCCCAGGGCACTGCACACCAACATGGGGGTGCTTTCTCTGGGTTGGGAGGAAATGGGTGATTTTGCTTTCATTTGTAGTCATTTTTCTACGAATCTTATTCATCTCCTTTCATTTTTCTGTGATAGAAAGCTAACTTCCTCTGGCTCAAGAAAACGGCATTTGTTGTTGTTTTATAACCTGCAAATCTGGTTGAAGCAGCTTTGGGTGGGACTGAATCCAAGATCCCAGGTGATGTCACCATATCTTTGATTCCATCTCTTCATTCTCTTTCTGGCTCTGCCCACAGGGTAGCAAGAGAGCCTCTTCATTGCTCATAGAGTCTCCAGAGGCTGGCATGGCAAAGCAAACCCTGATGGTGTACTCATTCCTAGGCATGTGGTCAGAAGAATACAGTAGCCTGATCAGACATCCAAGAGTGGCATGCCTGTGGGGAGAACACGGGCTTAGAGAGTCAGAGTTAATTGCTGGCCCAAAGAATACATCACTGGGTAGATACATGCGCGCGCGCGTGCGCGCGCACACACACACACACACACACACACACACACACACACACACAGATGATACGTTCTGTTTACTGAATGTTCTGTATTGTGCATCTGCTTTGACAATTTTCATGACTTATTATTACCTGGGATAGTTGACAGTAAGTAAACTTATTAAAATGTTATTTTTATTTTAATATTTATAGTGGCAAATCATTCTGTAGTTAGTGGAAATACAGGTTAGGGGTTTCCCAGAGTCATTCACTCTTTTGATAGAATCTTTTGTAGCATAGACTGAACTTGAATTCACTATCTAGTTGAGGATGACCTTGAACACTTGGTCCTCTTGTTTCTACCTTTCAAGTGCTGGGATTATGGGTGTGCACCATCATACCCCTTCGGAGTCATCATCTTCTTTGCAGTGTAAGTAGGATTGAGTCTGGGTCAGTGGATCTCAAATCCAGTGTGCCAAACTTCCTTTCTTGGAAGCTTCTTGTATCTTCTTGGTTTCCTACTAGAGGAGAAATATGGGCAGGTGTCTGTCTCTACCTTCTGCTGTGGTATAAACAAGGACTCATCCTGTTTTCCTCTCTCCTCCTCTTATACCCCGGGAGTTCTTCCTACCTGGGAAGTAGGTGGGATTGATAGCCAACTGTGCTAGTCAGTTTTCTGTTACTGTAACCAGCTTACAAAGAGGAAAGGGGTAGTTATGGCTTTTACAGGTTTTAATCTGTGGTCAAGTGTAGCTTATGCATTAGGGCTGTGGCAGAGGGAGTACCTCATGGTGGGAGCGCATAGAGGGACAAGCTCTTTATTCCATAGTGGCTGTGAAGGGGCTGAATTCCTACAGTTCCCTTCAAGGGCATACCCACAGTGGCCTAAGACTTCCCAGTAGGCCCCACCTCAGCTTAAAGGTTCTACCAGCTCTTAATAGCGAAAGCTTGGGACCACTCCTTAACACATGGGCCTTTGAGGAATATTCCAGACCCAGATTTCAGCAGCAGCCTTTGAAACTGCTTTTCAGTTTTCTTCTTATTTCTTTGGTAGTGGGAAAAAATCATTTGGCTCAAGGTCATAGAAAGGGTAAGCTCTGTGTGTCCAAGTTACACAGCTAGTAAGTGGGAGAGCCCATACTCAAATAAGGAAGTGCCATTCTCTGTACCAGGATTCCGGAACCTGAGCACTTCTGGTATCTGGGCCTGGATAATTTTTTCTGTGCCAGGCTGACTTGTGTGTCCATAGCACTTCCACTTTCTTTTTTGTTAGGTGCCAGGGGCAGTCCTGACTTGCACTAAGCCTGTATGCAAACATTGGCAAATGTTCCCTGACCCAAATCACCCTCTAGTTGGGAAGCTTCACTCCAAAATCTGTGTTCCCTGTGAATATGTGTCTCCTTCACACTGGTCTTTGAGACAATTAAGAATTTGTTTAAGCCATGGGGGCCTGCCAATCATTCTTCATAACTTCAAGATACAGGGAAGTCTTTCAACTTCCTTCCTTCCTTCCTTCCTTCCTTCCTTCCTTCCTTCCTTCCTTCCTTCCCTCCCTCCCTCCCTCCCCTTCTTTCCTTCTCTTCTGTCCCCCCTCCCTTCTCTTTCTCTTTCAGGCTGGGCATGGATTCCAGGTACTTATGCTTGCCGGGCAGGTGTTTATCTCTTGAGTGACACTCCCGGCCCCCAGTTTCCAGTATTGTCCTCTATGGCATTCTCCACTCTGAAGCCAGGTCTCTTCAAAAAGGGAACAAGGTGATGTCATCTCCTGCTTGCCTTGCTCTGGTGGCTTCCTACCAAGCAGGAACTAAAGTCACCCCTCACTAGGCCGCTCAGCCTGATTCCAGGCTCCCCTCCCCCTCACTCCCTTTCCTCACCACCCCTCTGCTTTCTGTCCCTCCATGGAACAGCTATGGTAGGATCAGAACATCCCTAGGCAAGGTCTACTCAGCCTCACTCTGACCCAGCAACCCCAGCAATGTCTCTTTCTCTGTCCTCCTTAAGTTGCTTCTTGAAGGAGGGCTGCGCTGAGGCTGGGCTGTGTGTCTTGGAGGCAGCAGGTAGAGCCTTGTGGTTATTTAGCAGGAAAACTTCATTTTCCCTTTCAGCAAAGAAAGCTCCTGCCCTCTGTGTACCTGGAGTGATTTCTTTCCCTTTGAAGTTATTTCTATACCGAGGACATAGGAAAACCACACAGCGAGATTCATTTGTAACTGGAATAGAAAAACGTAAGGGCTGCTCTCTTTTTCCATTACTTTAACGATTCTCAAATACGCCTGTCCTGCAAGGGCTGTATTTTCACTGCCCTGTGAACACCAACACGTAAACAATCTTTTTGATAGTTTTCCAGAAATTGCTACTTTTGCAGAATAATGGTGGGTAGGTATGAGTCTAGGGAGAGAAACAGCAGCCAACGTGTATTAAGTACCTACTGTGTGCCAGGTAAGAGTCCTTCCTCTCTCTTCTATCCTCCCTCCTTCCTTTCTGAGACAGGGTTTCCTCCAGTAACTTATCCTGGCCTCAAACTCACATGGTAGCCTCAAACTGTAGACCACCCAGGGTGTCTTTCAACCAGTGATCTTCCAGGCTCAGCCTCCCAAGTCCCGGGATTATAGATGTGAGCCTCTGTTTCTGGTGTGTATCTCACCTCCTGATTTTCACCGTAGTTCCATGCTGAGGGGATGCTGTGTAAGCATACAATGAAGCTTTGAGAAGTATCAAGGTTCGCTTGCCTAGCAGACTGGACTCATGTTCCTCTGACCTCATAGTCCACGTTCTGTGAATGACTTCCTACTGCCTCTCTCCGAGTTTTGCTTAGGATTTTCTTTCCACACTCCATCCCTTGGTGACCCCATCCACTGTTATGACTAGTCTCAGCTTGCCATCTTCATATAGAAACCCTCTGTGTCATGGAAGTTCCTGCTTACAACTGGAAGTGCCCTAGGAGGGAATGTAGATGGCCAGCCGGGGAGAAGCACATAGGATTAAATGGAACATTAGTCTAGAATTAGACAGCTCTGGGCAAGAGTCTCGGGGGCAAGAGCTGTGAGTTTTCTTGCCTAATCATGATGGCTGCAATCAGTGTTTTCAAGCTTGGTCACTGCCCACAGCTTGTATCCTGGCATTACATCTTGGTGCAGTTTGGGTCATGGACCTGTCTCTTGGTAGGGAATTAAGTTTTCCCCGGGGAGACATAAACAAATGTCTCTTTACCCCAATGACAGACCAAAGTGGCCACTCCATCCAAATCTTGCTGGCTGAACCAATGAATTGATTGGGCTTACTCACAGGAACACGGGTGAGGGGTCCCTTAGAGCTTTATACATGGCCTCAGAACAGCTATATCACTAAAGGGTCCCATCCCAGTGTGGGTGGTGACCTCCTAAAGCTACACACGTGGAGACAGTCTCCTGCTCTTCAGTACTGTCCAGTGTCTCTGTACTCTAGAACCCCCCGAGACCACTTGAGCTGGGCTGGGATTGCTGACAGCCGACAGGCACAGGGAGAGTGTGGCTAAGGTCTCAGGTGAGGGTAAAATGGACTGAGGCAAAAGCTACCGAGCAAGGAAACTGACTGGATTGGAAAAAGTTGAATAGACGAGCCACCCGTGTCATCCCTGTTGGAAAATACCCAGCAGGGACAGTTTGAGAGAATAAAGACGCCGCTCACAGTGATACAGAAACAAAGATAACGTGTTCAAAAAAGCACCTAAGCCACATGCACAGTGTTACACTATAGCTTTGTGTTGGGGATGCTTTGAAAAGTATGCCTGGCTAGAGGTGGAGCTCAGAGGTGGAGCGCTTGCCCAGTAGGTGTGAGGCTCTGGGTATAAGCCCCAGAAGGCCAAAGAAGGAGAGCATGTCTCAAATGACTCTTTAGGGTAGTGAGGGTAAAACACATTGAGAAATGGAGATACAGTGCTGTCAGGAACATATGTCTGGCCTTATATAGATGCTCAAATATTTACTAAACAGCTTTGTGTTATGAGCTGCTGTGCATGGAATGGCACCCTGGACAACCTTCAGTGAGGTTTTGTGTGTGTGTGTGTGTGTGTGTGTGTGTGTGTGTGTGGTGTGTGTAGGGGGAACTTCATAAGTAATTATGTCCCCTGTGTGTTATGGAGTGGGCAGAAAGTAAGGATAACCAGGAGTCCTGGGAAGCTGGAGCAACTCACACTGGGAGTAGCAGCCCTTCAGGGACCATGGTGGACACTGGAGTAGGCCAGAGCCTTGAGGGAAGAAGGGTGAACAATGACCTAGAAAGATATATTTAGGATGCAAGGATTTGGAACTGCTATTTACAGATGTGATTAAGAAAGTTGAATTAGGGTAATTAACTTGGATTCTCCAGTTGGTCTCTTAGCACAATATTGAGTGTTGTTATAAGGGGCAGAGGGAGTTTAGAGACCACAGAGGACAAAACAGTGTAAACACAGAGCAGAGAGCATTATTGAAGATGCTGAACCAGAGGACAGTATGGTTAACCACAAGACAAGCAATTCCAGCAGCAGCCAACTGAATCTGGAGGCCATGGCACCTGTCAACACCTTCCTGTAGACAATTGATGCCTGTTGTGGATGTATCCGAGGCCCCAGCAGGACACAGGTGAAGAGCAGTGCCATGAACCCCAGGGTGGAGTTGGGTGGGGAGTGTGTGTGTGAGTTCTCTCTATGGTCACCCTTGAGTTCTGTGTTCTGCACATGTGTATACCCTTTCTCAGAGGTTTGGGCAAACAAGAGGAAGATCCACAGGGCACAGGAAGGGATGATATGGGCATTAGGGTGAGGTGGTAGGCCCTGTGACCAGGAAGCAGCCCTGTGATCTAATGGGGACAGGATGTCATCGGATCTCTTCCTTGTTCCTTTGCAGCTGCCCCCAGAAGTGAGTAAGATCTCAGAGGACCTCCGGCCATCTGCAGCTCCTACCTCCTTAGGGCCTAGCTTTGTGCAGAGCCACTTTCAAGCACAGTACAGGTAAGATGACGGTGGGCTTAGCATGAGGTCCCCGGGAGTTGTGCGGGAAGGCCACCTGTATCTCATTGCCCTTGCTTGACCCTGCACAACAAAACAACCAAGGACTCCAGTCCCCTTCCGTTTCCTGCCCCAGCCCCAGCTAATCACTCACCTGTGGTCTCCAACCTTGAGGTTTTCTTCTTGGCTTCCTGGAATGGCCTTCTGCCCTCCTTTAAAGGAGCGGCCGGAGGATGGTTCTGTAGAACAGAGATGTGGCGGCCAGGATCAACCATCCTGCAGACACAGTGAAGCTGGGGAGACCCTTCCTGTTTGCATGGCATGGCCAGAGGGCTCAGCTGAGTTAGTCACTGCGAGCTCAGCTCGACATGGTGGATATAAAATCATCACGTGGCCTTTGACTTTAAGAAGTATGCAGTGTGGGTATTTCTATAAGAGAGTATGAATGTTTATAAGAATCATGGTGTTTAGTGAAAATGCCTGCATCAACAAGACTTCAAAGAGGGGACCTTAGCCCTAGACTGTTTGGCTGCATGTGTCTTTTCATGAGTTTTGGTAGCTGAATAGGGTCAAATGGGTGGGAACATACTCCACAAAGATGACTGTCACCTCCAAGCTGAGAGCGAGCACAGAGGTCAAGATTTAAGGGATGCCATTGGATGCAGAAAGCCTCTCTTAAATGAGATGTCCACATATGTATGTTTCTAACATCGGGTTTAGGTTCCACTTTTTAAAAGCTGGAGCAAAACCAAAATTGAATCTGTGAATGGTATGCTGATTTGACATGTGTCTATAATATACAATGTCATGTTCAATAAGTATGTATCCTCAAATGTTCATCATTAGTTCATGGGAAAAATCTTACAAAATCCTGTCTTGTAGCTTTTTATTTAATGCATATCATTCAGTTATCTCTAATCACTCCACCTGTGTGGCTGAACAGAGGGCTTGTTGCTGCCTGTGGATTAGTGCCCATTGGTCGGCATCTCCCCATCTGCCATCCCTTCTCCCTGACCTCTGGTAACTGCCCTGGTAACTGCCATTCCACTCTCAACTTCCCTGAGAGAGTTTTAGAGTCAATGCGTAATATTTACATAGGATTTGATAACACATTTTATGTTTTATATTGTTTGTGAAAATATTTGTGCTTATGTTCCACGTGAAATATATGTGCTATCACATATAAGGTAATATGTACTTATATATTTATAATAAAATATGTTAAATAGTATAAATGGCATGCATTATATTTATATAATTTACTATTACTGCTTTTTGAAGAGTTGGGATTTTACCCTGAATCTCTTACATGCTACGCAAGTGTCCTACCAAGGGGTGACGTTAATAATAGATATTAAATTTATTTATGTAATATAAATATATGTATGCTTAACGTGTGCTTAAGTATATTTTATTAATAATCTGTGTAAGTGCAGGAGAAGCTCCACCCTCAGCAGGTTCTGTGAAGTTGGAGCCCTGTGTTGGCTAACTCCCCTCTGCGACTTTCCTATCCCATGTTTATTTGTGATTGTCTGTGATCCAATTGGTCGCCCTGAGCCAGGCTTTCTTGTTTCTTCAAATGGGTTCCAATGTCTGTCCTTGTGGGTGTCCATGAGCCATTGCCATCAGAACTGCTCTCTGGTCTTGGCGACTGCTTCTTTTCCTTTGCTCTGCTGTGTTTCCCCAGAGCTCTTAGTGAGTTTCTTTTCTTAATTACTTCCCCTTCAAGCAGGTGACATTTAGTCTTTTAGAATTTCCCAACTTCCAGCCCCGTATTTTCATACTTTCTGGGAGACTTTTGTTCTTTGCCTTTGACTGGGAAGGGTTGACATAAAACTTCTCTGTCTAAGGATTTGCATTATTTTCAGCAATTTCCGAGGGAATGAATAAGCATGCACTGCCATCTTTGAGGAGGATAGCTCAGGGGGCCCCTGTAGTGTCTGAATGCTTTGAAGCTACTTTCTAGGGGAGCAGGGAAAGGCCTTGAGAGGGGCCCACCCTCCGCTCCAGGGAGGGAGGACCATGAGGAAGTGGCTGGAGCTACTGTGGAGTATGCATGTTCTCTTCTGTTGCCGGGAGTACTGGGTGGTGCAGAGCTCTCCAGAATGAGCCTAAACTCTGTATGGATATTGTGAGCTGCCATGTGAGGGCTGGGAATTGAACTGGGGTCCTCTGGAAGAGAAAAATACTCTTAATCACTGAGTCATCTTTTCGGCCCCAATCTTAAATCCTGTCCAGGTGTGTGTGTAGGGAGTGATGTCAGACAATCCCCCCTATCCTTCCCCAGCCCCAGATATCATGAATAATAAGAGGGGACCTAGGGACCTGAGAGGTGGAAGACTTGGCATTAGATGATGAAATCTGGAAGCCCTCTTTTCAGATGGACATTTGAGCAAAGAGGGGCGTGACAAGAAGTCAAATCACTGGGGCTAGGTATTCCAGGTGGGGGAGCCGCAGAGACAAGGCATCTAAGTAGGTAATGATCCAGGTTAATTCAAGTGTTGGGAGGGCAAGTTTAAGGAATAGAAAGAACTAATCGCAATGGCCAAGGCCTGTCACCCCAGCACTTGGGAGGCCGAGATGGGAATTGCTGAGTTCGAAGTCAGCTAGGACTACAGAATTAAACAGGCCAGCCTAGGCTACAGAAAAAGACGCTCTCAAAACCAGACCAACAGAAAACAAATGAGAAGAAGGTCAAGATGGGTCAGTGGCAAGAGGGCAGGGAGGCAGGACTAGGAGGTGGGCGGGGACTGTGTGGAAGAATTTCAGTGGAAGAGTGGGTTTCAGTGGGGAGGGCACAGGAGGATCTTTTCTATCTAAACATTATTGGTGGGTGGTTTTTTGTTTTTGTTTGTTTGTTTTGTATTTTAAATTGAAGGTGCTTTGAAGTGTATGCTAGGTTCCTGACTTTACGTGGGGTGGATGGGTCTTCAGGGCTGGGCTTCTCAGGAAGTGGTCTTTGAGTTGGTCAAATGTTAAGGATCTATAATGCCCTTCCAGTGGATTTCTCATCTATAAAAGCACAAGAGGTGTTTGTGCTGGTGGCAACTGAGAATACCACTTGAGCCAGAGAGCCTGCCATGTAGAGAAAGTGTCATCAGGAAGCCTATGCAAGCAAGGGCTTTTGAGGTGTGAGACATGATTTTCTTCAGTGGGATGGGTGGGGGCAACTCCAAGATGATGTATTGAGTGGTCATAATTTGTCTGTTCCATGGGGGAGTATGGATGCTATCGGTCACCTTTATGACACTGGGGGTGGTGGGTAATTGTGGGTTCTCTGTCTTCTATCTCCTCTTCAGTTACCATTTCTCCTGAGATACTGAGGACTAAATCCAGGACCTCCATGTCCATTTTTGGGCCCACTGGTCATATTTAATCTATCACCATTCCCAATTTCTGAGAAACAGGTGTATTTCCCATCTTTTCTGTAGTCTAACTTAAGAACAATATGTTACCTTTGTTCCTTACAAAGTAAGAGTGGGGTTATAGCCTAGTGATAAAGTACATCCTTGGGATGGCAAGGTCATATTCTTGAGTCATTCGGGTATGATACAAGTCTATGAAGTTTGATACAATACAATTCTATGGTTTCAGTTCTCACTACCATAAGATGTGTACACACACACATACACACACACTCTCTCTCTCTCTCACACACACACATACATACATACAAACAATTAGCCAATTGCTTATAAAATTTTTATTTTTATTTTCCCAAATCACACATCTTGCTTCATGAAATAAGTTCAGGGCTCATATAAGGTCATCTTGGGACAGGAAATTGTCTCAGAGGTTACCAGTACTTATTGCTCTTACAGAGGATGTGTTTGGATCCCAGAACCCACATGAGGCAGCTCACAAACTCTTTTAACTCCTGTCCCAAAGGATCCAACATCCCCTTCAGGCCTCTGTAGGCACCTGCATGTGCTCATACGCACAGACACACATAAGTAAACTTAAAGAAATCAAAGTCATATTCTTGAACCAGTTTGATACAATGCAACTCTATGAAAGAAAAAAAAACATACCTGGTTTTGTTTTTTGGAGGCTAAAAGAAGGAGAGTGCGAACTGGGGATTGGAAAGTTTTCCAAACACAAGAGTGTATCCTGTGGCTTGGTGCATACCTCTGCCCACAGTGATCTGGAGAGGTGGGGTGATCTGAAGAGAAGCAGGAGCTGCAGGAACCCCACAAATGCCATGGCCAGTGAAGGCTGTGAGACACACTGCCTTTTATTAAACCTTTACATTGATTCTCCTGGGTCAGTGTTAAGCAGAAAAGACATGGGGGTGTGCTGCATTGTAGACAGTGGACTTAGCATCTCTGAGGCCCTGTGCTACCACCAGCACAACAAGCAAGGAAACAAGAGACTACTGGGGACTGTTTTCTAAATGCTACCAACCTTCTAGAAACTTCTATCCACTTAGATAACTTGTATCCCTATTGTAACCATTAGGTAACTTGTATCCCCAGCGTCTGACAAAGAGCAGACACCTCAGGTGAATCTATAGGTTCACCTTCTTGCTATGTTGTTGTTGTTGTTGTTATCTTTGAAATAGTTTCTTGCTATATAGCCTACAGTGACCTGGAACTTTCTATCCTTCTACCTCAGCCTCTTGAGTGCTAGAATTACAGTTATGAAATACCACATCTGATTCTTGGAAAGTTTTTATACTTAAGACGCCAGAGTCCCTCCCCTATGTCATTGATATGTAATGTATGTCAGGAAAAACCTGGAAGTCTGCACCTTTAAAAATCCATGTGTGGGTTAGGCTAGTGCGATGGCTCAGAGGGTAAAGGCACGCGTTGCCAAACCTGACGACCTAAGTTCTATGCCAGAACCCACATGGTGGAAGGAAAAGACCGACTCCCAGAGACTGATCTGACTCAATATACGTACTGTGGCATGTTCTCCCACCCTCCCTATCAATTAAGCAAACAAACAAATAGATCAAATAGCCATTTCAAAAAAGCGATTCGTGTGTTTTGGGGCTCAGGGAAATCTGGTACCCAGGGAATAGTCACATTCCACTTCCTTTGCCCCAGCTTCTAGAAACCACCGATTTGAAGTGCATCTCTTTGTCCTATCCTATTCTAGATATCTCATATAAATAGAATGATACAGCTGGGCAGTGGTGGCGCACCCCTTTAATCCCAGCACTTGGGAGGCAGAGGCAGGCAGATTTCTGAGTTCAAGGCCAGCCTGGTCTACAGAGTGAGTTCCAGGACAGCCAGGGATACACAAAGAAACCCTATCTCGAAAACAAAACAAAACAAAACAAATAAATAAATAGAATGATACAATAGGTCTGGGTATTTCTTGGTACTTGACATATTTCCAAGGACTCTGTTTTGTTTTATGGCTGAGTTGTATTCCACAGTTTGGATGTACCACCTTTTGTCTACCCCCTTATCTATTGCTGGTTGGTTCTGACTCTGAGTCTTGTGCAGGACTGCAGCAGCATTCACATGGAAGTGCTCATTGAACACCTGCTTTCAGTTCTGTGTGGAACTGCTGGAAAGGAAATGCTGTAGTAATTCTGTGGAGATGTTTGAGGGCTACCAAGCTACTTAAGTGTGACGATGGTTCATCTCTGCTCTTGCCTTCACAGGTCTTCCTTGACTTGTCCCCACTGCCTGAAACAAAGCAACACCTTCGACCCCTTCCTGTGTGTGTCCCTTCCCATCCCCTTGCGCCAGACGAGGTATGTGAGTGTCCCGAGTGCTGGGGCATGCCCACTCTACTTGATCCCTCTTTCTTCTTTCCGGAGAACCTTCTCTTCCTGGATCTGCCATTTTTCACTCAGCTGTCTCTAAGCCTGGTTGTACAGTCAGGTGCCACTCAGTTAATGGGCAATTAAAGAGAAAGGGGTGTTCACTCTCCAGCTGATGAACAGGATGCTTTTGTGTGTCTGTGCTGAGTCCACGCAGCATCCTGACTTAGGTCTCTGGCTCACTCAGGAGCTGGCGCAGCCCCCACTTCAATCAGACAAGGGCTTCTGTTGCTACATGCTCTTCCCTGCCCTGTCTCAAAATCCTGTCCCTTCTTTATAAAGGTATGGGGAAATCTTTCTTTTCTGTCTTTCCTATTTATTATTTATTTATAGACAGAGTCTCATTCTATAGTCTGTCCCTCTGCCTTAGCCTCCCAAGTGCTGTGTCTGTAGGCACGAGCTATCACACTTGTCTATAGGGAGATTATTTCATGAAGAAGGAAAGAAAGAGAAAGAAAAATGGCTTGTTTGGTACCGGTGAGGAAAAAAAAAAATCGGTGTTGGGGTGAGAGAGCAGTGGGCTGTAGTGTCTGAAAGCAAGGCATTGGCAGTGCAGCCTCTTTCCCGGAATCCCATCTTGCCATCAACACAGCTGGCCAGGCCTGTGTCATGGAAGGGTGACAGTAGGAGCCGGTGTGGGCCTGGAGGTGGTGGTGTTTCTTCATTGTGTTCCCACCTTATTCAGTCCTGTCTCCTCCTCTTCCTAGCCACATCTGCATGCTTAGGATCTAGCAGAACACAGGACTGCTTCACAAAGCCACCCATGACAGCCACAACTCCATCTTCTCAGAACTGCTGTGCTGTCTGTGTCATAAGCATAACCCTTGTCTTATACAGTAACATGGGTTATACCACCGCTGACAGAATCAAATGTAGGCTGTGCCTGAGGGGTCTCTGTTGCACAGTGGTTAGAGCAGTGACTCTGGGGCAGACTTTCCTGGTTCTAATCCCAGCTTGTGACTGGGCTAATTACCACAGCACAGCAGTCACTGTCCCTCAGGAGTGGGCTCTGGGGTCTGTGAGGGGAAGTGAAAGCAGAGACCAGAAGGGAAGTTTTCATTGATGGGAAAGTGACCAGTAGGGTTGATTTCTTTTAAAATAAGCCACTTGGCTGTTCTGTTTTACAAAATGCAGAGTTTTCTTTGTTCATTTGTTTTATTTTATTTTATTCATTTGTTTTAACTGTTTAACGGTTACAGTCTTAGGATCAGAGGGACCAGACACAGATCTATATAGTGGGATTTCTACTCAAAATCCTTTTATGGTCAACACTCTGGAAAAGCAGTTTGAGAGATTTGACTCTCTCCTGCCGCCTAATGGCTGGGCACCTAAAGTGCAGGGACCTAATTAGCAAACTGTGTTTAAGGACTGAGCCTGCCCGCCATGGTCCATGGCGTTGGTGACCATTCCCTTCAGTCCTTTAAGAATTTTGGCTCCCTTTCTGTTTTCCAGATTCTTGAGTGTCACTTTGGTGTTCCCCTCTAAGAGCCAGCGGTTCCTGCGTGTTGGCTTGGCCGTGCCAATCCTCAGCACAGTGGCGGCCTTGAGGAAGATGGTTGCAGAGGAAGGAGGTGTCCCTGCAGAGGAGGTGTGCTGGAACGGCTGGGGCCTGGCCATTGGATGACAGAATGCTGACTGGGCCAGCTGCCCAGGCTAATGTGTGGTTCCCAGATGACTCCAGCATGACTCACTGGCTTCTATTTGATTAGTTGTCCCTCGGTGTCTGTAGTGACCCGGCCTTGACTTCTGCATTATTACTCAGGGTGACCGCAAAAAGACACTTTGCAGTTCTGAAGGTGATGGTAATTGTGATCCAACAGCAGCTAACCAGTCATGTTTACTAAGTGTGGGCACTGTCTCATGGTGCTTTTCTCCTTCCGTCTCCCCTCCACTCCCTCCCTCCCTCCCTCCCTCCTTCCCTCCCTCCTGACATAAGGACTGACTACATGATTCCAGCTGGCCTGGTACCCCTATATATATTCCAGGGTGGCCTTAAATTCCTATCCATCCTTCTGCCTCAGCCTCCCCAGTGTTGAAATATAGGCATGTGGCACAGTGCTCAGTTTATCTCATGAGTTAATCCTGTCCACTCTTATAAAGAGGATATTACAGAGATCTTCATCTTAGAAGTGGGGAAAAAGGTTCACAGGGGTTAAGTGAATTGTCCAAGGTCACACAGCAAGGAGGTGGCTAAGCTGGGATGGGAATGCATGTGGTTTTATGCTTTTCCACTCCTGAGAATATCGGTAGGGTACCAGAGGGATGCTTAGTGAGATGCACACATTGAAGGTTTGTGATAGGAGAGGAGATGGAGAAGGTGGAAAACTGTTCTGCTGGCTTAAGACTGCCGCATACTTTGTAACCCAAGCTGGCTTTGACCACGTGACCTTCCTGCCTTGGGCTCAGCATGTCACACCAGACATGTCTTTGATTTATTTATTTATTTATATTTATTTAGACAGCATCTCATTCAGTGACTGGGGTTACATGTGTGAGCTGCCACACTGGGCTTCATTTTGCTTCCTAAGGAGTCCTGGTGAAGAATTGGCTTTACTGTGCCCAGAGGACCCCTGTGATGTGTGGTGGGATAAAAGTGATACAGTGACAACATGGCAAGATGAGAGGCCACATGAGTTTCCTAGTTGCTGTGACCAGAAGGAGGACTGGCTGAAGGGTTCATTTTGGCTTTGAGGGCTACATTGTAGCCTGCTGTTGCTGGGGGATGGGCAGGGCTGAAGCAGCTGGTCCTCACAGGTCTGCCTGCCCACAGTCAGGGAGCAGAGAGAGATGGATGTGAAGCTCTGCTTGCCTTCTTAGCATTCTACTCATCCCCAGGCCCTGGACTGCTGCTGCTCACATTTATGGCGGGGCTTCATCTTCAGTTAAACCTTTCTAGAGATATACCCATGAGCACTTGCAGCTGCGTTTCCACGGTGATCCTAAATGCAGTCAGTTGACAGGAAACACTACCATCACAGAGGGGCTCCGAGTGGGATTCTAGCTGTGACTCGGCTGCTCTCCAGTTTTCTCTGACTTGGGCCTTGCAAGTGATTGATCAGTCTTCTGTTCCTGTAACTATAAAATGGAAAATTTATGTTTCTCAGGTAACCTGGTAGAACCTTTGAAAATTAAGCAAACAAAAATATGTGTAAGTTTTTTGTTAGGTACTTTATAAAGCACATACAGCAACGTACGCACATCTTAAGGTTGTGGCTATATCTGTATATTTGTATAATCAATCACCCTGGTTACCAAGGCTTCTGTCAGTCTACCGGCACCCCCCCGCCACCCCCCCCATCTGAGTAGTCCTTCATTTCTACCTGGAGGATTTTTGTGAAACTCTCACACAGGGGAAAAGTAATGCATATTTTTCTTGTAATGGTGCTTGCCTTCAAGCCTGCTGACCTGAATCTGGAAAGTTGTCTTCTGACTTCCAAACACGTGCTGTGGTTTGCACATGCCAGGCCCCCACCCTTGTAAAATAAATGAACTCTTAAATGTTCTAGGGAAGTGTGTGTGTGTGTGTGTGTGTGTGTGTGTGTGTGTGTGTGTGTG
>NC_034603.1:35706362-35761629 GCF_900095145.1 Mus pahari | reverse complement strand
AGAGAGAGAGAGAGAGAGAGAGAGAGAGAGAGAGAGAGAGAGAGAGAGAGAGTGTGACAGAGAGAGAGAGACAGGGGCTGTGGTGATGGGAAGAGCACGACTTTTGGGAGCCATGACAGTAATGGAAGATGGAAAGGGCCACTCTGATGGAGGCAGAGGTTGAGTAGCCACAGGACTGTCAGGAATTCGGAATGTCCAATGCATTTGTGAGGAGCGTGGAACTTACATGGTGTCAGAACACGATAGACTGATTGGAACTGAACATCCCTCCTGGTGTTTTGATTTCTTTGATTGACATGTTTGTCTATGCTAATGGAAGCATCTGGGTGTATTTATTCTATGTCTCCTGACTTGGGATACATATATTAATTTATTTTAATTTTTACTAAAAGCTGGTGGGAAAAATGAGTAAAGTCTAATGTTAAATCTTCTCAAAGCAGCACAGAGATCTTGGTTCGGTGCTTCAGTTTTCTTGCATCTTTTTGATTTAGATATTACTACAGATAGTAGCCAGGTGTTGATGGCTCGTGCCTATATTATCCAGCATCTGAGAGGCTGTGGCAGGTGGGTTGCTGCAGATTCCAGGCTAGGCCAGCCAGGGATATGTCCTGAGAAGTTACCTCAACCTTGACCCTGACCCTCTCACAAAACGTTACTGTAGATAGTTAAAAGAAGTTCTTATTGTTCCAGACTATAATACCTACACCCCCAC
Source organism: Mus pahari (assembly GCF_900095145.1). Classification (NCBI taxonomy): domain Eukaryota; kingdom Metazoa; phylum Chordata; class Mammalia; order Rodentia; family Muridae; genus Mus; species Mus pahari. Next base: position 35,760,917 of record NC_034603.1, on the reverse strand, counting down.
ACTCGTAGTTAAACATGGTTTCATGATGTTATGGTGAGTGACCAGTGATGAATGGCTGGGGATGAAGTGCTAAATTTAATGTTTATGTAATTAGTAATATTAATTACTACTTTCTTTGGTTCATTTCCTTTCTACAACTTAAAATTTTCTTTTGGTTCACACTGTTTTGTTTTTTAAGCCTGAAGTGTATCTTTCACAAGATAACTTTCCAGCTGCTGTGCCTCAGATGGTCACTGTGAGATCTGTATATCCAGATGCTGGATCGGTTTCTGGGGAAGCCAGATACCTTTTCTGTACTGTAACCATCTTGTGTCCCATGAACATGTTTTTCAGGCTTGAGAAAAGTTAGTAACACCACTTTGAACCCTTCTTAATGGAGCACTGTTCATGGAAATCAGTTTTTATTTATCTAGAGTGTTTTTATCCTATTTGTGCTATGGAAGGTTAGTTAGGTATAAAACTTTAGGTCTTTTTAAAAATTTTTGTGTAGCTGTATTTAAAATGTGGTTGATCAAATTATTATGTTTGCTATATTTTATGATTTAAAATATGTAGACACTTGAAAGGAGAAATAAGTTTTAAGACTGAGTTATTTATTTATTTATTTATTTTTAAAGATTTATTTATTTATTATATGTAAGTACACTGTAGCTGTCTTCAGACACCAGAAGAAGGAGTCAGATCTTGTTACGGATGGTTATGAGCCACCATGTGGTTGCTGGGATTTGAACTCGGGACCTTCAGAAGAGCAGTCGGGTGCTCTTACCCACTGAGCCATCTCACCAGCCCGAGTTATTTATTTTTCAATTTTATGTTTAGTGTGTGTGTGTGTGTGTGTGTGTGTGTGTGTATGCATGCACACATACAGAGTCCAGAGGATAACTTGTAGGAGTCAGTTCTCTCCTTCCATGATGTGGGTTCCAAGGATCAAACTCAGGTCAGCAGGCTTGGCAGCAAGCTCCTTTCTCCACTGAGCCCTCTCGCCGGCCCTGTCTTTGAATTCTTATCTGGTGGATTCTTTTTGAGAAAACGATCCTTCTCATCTCAGGTGATCTTGGTTGAACTGTATCCCAATGGATTCCAGCGGTCATTCTTTGATGAAGAGGACCTGAATACCATTGCAGAGGGTGACAATGTGTATGCTTTCCAAGTCCCTCCCTCGCCTGCTCTGGGAACGCTCTCAGGTACAGTAGTGCCTTACATAAATTGTTTGGGACAGCATGAGTGAGCGTGTGTGTGTGTGTGTGTGTGTGTGTGTGTGTGTGTGTGTGTATGTATGTGTGTGTGTGTGTCTTCTCAGGGTGCTAAGGCAGAGAGTCTTTAATGCTTGCGATTGCTACACTCATTTCCTCTGTAACTTACCTGCAGATGGTTGGTATTAAAAATCATAGTGAGTATTAGAATTACCCAGAGGCAACTTAAAGCGAACTTCTGGGCTCAGAGTTTCGGATTCAAAAGGCCTAAGGAGGAGCCTGAGACTCTGCATGTCAATCATGACCCTGGAGGTGCTGATGCTGCAGGTCCAAGAACCACATTCTGAGAATCATTGCTTAGCAAGAGGTGCTGGTGTCATCTTTGGTTCAGGACTGTTAGAATTCACAGCCCCTGCCTGGGGTCAAATTTCTACCAGTTGAGCTGTTGTAGACAGGCAAAGAGCTTAAGAGATATTAATCTCTGGCAGGTAAAAGTGGTCTTTTTTTAAAAAAGCTAATTTCTATTGTGTATCAGTGTACATTTTAGCACAGTTAGCCAGTTTAGAAGGCCATGTTTAAAGACCCCATTGCAGCATGCAGCAGCCCCCACTTACTTCCAGATTCCCCTTTTGGAGTTTCTGTTACCTATACCCCCTGTACTCTAAACACAGTAAATGAAAAGTTTCAAAAGTACCCATTGCTAATGTGTATCTCTGTTTTGTGGTACCCAGGATCAAACTCAGAGACTTACACACACTAGTCAGGCAGTTGCTCCACCTATGCCCTAGCCCCACAACTGGTGGATATTAAATAACCTTTATGATGGTAACTTGTTACCATTCTATTTTATTACTTTTCATTACTATTCTCCCACTGTGCCTAATTTACAAATGAAAATTTATTTATCATAGGCCCGGGTAGTAGGAAAAAGTATGGTGTTGTAGGGTTGATAATGTGGATGGCAACTTGTCACACCTCAGGTGAGTCCTGTGCTCTGAGCCTCTGTCCTTAGGTAGCCCAGTCAGTGAGCTGTGGGAAGCAGATGTTTGATGTTCTCTGTGTCAACAGGAGAAAAGCAGGCCATGTAATCTGGAACAAAACGCTGATTGACCTTGACTGTGTTAACCCAGGGAAATAAGTCCTCATTTCAAATTTAATCATGGGTAACACATATTTTCCTTGAGAGAAAAAAAAAAATCTGTATTTCAGAACTGATTAGAAGTAGAGGCCCTCTCTTCTGTCCCCAGTAGGGGATGCTCTAAGGTTCTCTTAGATGGAGACATAAAAACAACGCAGGTAGTTTCAGGTTGCTTTTTATGTTGCTTTTGAAATTTTCTAATCAAACTCAGGCCCATCATTTAAAATTATTGACTGACTAAAACTGCAAAAATCATATGTATATGAATTTTGTATGCCAGGTGCCGGGAGCCCCACCTTCTCCCCTCAAAGTCCCTGGTGTCCTTCCCCCAGTGGTGACTGGATGCTCTGGTGTCATTCTCTTCTCCAGCCCTTCCATCTGGTCTGTCAGTGTCACCACGCTTGGCAGTCCGTGACAGCCAGCGATTCTCTGTGCCTCTCCACAGCGAGAACAGGGTGGTCATCCTCTTCTGTAACCTGGTGGGGTCAGGGCAGCAGGCGAGCAGGTATGTGAATATCCTTCCTGTGTTCATGTGATAAGTGGGATTTGTAGACCTGTGCTTGCCACCGCTTCCTCCCTCCTCCCTCCTCCCTCCCCCCCTCCCTCCCTCCCTCGCTCCCTCCCTCTATCCCTCCCTCCTTCCTTCAGTCCCTCCTTCCTTGTCTCCCTTCTTCTCTTTCTTCATCTCATATAGCCCAGGTTGGCCTTAAATTCACTTTGTAACCAAGACTGGCTCAGGACTCCTGATCTTCCCGTCTCTCTCTCCCTAGTGCTGGGATTACGGAGTAGACCACCATACTGGGTTCTATACTTGGTTTCTATCTAGATAATTCTAACTTAATAAAATAAGTATCTATTCCCATTGTTAATAAAGTAGAAGATGAGAGCATAGTGCTTCTGAGCAAGAGGATTAGCTGTAATTGCCTCAAGCAGATGGCGACACCATCCTTAATTAAACACCAGAGGTTTCCCGTTAATTGCAGGAGTGGTTGTGATTGTCCGCACCACTACGACTTTATATCTCATCATGGGGGCTAGCAGCATCCATCCAGTGCGGAAAACTGGCTACAAGAGGAAAGTGAAGCATGGCCGTGCATACCTGTAATCTCAGTTAGTCTGGAGGCTGAGGCAGGAGGATTGTGAGGCCAGCCTCTGCTACGTAGCAAGTTACAGGTCAGCATGAGCTACATAGTAGACAGGTCACTAGGGGCAAATAAAACCCAGCACTGTTTGTAGTTTGACAGTTTGTCCAGGAGACATGAGCTGGAATGTGACTCAAACTAAAAAGGGTTCAGGAGAGTGACTGGTTATCTTATAAATAGTCAAAAAAACCGACAACTTTTTGATATAGCCAGATTAAGTGTCGTAAAGGAAATTGTGACTGTTTGGTTGACAGATATGACCCCGATTGATCCTACTACAGTGTGTGCATGCACGGAAACATTGCAAATGGACCCTGTAAATGTGTAAATGGATCATGTGCCAGCTAAAATGCTAACAAAGTGTTTAAGGGTCCTCGCTGCTCTTCGGGAGAACCTGCTTTGGCTCCTAATATTCCATGGTGGCTCACAATCATCTGTAACTCCAAGGAGATTCGTTCTGTCCTATGCTGACACTAGGCATGCATGTGGTGTACATATATGTATCCAGGCAAAATATTCATACTCACAAAATAAAATAAACTTTAAAAGACAGAGAGGGAATTCTGGTGTGGCCCAGTGCTGTAGTGTGTGCTTAGTATGTACAAGGCTCAGCACTATATAACAATACAAAATAAAAACACAGGAGAGTCTCTCTGAGAGGTGCTTAGATTGATGAACACAGTAGTAAGAGGTATCTGGGATGGTCAGGTGGTAGGAATACCCAGGAGTGTAGGGGGAGGAGGAGGAGAGATGGTGACAACCACAATGCTGTTGCCGCTGATGATTTTTTGAAATAGGGTCTTACTCCGTAGCCCAGACTAGCCTTTAACTCCCTATGTAGCTCAGGCTGGTTCCAAATTCATAATTCTTCTGCCTTAGCCTCCTACTTAGCTCTTAGAACCATAGGCATATAGCGTGATATACAGCTCAATAAAAATTTAATTGTGAAAATATTATGATGCAGATAAAAGAATATGAAAATATGAAAATAATCACAGAACCAAATAGGCCAAAGTATCTTTAGGTATTTACTATATGATAAAATGAGATATATTTCATAGTCTTGGGGATGGATGCTTTATCCAATAATTAAGGCTAAACAACTTGCTTTTTATTTTAAAACAATCTTTCCTCTTGCTGTAAATTTTTACATATCAATTCCCAATTAATTAACAAAGTAATCACAGAAAAGTTACCATAAAAGCAGTGTAGGTGAGCACTCTGGCACTCCCCTGAGTGAGTCCCTTTCTCAACAAAGCAGACGAAACAGAGAGAAAAGAAACATAGACTATTTATGTCTTTGAGTAGAAGAGGCTGTTTTTATAACACATAAAACAGGAGGCCACGAAAGAGGAGGCTTATGTTTCAAAAAATTAACATTTTAAACTGAAACCAAATGTAAAAACTTTTTTAAAAAAAGATTTATTTAATTATTTATTGTATGTATGTGAGTACACTGTAGCTGTACAAATGGTTGTGAACCTTCATGGGGTCCTCTGCTCGCTCCTGTCAGCCCTGCTTGCTTAGTCCCTGCTTGCTCTGGCCCAAATATTTATTTATTATTATATATAAGTATACTGTAGCTAACTCCAGACGCACCAGAAGAGGGTGTTAGATCTCATTAGGGGTGGTGGTGAGCCACCATGCGGTTGCTAGGATCTGAACTCAGGACCTTCAGAAGAGCAGTCAGTGCTCTTACCTGCTGAGCCATCTTGCCAGCACCCCCCTTTGCCCCCAAATGTTAAAACTTAAAGGCAAAAGAAAATGAGGGAAAATATGTAGGTCTTGTGAGACTGAAGGATTTACCTCAGCCACGGAAAACCTAGCTCTCGCTCAGATGAGCTAACACCTCTCATGGAAAGAGGAGTCCACAGAAGCACACGCATGGGGTAAAAGATTCAGTGTCATTGGCAGTGAGGAAATTCTAACAGAAGTAGCGAGATTCTATTTTAGTTCTTCAGATTGCTAAGGAAATCTGCCCCAGTCGTTCTGAGCAAGAACAAAGCAACTTATTTGTCAAGATGATAAAACAGAAAGCCAACTCTTTGTCCAAGGACCTGAGTAAACTGCCACGGCTTTCTGTAGGGCATCTTGGTGGCAGGTAGCACTGGCTTTGCCTCCATCCTAGGAGGACAAGTGGTCCCACAGAGTGGAGGGTCTGTGTCTAAGAATCTGTGTAGTTCTTGCCATAAACAGCATTGTTCCAATAATAACCAACTGGAAGCAACTCAGAACGCTGCACAGCACAGGACTAGGTTGATGAGCTGATCTGTCCACTCAGGGGCTGCACAGGGCCCTTCCCCATCCAGACAGGGGCCTTCATGTTTGCACCCAGCTTTACCAATGCCGATTCAATAGTTTTGCATTATCTAGTCAGATCTTCTCATAGCTAAGGTGTCTGTGACAGAGCTGGGGTCCGTAGGGACATCCTGGGCTCACTGACAAGCCTCCTGCTGGACATTCAGTGGGTTGGGATGTGGAAAACTTGCCAGTACTGAGAACATTCCTGAGACGGGACACGGATGGTGTTGTCATCTGGATGCCCTGCTCTTGTTTCCACATCCCCTTCCTCTCTGTACTCTAGTGGGGAGCCCATCCCTTGGAATAGTCTGCACTGCAGCTTATGTGTGTAACATATATAAGCAACCGGCAACTCCATATTGTACTTGGCTCCTAACAATTCTCTAATCCACTGGAGAGGAACCAGAGTGAAGCAAGCATCCATGACTCTTGCTGGGTTTTCCTCTGCAGAAATGACTTATTTCCTTGGATTTCCAGGTTTGGACCACCGTTCCTGATTCGGGAAGATAGAACGATCTCCTGGGCCCAGCTTCAACAGTGTATTCTCAGCAAGGTTCGATGCCTCATGAGGAGTGAGGTGTCTGCACAGGTCTGTGTGCATGTGTGTGTGTGTGTGCATGCATGTGTTTGTGTGTATGCATGTGTGTATGCATGCATGTGTTTGTGTGTATGTGCACTTGTGTGCAGTGTGTGCGTACTTGTGTGGCATTTATGTGCAAGCAGTTACCCTTTTGTGGCTTGTAGTGTTTTCACCTCTGACATTAGGAGACACCTTTCACAAGGTCCAATGAAATAAAGAGTAACATTTGGGTCATTATTCTCAACTTCATGTCTTTATGGCCTGCCATAGTATTCACTAAGGGCTGGCACATAATAAATTGTAGTTTAGATATCTAGATAAAAATTTGAAGATATTTGATAAAATTTCCCTTTTTTTTTTCTCCTCCCCCAGCCTTCTCTCTTGAGACAAGGTCTTACTTTGTAGTCCAGGCTGGCCTTGAACTTGTGACAGTCCTCCTGCCTCAGCTGCCCCAAGTTCTGAGGTTACAGGCATGAGTTACTACCCATGGCTTGAAATGGAATTTATTTTTTTGTTTATATTTTTTAAATTTGTTTGAAATACATTTTTATTTACTTAGTGTGTGTGTGTGTGTTTCTGTGCATGTTTGTGCGTAATGCACACGTGGAGGTCAGAGCACTGCTTTGGGGAATTGGTTCTCTTCTTCTACCATGTGAGTATGGAAGATATTTAACTCAGGTTACAAGGCTTGGCAGCAAGTGCCATTGCCCATTGAGCCATTGTTGCCAGCCCTTGAGATGTAATTTCTGTGGAAAATTGATGGCTGATGAGACTAATGCCCATGAGTGAAATCTAGATAATAAAATAATTTTGTTTTGAGAAACTGACTTTAAAAGCTCAAGGACAAAGATGCCTTCTTGTCTTGTCCTAAAAAGGTTTTTAAGGAAGCTTAAAACTCACTGACTTTCAGCAAGCATAAAACCATCGGTTTACAGCTTCTGTGTCAAGAACTGCTCTGGCACGGATGGGGCTGGGGTCTGTGAAGTTGTGTCAGTAGTCTCTTGGTTTAGAAACTGTTTAATAAGAGCCTTTCAGTGGGGTTATACCAAACTGTTTTATATAGATAATCTCTCACAATGGCTATTCCTACTCAGAAACGGCCCTGTACATCTGACTTAGGGTTCATACCAAAAAGCAACTTGTTAAAAGCCTTCACCGTATTTGTCCAGACCTTTCTGTCTAAAGGATTTGTTCGCTGTACTGAGGAGCCTGAATTAGAAGTGAGCTTCCCCACAAGTAGGTCAGGCTCCCTAGTAACAGTGGTAGCTGTCCCCAGACTGTGCGCCACGGACTGTTAAAAGGGGATGAGACCGCTTTCATGTGAGCGTTTATTTCCACTGCCTCTTCCTTCCTCAGCTGCTCCTGTTCCTTTCCTGGTTGCCTGCGTTTACTGCTTCCGTGTCCTTACAGTCCTTTAATGTTAAGAACTAATCAAACCGCCAGTGCAGTCAGCGGGATTCCAATGCAGGAAGCCTCAGCCTGCCACTGGATCCTTTTTCTTGTTGGTGACTGTGGGGTTGGGCATGCTGTGCTCCGGGAATCATATGCTCAGAATGGCTGCCAGACTCTCAGGCTAGCCCTCCTAACTTAACCCATGCTGGTTTAAAAGAGTTGGGTTTTTGTTTTGTTTTGTTTTGTTTTTTACTTTTTTATTTATGTATATGTGGGTACTTACTTACCTGTATGTACACCACACGTGTGCACTACCTGAGGAGGCCAGAAGAGGGAGTCTGAGCCCCTGGAACTGGAGTTCCAGGCAGTTGTGAGTTGTCTCATGTAGGAGCTGGGAACAGAATGTGGTTCCTCTGCAAGGGCAGCAAGTGTTCTTAATCACTGAGCCATCTCTCCAGCCCCCAGCCTTAATCCTTTTAACACTGTGTTAAAGATTGGCTCCACATGGCAGTAATTTGAAAAGAAAATACCCAAGAGTTCTCAGAACTGAGCTGAAGAGATTAAGCATGGTGAGCACACACTGAAGGTTCTAAAATGAATTGGCTTACCCTAGAATAGAGGGCAGGAAAGTGTTTCTTATAAAAACGAGCCATTTGCTAGAGAGAATTAATTTGCATGAATTATGGGAAAAAAAGACTTATTACTGAAAGAACATTTTTTTTTTTTTTTTTTTTATGGTCACTATTTAAACTTGGGTGTGTGAGATCAGCACTATTTCTTTACGCAGGGTTGGCTGCCTCCATGTAGATCTTGGGATCTGTGTTAAGGGTGACCTCTCTGTGCAAACAGCAAGGCTCAATTAGGACTCACAAAGAAAACCTTCCTTTGTTTCTTCCGGATTGAAATTAGCGTTCTTAGAAAGTGTCCACCTTTCCCTGGCCAATCTGAACCAAAACCTCTGAAGTTAGCAGGCTTCCAGCCATTGATTTGGTCAAAACCGTAGATTAACCACACACTGTACATTTATCGTTGGTGGATACATGAGGGTTTTTTTGGTCTTTTGATAGTAGTCCCTCCCTGAACTTCACAGTCTAGACCTGTTCTCCACTATCCTAATGCTACATCCCTATGGGAACAAAGCCCTGATGCCTTAGGTATGACAGGAGAGTTGGAGAACTAGGGTTTTTGAGTTCCTTTTGAGGATGCCCCAATATCCTAAGCATCTCTCATAAGACCCTACTTCCTAATAGGCTGCCGTATGGACCAAGTGTTCAATGAAAACAAACACAGGGAGATAAATAATTAAACTTCATTAAAACAGAATGACCTTATACATGGCTCTAGCTTGGCCTCTAGATGTTCGTTGCTTATGGAAGCTGCCACAGCTCAGCAGCCCCCTCACAATTGTCTCACCGTGGTTTGGACCTTTGGTCTTCCAAAGTGCTGGACATTACTCTTTCCTGGAATTATAAAGCTTTTCTCCTTTTTTTCTTGCCAGACGGAATCTGACATATCTCATGCATCTCACCCAGGATTTTAAGTACAGATGTCTGCCATCAACTTTAATTTAGAAGGAAATGTTATTTTATTTTTTTGATTGTAGCCAAGTTCTTGAGTGACAGCTTTAAACACTATATTGCTTCATTTGAATGCAGACTGCATTGAATTTTTTTTGGCAAAATATATAACTTAACCATTCATAAGTATATGTTAATTGGGTTTGCCATCCTGTATAATGATTACTGTACTCTCAATTTTTAAAATGATTCTCCTACAAAAACTCTGTATCCATTTCTATTTAACAGAGTAACAGAATTCCTTGTTCCATTCCCACTAGCCCCTGAGACCTGTAGCATATGCCAGATTTTCCTCCACCCCCTAGCTCCTAGTGTGCCTAAGATGGACCTCAGGGTCTTGCACACGATGAAGCTCTCCCAAGCTTAGAAGAAGTTCAGGCTGAAGGTAAGGGTGATGAGTTACTACCACAAAGATGGTAGATTTCTGCTGTTCTGTGATGTGTGTGTGTGTGTGTGTGTGTGTATGTGTATGTTATTAGAGTGTGTGTGTGTGTGTGTGTGTGTATGTGTATGTTATTAGAGTGTGTGTGTGTGCATGCATGTGTATGCATGTGTATATGTGTGTTTCTGGGGTCAGACCCAGAGACTGCTTAGAATGTACTCTACTACCACTGCATTTCATTTACCTATTTATCTGTTATCGATATGTGGGTTGTTCCCACTTTTTGACTATATGGAAAAATGTTGTTTTGACAAATATCCTTGAAGTTCCTACATGTGCAGGTTTACCTACATTTACAGGAGTAAGGTTAATGGACCAGATGGTAGCTGTAGGCACAACCTTTCAAGAAACTCTGAGTTGATTTCCACGGCACTGTTTATACATTCTCGCCAACTGTGCCTGTGGTTCCAATTTCTTCACATCCTCCTCAGCACTTAACTCCTCTCCCCTTTCAGAATTAGAATATAGATAGGAATATAATTGTTCTGGTGGGTTTAAATGACAACTCACTGTGGTCTTGGTTCATTGGCTCACATTTCCTATTTACAAATGGTAGCAACCGTCTTCGTTACACTTTTGTTATTTGCATGTGTTGGAGAAGCATGTATTTAGGTCCTCTGGCCAGTTTTGAATTGGGTCATTTGTCCCACTGATTTTTTTTTTTTTTTGAGGCACCTATAATGTTAAGTGTATCTCTGGAAGACCTGCTTCAGTTTCAGAAGTTTTAGAATATCAGCATGTGTGTGTGAATTTTTTTTACACAGCTGTCTTATTTGTGGTGATGATAATAATCCTGTCCCAAAAGAAGATTGAACTACTTATCAATAACTGACTAAAAATCAATTTTACTTTCTATTTATTGAATCAGTATCTACTTCAGTTAAACGCTTGTTTTTACGTATACCATGTTCATTGTGTGTGGGGTTGTGTTCAATAGATCAAGCACGGCATTAGATCACTAGATTAAGAGACTGAATCTTCAAAACAATGAAGCCTTTGTATCTATTCATTTTAAATACCAATTATTAAGAGAATGTTCAAAATACTATAGAGAAAAGTGCTTGCACTTTTGATTAATTTGTATGTCACACAGTCAATTGCTCTGCAAAATGGACTACGTGATCAACTGTTGCCTCTGGTTTTGTCACTGCAGGACCTGGGGACGCTGTTCTCCATCCGGGTTGTGGGGCTCTCCTTGGCCTGCAGCTACTTATCTCCACAGGACAGCCGGCCCCTTTGCCACTGGGCAGTTGACAGGTAAGGGAAGAGACAGCTAGGGTTCTTACTGAGCTAGGTTTACAGAAGACTACATAACAATAAAATTACCCATAATGCTAGCCATTCTTTATCAGTCCCTCTCTAGTACCAGCTGCCTTGTTGGGTCCTTAGACACATCTTGCTACTTTTAAAAAAAAACCTTATTTCCAAAAGTGGCCACTTCAAAGATGAAGGAGCAATGAGACCACAAGAGATCAACTTGCTCATACTTACACAGGTGGTGACTGGAGAAACCTGAGTTTGCACCCAGATTGGTCTACCCGATGCACCCACCATGCGATTAGGCCATGTTTCAGACCCAGTTGGGATGAGTGTCCCCTTAGAGCTGGGTGAGAAGGCTATAGCTGTATCATAAGTCCTAAACTGTAAAGGGTTGTGTGGACTACGGCTTCATGGTGCTCTGCATGTCTGTTCAATAGCTTGTCATAGTGCAGCCTTGTGAAGATGTCCTCAGGGCTGGCACAATGCCCATGGGGTGATTTTGCTCTCTGAATTAGTAATTTGATCATTGTTGATATTCCTATAGAGCATAGTCCACAGTAAGGTTCTCTGGTTTCCTGACTTGGTCAGCTTGAACTGCTAGTCTGGAATGTAGAGGTAGACCAGAAGTCTCCCCAGAATACTCCATTTATATGCTCTTTAACTGGTAAGTTGGGGAGAGAGGAGCTGTGTCAGCCAGGACATGCTTTGATCTTACAGGAAAAGGAAGTACTAGGGAAGAAGGGTCCTTGTGGCATTTGGTATATTGGAGTTGACAGTTAATTCAACACGTGCTCTCCAGGCTGGCTCCAGCCTATACTTGTTGTTACCAGTCCATGACAGGAACTTGAGAGGAAGGACAAAGTAATGCAACATACACTGGAAAGAAGGAATGGGCATTGTACTTGGTATGTGTCCTCATATGGAGTGTGTGCATTCTCATCACACGGTGTGAAGATTCTGTGTGTCCAGAAATTTCTGTTGAATCTTGGTGACATTGTCACAAATTCTAACCAATATTTTGGGCATGAACTTGGCCACTTCTGTTCTTCTTGATTCAGGGTAAAACTTCCTACCCTCCACTCCCTTCATTTCTCCTGCATTTCTGAAATGAGAGGAGCCCCAGATGGTGGGAAGAGTAGATTTCTACTCACTGAGATTTTTTTTTTTACACATTGGAGGGTTTGCAAGACGTTGAGTAGTGTGGGTGGGTTTGCAGCGGCTCCTTTTGCTTTGTTGTGGGCAGGGAGGGGTGTTAGTTCTCCTGGAGCTTCATCAGTACTGGCTTTTTGGGTGAGATGCTCATTCAGGTGTTTGCCTGACTTTGTGGGGCTGTGACCAAGTCCCTGATAGGGACACCTTCAGGGGAGGGAAGATTTACTCTGTCTCATGGTTTCAGTCCATCGTAGCTGGCTCTGTGGTTCTGGGACCTGTGGTGAGGCAGAGCATCCCATGCTAGAGAAGCTTCCTTAACCTCGTGTTTGCCAGGAAACAGAGATACAGGAAGAAGTTAAGAGATAGGATACACCCACTGACCTACTCCAGATACGCTTCCCCACTAAAGAATGTCACCAGCTGGTGGCATGAGCATATGGGAGACCTTTCATATTCACACCATGGCAATGTGTCTTGTAGACACTGAAGAGGGTAGCAGGGCCCTCAGTAAAGCAGTTCATTGAGTCTCAGTAGCTAGAAGGCTTTAAGAGCTCCCGTCTCCTGAGAATATCAGTGAAAGGGCATTAAGAGGCAGTCAGAGGCCTTCAGCAGACTTGGAAACCTTTAGTGTGGTTTGGGGTTATTTTCTGTGGTGTTTCTGTTTGGACCATTCTGCTAGGGAGGAGGGGGAAAGCCGACCGATGAATCCTGAGAACTGTGGGAAGGGTCTGTTTTCTGACAGGCTTCCTCATTCTCTCCTCAGGGCTTTGCACCTCAGGAGGCCAGGAGGCCCTCCTCATGTCAAGCTGGCTGTGGAGTGGGATTGCTCTGTCACAGAGCGGTGAGTTAATAGAATTTTATTCCTGCAGACCTTGGCTAGGATAGGCCCCTGCCCATAAATTTTTCCTGGACCTAGAGTTTCACCTAATTAGAGTGAATCCTGTACATACACCTATGTGAATCCTAATTAGTGTGTCCTGTACATACACTTCAAGATGATGGATGCCATTTCTCTGAAAGAACTTACGACTGTCTATTTAAATAGCCACGATGGGCAGGGTGACCATGGTGAGGTCCGTGGGGGGGTTAGGTGTAGTAAGTGCTCATAAAGCCCTCAGCCTGGGCCATTCACTGCTCAGAGCACTAATTTCCGATGAACTCTTGGTTTCGTCTTCATCCCATTCTACGTGGGAGGACTCTGAGTTGCCTAGAGGCTGAAACTGAGATGCACAGAGGTTAAGCAATGCCTACAGAGCTGGGGTTTGAACCCGTCCTGGTTGGCTTGAATCTGGGGTCATCACTTCACTTGGCTGCCTCTCATAGCACCTAGTAAATCAGCCAGACTTTGTAAAAGGGCATGTTTCAATCCAGCAAGTACTGCTTCCTCTTTTGCCAGATGCTCAAGCTGGTGCTAAGTTGGGTAAGCCTAGGACTTGATTCTTTGAGGGGCTGGTTGGGGAGACAGGTGATTCCCTAAGAGTGAGTGCAAAGTCAGGGGTGCAGGAGGTTTTAGGGACCCACAGGGAGGGTAGCTCTGCCTGTCCAATGCCCTGCCCAGGTTTTCTGTAGAGGCAGTTAGGTCCTTGAGAGAGAGAGCGCACACGCTCTGAATGCTGTGTCCTCTCATCCCATCCAGCCTGTTTGGGAGCCTCCAGGAGGAACGGGTCCAGGATGCAGACAGCGTGCGGCGGCAGCAGCAGGCACACCAGCAGCCCAGCTGTACCCTGGACGAATGTTTTCAGTCCTATACCAAGGAGGAACAGGTCTGTCCCCTCCCCCTCCCCCACCACGCTAGTCCCTGGCTGGGAGGGGAGCTGGGTGTCTTGTGGTTGTGCAGTGGTAGGTTGACTGTGTCCTGTGGTGGCCTCACAGTCTTGATGGCTTCCTTTCCAGCTGGCCCAGGATGATGCGTGGAAGTGCCCTCACTGCCAAGTCCTCCAGCAGGGTGTGGTCAAGCTGAGTTTGTGGACTCTGCCCGACATCCTGATCATCCATCTGAAACGGTTCTGTCAGGTGGGAGAGAGAAGGAACAAACTCTCCACGCTGGTGAAGTTCCCACTATCTGGACTCAACATGGCTCCCCATGTAGCTCGGAGGAGCACCAACTCCAAGGCAGGGCCTGGCCCTTGGTCCTCCTGGAAGCAGCCGATCTGCCTCCCCACCACCTACCCACTGGACTTCCTCTATGACTTGTATGCTGTCTGCAACCACCATGGCAGTCTGCAAGGTGGGCATTACACAGGTGAGCCTTGCCATGCCTATCTGTGCAGCAGCCATTGCCATGGGACTTGGCTCTAGCCCGAGCCTCAAGAATTGGTCCCCAGAATTGGTGCTTCTTGAAGGCCAGCACTCTCTCCATCCACTGTGGCCGGTTTGTCACCCATAGCACACAGGGGGAAAAAGAGACAGTGCCCAGTCCTCTGAGAAGCCGGTCTTGACTTAGACTGAGTGCTGCACTATGATGTTAGTAACGCCTGGAATTTATAGGCACATCAAATATGGGAGGGTAAAGTACCAGAACCAGGATGTGATGTTTGCCCTCATTCATGATACAACACGGGGAGTCTCACTTACTAGGTTGGCATCCCTTTATGTCTAGGGGTGCTTTTAATTTCTATTCATCTGGGTCATTTAGAAGCAGTAGACAAAGAGAGAAACAAACTACTGAGCCACTCTCATGGTGAAGCCTTCCCTATGGGTATTCTCAGAGATGGCGTGACTGACCACTTCTTGACCAATGCCGTTCCTTCCGTCCCATCTTAGTGATCGCAGAAGCCTGTAGGCGAGCTGTTGGCGGCAGCGCTTCCATGTCCAGTGGGTACACAGTTGTGGAGGCTCATCCCTGTAAGCCCCATGAGAAGCTTGGGACATGGTCTCTGATGCCACTCTGCTATACAGTGCCCTTGGAGAGAAAGAGGGAAACAAGGACCTTGTGAGCGAACAGAAAAAGGTTGAAGGATGGGGACTTGGCTGATCATATGAAGGGTGCTCTTGTGCTGCTCTACTGTGCTACCCGACCGGTTCTGCACAGCTGTCCTGCTCCAGGTGATGGGCTACCAGTTTCAGCCTGGAGGACCCTGTCCAGTCAGATCCCCAGTCTTTCCCCCCTGGACTAAAAATAGCTCAGCACAAATCCCTTGAAAGCTACATGTATGGACATCTGGGAGCCATCTTTCCCACTGTATTTGCTTGAGAATTTAAAAAATAATAATATTTACTTTTTTGAAATTAAAATACATCATTTGTCCCCCTTTTCTCTCTCCAATGCCTCTCATGTACTCCCACCTTGCTCTCTCAAATTCATGGTCTCTTTTTCTTTAATTGTATATGTGTATATACAACGTATATTCCTAAACATGGAATACAACCTGCTCAGTCTATATAATGTTATGTGCAATCTCAGGCCTGACCACTTGGTATTAGATAACCGATTGAGGAAGGGGGAGCTCTTCCCTGGGAAGGACTATTTCTTCCTTATTGGCTTGTCCTTCTTTGTCTAGGGCGGAGGTCTAGGAGACAGTCTCACAGCAGACTTCCTTTTCCTCTGGCTCTTACAGTCTTCCCACCCACCCTGCCTCGGTGTTCCAAGGCCTAGGTGCGGGAGCTGTGTCGTAGATGTGTCAGCTAGGGCTGGGTACCACACGGTCTCTTGTTCTCTGCAGCTTGGTCAGCTGTGGTTTTCCATATTCATCTCTCCCTATTGCGAAGAGAGATTTCTTTGGTGAGGAGTGAGAGCACCACTCTTCTATGGGTATATGAGTAAACACTTAGCATACAGTTAGGGATTGTGCTGGTTTAGTAAAGAGGCAGTAGTAGGTGCTCCATACAGGACATCATAGACAGTCACCAGCTTCTTCACTCAGAGGAGCACAGTGGCTCCCCAGAGAGGGCAATGGAAGTACAACATTGGAGCCACCGCATGTCTTACAATGCCTTTGCTGCCACCCTTGACTGGCAGCCTGGTTGGACAGGATTCTAGCTCAATGGTCATTGTCCCGTAGTCTTGGGACAGGGATATTCCAGGGGGAGTGGGGGTAAGGACAAGGCTCTTGCTTTGGAGATGGGGCAGCCAGTTTCCTTTTCTTTTCTGGGATCCAGTTTCTTTCTGGAAGCATTCAGGTCCTTTATCACTGCTGCTCTGGAATTTCGCAGGCTGCCCCTCTGTGTGGGTCTTTTCGTTCACCAGGTCTCGGGAGGCAAAGGCTTGCTCTTCAGTTCTGGAAATGCTCTTGTATTTATTTTTAAAAATTAAAAAAAAATCACTACAAACTGACAACCTAAAGAGGGACCCTTAAACACACTGTGACACACTATATCTATCTATCTATCTATCTATCTATCTATCTATCTATCTATCTATCTATCTATCTATCTACTGCAATGATTTTTTTTCCACTCTGTTGCTGGGGAGGTTGCAAGGGTAGAGGGTAGGTATAAGGAGAGGAGGGGGTATGAGTAGAATTGGGGTAGGTGCCTGATGTGAAATTCACAAAGAACCAAAAAAGAATTAGACAGAGAGACAGAGAGAGAGAGAGAGAGAGAGAGAGAGAGAGAGAGAGAGAGAGAGAGAGTGCGAGTGCACCTTAAGCTTCACTCTGCCACTCATTTTTAAACACAAGAGTTGAATATAAATCCATAGCTGGATTTTTTTCAGTTCGTGATCTGCCTTAGTGGTTTCCACACTGGTATACAGAGGAATACAGAGGATTAGGGCACACACACTCATTCTTTTGCTTTGCAATATTGCTGCAATAATAACCTTTGACGTGTCATTTCTTCCACGATAAGCTTTTGATAGGGGGAATTTCAGAATGGAGGTAGCTAACTTGTGTGTGCCTTTCTCAGACATGCTTAAATGGACATGCTTAAAATAGGAAAACAAAAATGTCCATTTTTAGCTAGAACTGATTTCTGTACACTCTGTTAATGCCTGGAGTATTTGCTAATCACTAACAGTTGGCTAACTTCAGGACCAATGGGTTCAGGAGCTGTGCACTGAGCTTGGAGGGCCACATGTTTATAGCCGGCTGGAGGTGGTCAGAATCATGTTCATCTTCCTGTAAATGTTGGGCTCCAGTCCTCACATAGGAAAAGGCAACCAGGAGACTCACTTTTCTCTTCCATGGCCATCAAAAGATAGATGTGCACTCTGACATGTCTCAGTATAATCGGATGAGCAGTGGGTGATGGTACTGGCTGACCTTGTCACTCGAGGCCCCGTGTTAGGAGAGACTGTGCCGGATGAGATGACAGTGTGCACTCACCCTCCAGTGAGCAGTCCTGGCTAAGATACCCTGGCTGAGAAACTTGTCTTTTTCTAGTTTTTACAGAAGTCAGTTCTAGCTAAAAATGGACATTTTGTCGTCCTACTTTAAGCGTCTCCATTTTGAGCTCTGCTGGGGGCGGAGGGGGGAAGCATCTTCCTGCCTTGGGGCTCTAAGCATTGAACTTGGGGTTTGAACCTTTACAGCCTATTGCCGGAACTCTCTGGACGGCCAGTGGTACAGCTATGACGACAGCACAGTGGAGGCCCTGCGAGAGGATGAGGTCAACACCAGGGGGGCTTACATCCTGTTCTACCAGAAGCGGAACAGCATCCCTCCCTGGTCAGCCAGCAGCTCCATGAGAGGTGTGTGCCACAGCTCAGGAAGGGATGGGTTTAGAGGTCATATTAAGAGTTGAGATGTCCTGGGCCAGTGAGATGGCTCAGCTGTAAGGATGCTTACCACCGCCCTTAGCAACTTGAGTTGATCCTTGGAACCTATTCCTGCTAGTTTTCTCTGACCTCCACACATGTGCTATTGGGGCACACACACACACACACACACACACACACACACACACACACACCCCACATTCTTTTCCTAATCATTATTGGAAAACAGCCAGAGAAAATGAAGAATCTCCTGGGTTTGACTCAAAACTATCTCAATCCCAGGGGCAGCTGAGACAGGAGGATCATGAGTTTGGACTAGCCTGGGCTACTCAGTAAACTCCTCAGGCAATATGCAGTGTTTAACAGTAATAAACCTATCAGTGATGGCCAGAGGGAGGTATCCTTATATGTCCATTATGGAGGTTTGGCTCCCTTGAACTTCATGTGTTCACTGTATGTTGTCCTGTAGGATCTGGTGCTGTGGGTCCTGGGGGCAAATGCTATCACTCTGAGGATGGCTTTTGTTGTGACTACTAAAATCCTAGAAATATGGCTCTGGAAGAGTAGTCCCATTTAGGAAGCTAGGGTTGGCGACAAATAATTTCATAGAAGACATTTGAATGCACCAAGGAACCCATCTTTCCTGTGTTCACTAAACATCATGGTTCTAAGGATGTCCCATTGCAGGCTTCCCCTCTGGCCTTCACCCTTGTCTCTATAGTTCCCCTCTGGTTCTGTTAGTCCAGGGCTGAAAGATAGGAGTCATCTTGGGACTGTTGGGGTGGGCCTGGGAACCTGGTGGTAGAACAACTCTCCACCTAATGCAGGGTCCTCGGAGACGTGCCAGGTCCAGCTCTCTCTTTCGCTTCTTCCACAGGCTCCACCAGCTCCTCCTTGTCTGATCATTGGCTCATGAGACTCGGGAGCCTCAACAGCAGCACAAGGGGAAGCTTGCTGTCCTGGAGCTCTGCCCCCTGCCCCTCTGTGGCCCGGGTACCCGACTCTCCTGTCTTCACCAATGGTGTCTGCCACCAGGACAAGGGTATGTGGTTAGACTGTATTTTTTTCCCCCTGCTTTTCATTGTGAAAGCGTTGGCACCTCATACCGGGAACAGAAAGTTGGTTCTGATAAGAGGTGTGTTGGGGTCTTCCTAACACTCACCTGCCTCTCCATCCATCCATGATCCTCCTCCATCCACAGACACAGTGGCCCTTTCGATCCACAAGTTGTGTATTGGTAGTCAGTCAACCACGGATGGGTAGCAGAAAAAAAATTAGACTTGTAAACATGGGCAGAGTATTTTCTTGTCATTTCCTAAGAATAACAACTATGTATGTAACAGTTATACTGCATTGGGGATGATAGGGAACTGCGTGGTTATTTAAAGCATACAGGAATGTACAGGAATATAAAACACACAGGAGGGTATGTATCAGTTACATGCAAATACTACAACAATTTCTATTAGGGATTTGAGCATCTTCAGGAGCCAATCTTCATGAGCTGTGAGGAACTACTGCATCCTCTTTCTGATCCCACAGAGCTTAGTACCTCATGGAACGGATACGAAAGCTAACCCAGCAATGACAGCAATGCAATTTAAAGCAGGGACAAAGGGAAAGAGGTGAAACGGGAAGGAGCTAGCAGAGGCTGAGGAGGATACAGGGAGCCCTGACTGGTACAGGGGGGAGGTGACGTGAGTAGAGGCCTCAGCAGGGACAGGGGATTGATGCTCATGCAGAAGGCTGGGAACATGTTCATTGCAGACGCTATGCACAATGGGCATGTGGTCAGGGGAGGGGCAGAAGAAACCGCAGCCTCAGAGCAGAGTGAGGAGGGCGGGGGGAGTGGATGGGCAGCTTATGGTGTGCCGTTTGGACTTTACTTCAAGTGCCGTGGATAGTGGGTGAGAGTTTGGAGCAGGGCAGTGATCAATATGGTTTATAAATTACATTTTTAACCTTTATTTTTATTTGATGTGTATGGGTGCTTTGCTTCCGTGTTTGTCTGTGCATCACATGTGTGCAGTGCTCAGACTAGAAGAGGGTATCAGACCCCCTGGGACTAGAGTTGCAAACAGTTGTGAGGTGGGTCCTCCCTAGGTTCTGTAGAAGAGCAACCAGTGCTCTTAACCACTGAGCCATCTCTTCAGCCCCTGGTATGTATGTGTGTGTGTGTGTGTGTGTGTTTTATGCTATGTGTTTGAATGTTTTTCATGCATGGATATATGAGCACCATGTGAGGAGTGACTAGTGCACTTGGAGCTCAGAAGAGGACATCAAATTCCCTGGAACTGGAGTTATAGAAGGTTCTAATCCAGTATGTGGGTGCTGGGAATTAAACCTCTATCCTCTGGAGGAACCGCAAATGTTCTAACTGCTGAGCCATCTCTCCAGCCCCCCTGGGCTACTCCATCCACTGCAGGAAGAATACATCAGGGGCAGCCATGCATGTCAGACAGAAGGGCTATTAGGAGACTGTCTTGTGGTTGTAAGATCTGGCTGCATGTGTTGAGGAAGGGATGGTTAGATGGTAGATCAACTAACTGAATTTGCTGGTGTTGGATGCAGCATTGGAAAGAAGGAAAATGACCTAGGATACCTTGGCCTTGGTTTAAGATATAGCTACATTGTGTAGTTGGGTAGGAAAGGGGTCAGTTTTGAAAGAAGCCACATAATTTAGGGCAGGTAGTTCAGCAAGGTATTCGTAGCAGCATAAGAACCACAGAGACTAAAGTCACCAGCACATAGGCAGTGAAAGCCACAGGCTGACGGAGCTCTCCATGGGGATTATGAAGCTAGCACAGAATGCAGACTGAGGACCAAGTCTGGCAGCTGTATTGTGCAGGGCTTGAGTGGAGGTGGAGATAGAACTGAGAAAGAGCCAGGGCCAGGGGAGCAAACCAGGCGAGGCTCATTCCCAAGTGCTGGAAAAGGGCCAACTGTGTTCAGGACTAAGGGATGCAGAGCACTGGTCTGGCTGGAGGGCCACCAGTGACTTCCAGGGGCATTTCTGGGTGGGAGGGAATGGAAGCCCAGCCTCAGTGCAGAAAGTAATGGTGCATGTGTGCTTCATCATGCAGCGTGGTGAAAGGCTAGTAGCTGAAGCTGCACAGGAAGCACAGGAAGCCGTGCCCAGGGCATTGTCTGCTTTCCTTTGCTGAAAGAGCTGACAGAGCATGCTCGTGTTCAGGTGACCTCATTCAGTGGAGAAACTGCAGGACAGCAGAGGACAGGATGGTTATAGACACAAGTCTCTACATGTGTGTGTGTGTCTGTGTATGTGTGTCTCCTTGGGCAAAGAAAAGTGGTCACATGACTTTTAACATTTTCAGTCAGGCATGGTAGTGCACACCTTTAAATCCCAGCACCAGGGAGATAGAGACAGGTAGATCTCAGTGAGTTTAAGGCCAGGATGGTCTACAGAGTGAGTTGCAAGACACCCAAGGCTACACAGAGAAACCTTGTATCAAAAAGACCAAGTTAAATTTTAAAAATTTGTATGTTTCCTTTAGTTCCTAATTTAGTTTTAATATAAAATCTTAATAGAAATTTATACAAATATAAATATCACATACATAGAAACGTTACCCTAACATTGGTGATTGTGGCATCAATGTGTGATGCACTTTAACACATCCACTATGAGTACATATTAGATAAAACATGCATAAAATATTTACTAAACTAATATACTACTAGTAAATATGTACCCTAATTATATGTGCACATCCGATGAATAAAGTGAATATAATTATGGTCCAGGTTAAGAGATAGAGTTTTGTGTTGGAGGTGTGGCTCGGTGGCAGAGCACTTGCCTACCAAGCACTGGACATTGGATTTAGTCCCCAACACCAATGAAAGGAGGGAGAGAGGGAGAAAGAGAGGGAGGCAGGGAGGGAGGGAGGTAAGGGGGATAAAAAGGGGGGAGTGAAAGAAGTGGGTAGGAAGGAGGGAGGGTAGGTAGACGGCTAGGAAGATAGATCAGTGGCTCTGGATTCCTACCCCCTCATACCTATCTCATTCATTACTTCCCACTCTACCAGAATCTATGCCAGATTAGTTTTACTGTGCTAAGTAAAGGATGGCCAGGGGCCAACTGTGACACACCTGTTAGACTTTATTCCAGGCACAGTGAGTAGCTGCTGGAGAGTTTGGAGCAGGGCTGTAGTCAGTCTGGTTTATATGTAAAAATGCACGTTTACAAGGATGAATTTTACCTGTGAAGCCATATGGCGTACGGGCTTTCTGTTTGCCTTGTTTTGTTTACCAGTGTTCTTGGGAGGTGCACCTGGTGTGCATAGCCGTGAGTGGTTTTTTTCTTTTACTTATTTTACTTATAGATAAAAATCAACCCAGAGATTCATAGTTCTCTGTTCAGAAGTTAGCGAGAAAGGCTAGAAGCAGAGACAGGGATTAGGAAAAAGGGTGAAGGGTGAAGTAGGGGATCAACCTCTGCTCTCCATACGTTCACTACGGAGTGGAAGTTTCTGTAGATGTAGCACAGACGTCAGCCCTGGAGAAATCTCGCCTGCTTGTCAAAGGAAGTGTCTTGAATTACTACAGATTTTCAATTCCTGAGATACTGGTGGATTCTTTGTGAATCCATGCAGTGTCTCAGTGGGGCCCACATGATGGATTATCTCTGGATGGCGTCTACCATTTGGCAGGCGGCATAGCCTCTCTTACCAGATTTTCCCACATTGTAAGGACAGGTCACATTTTATTCTAGTGTGGCTAGACTTAGGGAGTTATAATCAACAGTAACAGATGAGTGAGCTTAACCTGGAAATTCCAAACGCTTCAAAATATAAAATCTCTTACCAATATCATGCCATTACCTGTAGAAAATTTCACACCATGAAATCCTGTCTTATGTACCAATTATTAAGATATTACATAAATCAGTTTTATGCTTGTGCATATGGCATATATATATATATATATATATATATATATATATATATATATGGTGCCTAAAAAGCTCATGCTTAGAGATGGGTTCTATCTTCATTATTCTATCTATCTCAACATCTGAAGAGATTTGAAACCATCTACACTTCTGGTCCCAAGCACTCTGGATATACCGACCTGTATTGCTGTGACATTTGGGCTCATGTCTTCTGCTGTGCATATGCCTGTGTTTCCATTGAGTCCACCCCTAGGGGTGGAATTGCTGGGCCCTGGTCTATGTGCTCACCCACTAGCTGCTTGTTTCCATGTACTTCAGCCATCACTATATCTGAGAACACAGTTCCTGACACATCCCAGAGTCCCAGTCGATAGCAGTGAGTGGGTCAGGGTGATGAGAGAGTCTTCTCGCTACCTTCTGCTTTATGCTCTGGTGTTTGGCATTTTGGGTTTCCCACCATTTCACCACTAGGTGGAATGCTGCAGAAGTAAGTGTGTGTGTGTGTGTGTGTGTGTGTGTGTGTGTGTATCTTGAGAACCAGTCCAAGTCCTGACAGTTCATTTCCGTGGGACTGAACTGGATGCAGCCGAATCTTGCTTTCACCAGGTACTTCTTTTTCTCTCACATTGTTCTGGCTGTACCTTTGGGAGAGTGCCTGTAAACAAGAGAAGGTCTCTTCCAGCTTGTTCCTTCCTGTCAGTACTGCCTGTGAGAAAGTTATTGGTTTATCTCCGCCCTGTCAAAAAGCATGGCACCTCTCTCCCATGGAGAAATGTTTGGAACACCCTTCCTTTAAGAGGCATCTCGAAAGAATGTCCCGGGGTTTTCAGAGAAGTGTTAGGTACATCCCTGGGGATGTTACAGAGACACAGGCACCACCTACAATGGGATGGGCCCACACATATTAATCCATGGCCTCCGCATCTGTTTCTGCCAGACAGACCAGGGCAGGAATGGCACTCCAACTGTCCTCTGAGGCTCTCAGCTGCCAACAATGTGAAAACATTCAGATTTCTTCTGCTTGGATATTGGAAGAGCCCTGCTTTCCAAGGGAGTCTCCCCCTTAGTATTTCTTAATTAATGACTGATGTGGGTGGGCCCAGCCCATTCTATGTGGTGCCATCTGTGGACTAGTGGAGCAGAGTGCTATAAGAAAGCAGGCTGAGGCTGAGCAAGCCATGAGGAGCAAGCCAGAAGCAGCACCCCTCCATGGCCTCTGCATCAGCTCCTGCCTCCAGGTTTCTGCCCTGACTTCCCTCAGTGATGAGCTATGGATGTGGAAGTGTAAAGCAAATAAACCTTTTCCTCCCCAGCTTGCTTTTGGTCATGGCGTTTGGTCATAGCAATAGTAATCTTGACTAAGACAGAGTTTATTGGGGCTTATAACTCATAGATTTGGGGCAAATATGAAAAGGAGGTGCTGGAGAGCCAAAGGAATATAAAAACACCCTACCTTTACAACTGCAGGAAGCTGTAACTATGTTTAAAAAAAAAAAAAAAAAAAGGAAAGGAAAGGACTAAAGGAAGGAAGGAAGATAGATCTATCCCATGGGGTCCTTCCCAGAGACCATTGTGAGTAGAGGGCCCTGGCGCTTAGGTGTCCCCAGCTTGTTAGGACAAATCTTTGTCCTGATAATCATCCTCTATGGCTTTCCTTGGGCGTTAAAGGTTTTAGTAGGTCATCTTCCTTCCCAGATAGTATGTCACTTCAGCTTTCATTTCCCTTGTGATGGCATCTGGGAATTTCAAGAATTCAGGGCCGTGCGGTCATCTTTTTTATTCTTTGTTTCCAATTTGGCGAATTAGGGTCCAAGAATGACCTTCTCAAAAGTTATCTTCTTTCATGGAAAAAGTCTGTTTTGTTATTTTATAAGTGCTCTGTGTACCTATGAATTAGCAAGTAGCCTTTTTGAGGCTTGCACACTTACTATCATATATAATATTAGGTGATTGGTTGCTTTAGTCCTTTCCCCCACGTCGCTTTAAATATGTCTCTTCTTGTTATTGTTTGTTTTTGTTTTTGGAAACAAAATATTATGGCTCAAGTTGGTCTTGAACTCACGATGCAGCCAACAAAAATCTCAACCTCCTCTCGTCATCTCCCGCGTGTTGGGTTTATGGCTGTGAGCCAACTGGGCCTGGCTTTAGATTCCATTCCCTTCTGACTATGAAGGAGACCCATTGAGATCTTCAGCAGAGCTGGGTTTTGACCATGTACTCTGTAAACATTTATAATTGTTGCATAGAGTTGGGAGCTATTTGGTAATAAGTGTCGGAAAGTTCACGACGATTGGATTTTTTTTTTTGTATATATAAATTGTGATTTTTATCATTGTAATTATTCTTTATCTGTTCTCTGTTTTTCACCTTGAATTCCACACTGATAATTTTGTCTCTTCTTTCTGTATTATGTTTGGTTTGAATAATGTGTACACACACACACACACACACACACACACACACACACACACACACATATACCACATGCATACATTACCCCTAGGTGCCAGAAGGATGATTCTTAGCTGCTGTGTGCTCTTGATCATGGAGCTTTTGGGTCCAGCTCCCTGACCTTGAGGTCAAAAATAAAGAGCCAATTTGTTGTTGCTGTCCTCACTGTGGTGCTGGGAGGTAAACCAGGGTCCTCATGCATGGGAGCACTGTGCCACTGAGCCCCATCCCTGGTTGTGTTCCTGTGCTTTAAAAAAAAAAAAAAAAAAGAATCCAGCTCCCTGGATGGGAGGAAAGAAACAGTACAGTGTTCTGCTAAAGCGTTCCTTGCTGGGTTTCCTCCTTCCCCGCCTTGTTCCCTCATCTTGGTTGAGTTGGTTGCCGATGGTTTCCTTTCCTAATTAATTTGCAAGTTCTGCTTTTCTTCCCACCTTGTTCCTGTGTGCTTTCTCAGTGTTGGCGATCAATCACGTTCTCCTGCCATTAGAAGGCGGTAAGAAACCAGCTGTTTCCGGCCAGGCATTCTGCTTCCTCAGGAGCTGGAGCTGTGCCCTCCCCTCTTCTCCCCTCTGACATCCTTCCCACAGTGAGAGGTTTGAAACCCTTTCTCCATCTCCCTCTGCCCCGTTGGGGATTCTTCCCCCATTGTGCTGTAGTTGGTAGAGTCTCCCCCACTGCTGCTACAGTTCCTGTCCTGTGCACCCAACGTGGCTTGAGTTGACCTTCAGAGGCTTCCTGGCCCTCCTTGTGGAGGATGGACAGTCCGTGGAATGCCTTATGAGATGCACTGTGGCCTTGTGTCTGTCTTCTTTGCCCTCTGCCCTGAGATCTCTGCTCTGCCTTGTGTTTGTCAGAGCCCTTCAGGCACAGTGAGCTCTAAGTCCTTAGCAGCCAGAAGTATTTCCTTCACCCCAGTGGGTGGCAGCCTGGCTGGCCTGGGGCTCTGGGGTTGTAATTCTTTACTTTCTGCATTGGTAGCTGGTTTCCCACGCTCTCCTTGCCCCAGGGCTGCAGGTGAGAAACCCAGACTGTTCTTTTTCACGGGAGTGTCTCTTGTTCTCCCTGGCTGGAACTTTTTAAGACTCTCTCTGACCTCAGAGTTCAGAAATTCTAGCACATGCCTGGGTGTTCGGCCCCACCCAGCCCCCAGATGCCTTCCTTCTGCACACTCGGGCCATTCTTTGGGACTCTCGTCTTGTATTCCCCTTGATTTATTGTCTTTTGCCTTCAGATTCCTCTGGTTGCTTGCTGTGGCTCCTGGCTCTACCTCTCCGCTCTCCTCCGTTTTCCCACGTGGTCTTACGACTACCATTTTGCTCCAAGTGCAGAGGCGTCCAACCTTTTAATGTGACGCTTTCACTTACAAGTATGCTGAGTCATATTTATAGCTATCCTGGGACAGGTGCAGGCTCCCGGTTACACACCTGCTGGGATGTGAGATAATTCTTATCTATTTACTGACTCATGGGATCTTAGCGGTGACCCAGTAAGCCTGGTCAGGTCACACTTTCCAGCCCTGATGCTGTCTCTGTCCCTCAGGGTCATTGGTTGCACACCTCTGTGTCTTTAGGAGCGGCTCTCCTGTGTCGTTGCGGCTGTTGCTCTTTGTTTGGTTTTGAGTTATTCTGTTTCTGGTCCTCTCTGTTGTCATTTCTACTTTGGGGCAGGCTCTCACTGTGGAGGGCTGCTTGGCCAGAAGCTCAGTCTCTCAGCTTCCTGAGTGATGGGATTCTAGGTGTGAGTCCAAACACCCATGCTGGACCCTGTTGCTGCTTTCTCCGTTTCTGCCCACAAGGCTTTGCTCTTCCCTCTCTAGAGCGAGGGGGCACTTGGGGTGAGAGAAGGGACGGTGACTCTGGCTCCCAAGGGATGGTGGTTGACATCCAGCCTTTCTCTTGCCCATTTTTGTCTACCTGGCTCAGTCTCAGAGGAAGACTAGCCCTGGCCTATTTGTAGACATTGCCTGAGCTTCTCGGGCACCACAGGGAAATTTGGGGTCCAGTTTGTTCTAGGTTGCCTCTGCCCTCCATACAGAAGTAGCAGCCAGGCTACTCATGTACTCAAGAGACATGAGAGCAGAAGGAACAATTAAACTAGGAGCAGAGAGGTGCTGAGAGACCTTTAAACATGGATATGGGGCTCGGAAGCTATCGTGGGTGCACATAGCGCAGGCCCTTCTCTCCTGGGTTCCAGCTCTGTTTGTCTCTGGTGCGCGCCCGACACAGCAAGTTCACTTCTACCCCAGGGTCTTTGCACTTGCTGCTCCTGAAATCTGGAACTCATCTTCCTCAGATCTCCCCCTGCATCCCTTCCTCCTTTCCCCCTTCCTCTCTCCTTCCTCCTCTCCTTCCCTCCCTCCCTCTTTCAGTTAGGTCTCACAGAAATTGCTCATTCCTCATGCCCCACCCTCCTCTTCTTCCTGACCCCACCTTGTTCACTGTAGCTTTTACCACTCACTGTGTTACACAATATCTTATGTTTTGTTTTTTGTCAACCCCCAAGAACACAGCCACTTTCTTTTTCTTTTCTTTCTTTCTTTCTTTTTTTTTTTTTTTTTTTTTTTTTTTTTTTTTTTTTTTTTTTTNTTTGGTTTTTCGAGACAGGGTTTCTCTGTGTAGCTCTGGCTGTCCTGGAACTTACTTTGTAGGCCAGGCTGGCCTCGAACTCAGAAATCCACCTGTCTCTGCCTCCCAAGTGCTGGGATTAAAGGTGTGCGCCACCACACCCAGCCACACAGCCACTTTCTACTTGCATTTTTGTTATGGTTATGATACAGGGTCTCTCTATGTAGCCCTGGGTGGGTTGAAACTATGTAGACCAGGCTAGCCTCAAACTCACAGGGATTAGCTTGCCTCTGTCTCCTGAGTGCTGGGATTAAAGCCATGTGCACCATCCCGGGTTTTATTTGTATTTTTTTCCCCAAGCACTGAAAAAAAATCTTGAGCACACAGTAGGCTTTTCTTAAATATTTTGGGGATAAATTAATGGGTGGATGTTAAGATGTGATGGAAACCTTTAGGGATATTGAAAGTACTTGACCCATTGAAGATGAACTAAAGGATGGGGAGAAGAAGCCCTAAGGCTCCCGCCGGCAGCACAGTGTGACCTCAATTTGGAGATCACATCACTGGCCCAAGGAACAGAAGTGACTTAAGAATCAAGGTGTCTGTGTGCAGACGGGAACAGAGGAGGCATCTCTTGGAGCAGCTGCCCTGTGGTTGGTTGGAGCTTGTATACCTCAGCAAACCAAGGGCCCACCACAGAGGGGTCCTGGAGGGCCTGAGAAGATGACTGTCTATTGCAGGGTGTCTCCAACCTCCAGAAAGATGCAGCTTAAGACTATAGGCCTTGGGCTGAAGAAAGAGGTGGCTCCGTGGTTAAGAATGTTTGTTCTTGCCAAGGATGTGGGTTCAATTCCCAGCAATGACATGGCTACTCATATCTATCTGTAACTCCAGTTCCAGGGGACTGACACCCTTTTCTGACCTCTGCAGGCAGGCACAAAGCTCACACACGGTACACATATATGTAGAGACAAACACACATAGAATAAAAATAAATAAATGTTTTAAAAAAAAAAAAAGACTGTAGATCCATTGTGGCTCTCAGGCTTCCTGGATCCCATCCTCCTTCCTTGCTCCCAGCTTTCCAGATGGCCCCATCTCCCAGGGGAAAGGCTTTGGTACTGGATACGAGGCCGACTGGTTAGTGCGCAAGCGCCCGTATGGGTACCTGCTGCTTTTCCTCTCTGCTTATACCATTTACTTCTCAGTTTATCTAAGGTTCTCCGTCCCCACTCCCTCAGATCCTGTTATGGGGCAATAAATAGATGAAAAGAAATAAAGGATGCTTTTTCTCCAAAAGAGGAGTCCTTTGGGTGTGTGTAGTGTGGGTTGCTGTCAGCTCTGGCCCAGGGCCCTTCCACACCAGGAAGAAGGGAGAGGTGGTTATTTACGGCAGCAGCCAGGTCCTCTCGCTCCCCGCCAGGGTTCCAGGCCACTCCAGCCTGGAGGGTGAAGGGTGAGAAGCCACAGCTTTGTCCTCCTGATGCAAAGCTTCCCTCTCTGCCCTTCTCAGGGCTGGGGACGAGGAACAAGAAGACTTCACACACACCTCAGCCTCCAGAGCTGTGTTTTATCTTTCCCCAGGTGTGGGGATTGAATGGCGGAGCCACAAGGTCAATGCAAACTGAAATGACAAAGTATTTTGGGTGGAATTAGGTCTATTCCTAGCCAGTCTAAAGAAAAGCTCTAAAGAAAAAGATAACAAAAATGGCATGTGAACCCCCCCCCCCCCCCGACAGGCGAGAGCCCCATGAATCCTCTGCTATCTGCCCGAGGCTGGTTCAGTACTTTTTCCCTCCCCCTGGGGGCCTGCTTTCTCAGCTACTGGGCAGATGTGTCCTTGTGCACTTAGATTCTTATCCCAGCATTCGCTGTGACTTTTGCTCTCCTTGACCTCACACCTGTGTGCCTGAGAATTTCAGGACATCCCCACATGGGTATTTTGTGGCTAAAGTCCTTGATTATCTTTAAAGTCAGTCTCTGTCATTGACCTTTGGGACTGTTGTAACAGAAATACGCTGGGGTCTTACCAGTGACAGAAGTTTATTCCTCATGGCTCTGCAGGATGGAATCTGGGGGCCAGTTAGGTTGGGTTATGGTGAGTCCTCTTCTTTGATGCAGAGTCAGAACTCTGGTTTCCCCTACCTCTTCTGGTAAGGACACTGTTTGAAAGCTATGACCTTGGGGTTAGAGTTTCGACTTAGGAACTGGGAGGGATGTAAGCCTTCAGCCGATAACACTCTAACTCCATGAGTAGCCTATGGTCGGCAGCCAGCTGTGGTCGCCAGCACCGTGCTTATGTACTTGACCGACTAGCACGCAGCCTACATGGAGGGGTCAGTGCATGTCAGGTGCCAGGCAGTCTTGCCAGTGTGGTGATGGTGACACTGCTTGGGAAGGGCACCGGATGCTGATCATTGTATATTATTTTTAGAAGGGCTGAGCTATAGAAAAGAATTAGGAAAGTAGGTAATGAAGTAGCAACACTCCTCAGCCCCTCCCCCGTTTCATCACTTTGGGTATCCATTTCTCTAACCTGCTGTGTATGTCCATCTTCACATGCATGCATAGTACGTTTTGTGTGTGTGTATGTGTGTGTGTGTGTGTGTGTGTGTGTGTGTCTGTATCTGTGTGTGTCTCCAAGTTGGATCACAATGCCTTATAGGACTCTAACCTACTCACTTAAGACTATATACCAAAACCACTTTCCCAGCTATTTACAGGCAATTGCTAACTACAATAAGACACAAAGGCAGCAGTGGCAAATTGGATAAAATGAAGCCTACAGTTACTTTGTTTTCTCTTGGGCTCAGTATGGGATATGTGGCAGACTTTCTTTCATTTTAAAGTACAAGTACCCAATTTTGACCCAATTTGAGAGACATTTGGTAAGCATTCTATCTTTAGACATAGTTACAGATAGATGATAATAATGTTAGATCTCAGGGCAGCTGACTCAGTGAACCCCTCAGTGGTCTGGCTGCAGGGCACGTGGATGTAGTCAGCCCTCAACATCATTTTCTTATCTGCTGATTCAGTCAACTGCAGGCAGGCTCAGGAGGTGGCGGGGGCAGCGTCTGGGGAGATGAAGAGTATCTACTAAAAATGCACAGATATTTTTCCTTGTGATTACTTCCTAAGGGACATAGCATGACAGTTGTTTACATAGCATTTGCTTTGTGTCAGTATCATAAATAATCTAGAAATGACATAAAGTCCATGGAAGGATATGCATGCTATTGTATAGAGGGGGCTTGCACACTATACAATCCTAGGAACAACCCTCTGTGGATGTCAAAAAAGGCTGTGCCTTCTTGACCTGTGGCTTCCCCTGTAAGTTTTAAATGGGTACATGAATTCTATGAGATCGTGGATGAAACCGTTGTGGCCCTGAAAGGCAGGACCCCTGAGTATCTGGCTTGTGCTGTGGTCACTGTGCGCAGACCTGATTATGTATCTGCCCAGAAACACCATTGCTTGAAGGCTGGCGGGGCATGTATCCCTTAGCAGGTGCTCATGGTCTTCATGTCTTTTTCAGGAGGAGTTGAGACCAGACCTTTGGTTCGGGGTGTTGGTGGCCGAAGTATCAGCATGAAGGCATCTCCTGCTTCCCGATCCAGGCATGGGCCCTTCAAGACCATGCCCCTGAGGTGGTCATTTGGACACAGGGACAAACGTCCCGGGGCATCCGTGGAACTGGTGGAATACCTAGAGTCCAGAAGAAGACCCCGATCCACCAGCCAGTCCATTGTGCCGCTCTTGACCCGTGCTGCTGGTGGGGATGAGACGTCAGTGTCACCGAGGTCAGATGCCACCCTTCCTGCTAAAAGTGAAGACAGTGGTCGAACCTTTGGGCAAGGAACAGCTGGGGTTCCCCTTTCCTCATGCCACCTCAACCACCATCCAGCCCTGGGGTCCTTAGATGACGGTCTGCACACTGCCAGGACACGAACGGGGAATGCAAGTCAGGATATCAGGCTCCCCAAAAAGTTTGACCTGCCCCTCACTGTGATGCCCTCAGTGGGGGATGAAAAGCCAGCTCGCCCTGAAGGCCAGAAGATGACACTGTGGAAGGGAAGTAGCCAGGTGGGGAGCCAGAGTAGCCCACCTTCCCCCTCCACTGGCTTGCTTAGAAACTTTAAGGACAATGGCCCAGGTACCTTACCCAAAATGAAGTCTAAGGCTGCTGTGGAGGAAAGGGCCCCTGACAAAGACAGGGGACAGGGGACATTCACTCTTTTGAAGTCTGTGTTTTGGAAGAAAGAGCACAAGAGGACCGTCAGGACTGAGAGCTTACCACCAGCACCCCGAGTCTCCCTAGCGAGTGACCGGCTGAGCCCTGCCATGAATGAGCAGGCCCGAGGTTCATCCCCTGCCCTCAGGATTCGAGAGAGCCCGGCCAAGGGCCTGGGTAACCACACGGAGAGGGACATCCGATCTGCTCCCAGCTCTCTCCACCTCCCCCGAAAAGCCAGCAGGCCCCCTCGAGCCAGTACAGCTGGCACCTCACAAAGAACCATTCCTGGGGAACAGATTTCTTATGGCACCCTGCAGAGAGTGAAATACCACACCCTTTCCTTAGGTCGAAAGAAATCCTTACCCGAGTCCAGCTTCTGATGGAACATTTCAGTGCTGTACGAAGCTGCCATCCCTGGGGCTGTGCACTGAGAATCTGTAGGCTCTTGTGTCCAGAGTGGATTTTCTAGAACCCAGTTGACTTGTGGCCTCCCAGAAGGAAAGAAACAAAGAAAAGTTTGGTCTCTGTAACTCTTGTCATATTCTAATAACCCAGTGTCAAAGTGGTTGGGTTCCCATTGCTGGGTTTTGATACAGCCTGGCCACTAGACGGTGCTGCTGAGTCAAATAATCACGACAAGGCTAAAATTCCTGTTTGGTGTATGTAAGTCCAGGGCCTGCCATAGTCTACTAACACGACTGTGGTGTCACGGCAGATATTCATTCTCACCAGCTTGTGTGCCCCTAGCTTACATGCCCTACTTCTTTTCTTCTATTCTCTCTACTTCCTCTCCTTCCTCCCCTTCCTCCTTCCCTCCTTTTCCCCATTCTTTCATTTTTTAAAATAAAGGGCTTGTAAGAAAGATCTTTTCCTTTTCATGCTTGTCTTGGATAAGTGTCAAAGATGCCAAGAAAAGAAGAGAATAAGAAATAGAGTATGACAGTGGCGGCGAGAGATGGGAGAGAAGAGATTGGTATTTCAGGAAGATTATTTAATATATAGCAACAAAATTGTATTACAGCTTTTCACGGTATTTTAAAAAGATAACTATTTTGATATAAGAATAAAGACATTTTTAAAAAATATATATGAGATCTATGCACAATTTTAATAAAAATTGTGTCTGTGAAACTTGCAAATGGTGGACTGAATTACTGAAATTTGAGAAGTAACTCACTTCATTCCTGTTGCGTTGTATAGTCAGTCACAGCTTGTTGCTATCTGTCAGAAAGCAGTTGCCTGTGTTGTTTCTGAAACTTGAGGGGAAAAAGCTCTTTATTAAAATTATTTGTGCCTCCATCCATCCTTTCCTTTCCTTCATTTAAAGATGTTTTAAATTTGTATATATTTTTGAGACAGAGTCTCACTCTGTAGCCCATACAAGTCTTGTACTTTTGGCAATCCTCCTGCCTCAACCTTCTGAAGGATTACAGGCATGAGCCACCGTGTCTAGCTTTTGACTTGCTGTTTCTGATGGAGACTCAGGCTTCTTTCTCTCTGGAGGGAGCCAGCACCTGCGAGTCTGAGGCTGCCTGGCTGATCTTATGATCGTCGGTGTGCTGCTGTATATTTGCCTGCCCTTCAGGATCTGGTCTAGGAATACCTTACAGTTTCCTACAAAGGCTTGCAAAGCCTAGACCCAGGACTGGGGCCAGCGGCAGCTCATTGGCAGCCACTCAGGTAAACATTCTCTGGAGCGTGCTTCCTTCTCACGGGATATGTCTTCAAGACTGCTGGCCACAGGAATGCAGTCGTTCCCCCAGACCACCCTGTGCGTTGTTGCATGTCTCTACAGCTTTTTTTTTTTTTAAATCAGGAAGAATGGGATTCCTTCTTTTCCCCAGTGAGAAAGACAGTTTGCCTTTCCTCTAAGCAACAGTTGCAAGATAGAACTAACATAATCAAGAAGCAGGAAGAGGCAGCTACCAGACCCCCTGGGGGCTGGCTACAAGTTCCCTAGCAGCCCATGTTTCTTCAAGTCTTAAATTGTCATATGTGGGCAATGTGGAAGATGTGGCTGATCATTAGCTCCTGACTGACACCAAGCTCAGTCTCACTTTGCTCTCTAAAACTGAGTTGTAACTCAGGCTCGCACCCGGGCCTCTCTCATAATGACCTAGACTCTGGGATTATGAGTGTCTCCCAGTTGTTTTAAGAAAAAAAAAATCAGTTACATTGTGTGTGTGTGTGTACACAATGGCACCTTTGTGCCACAGAGCCCATGTGGACATCAGAGGACAACTTTACAGGAGTCAGTTCTTTCACCTTGTGTGTCCCAGGGACCAGACCCATGTCATCAAGCCGTGGTGGCAATCATCTTCACCCACAGAGCATCCTGCTGGTCCTCATTATCCTTTGGGGTAGGTACTGTCAACTCTGCTTTACAGAAGAGGGAACTGAAGCACAGAGTTTAATCCACCTAAGGTCGCACAGCTACTAAGGTACCTGAGCCAGGATTTTTGCTCACTGCCCACTCTGAAATAATCCGTTCAAACCAAATTAGAGCAGGCAAGCGTAGGGGATGGTTTAGTAACCTGGATTCCACACACATACACCAGCAGCAGCAGCAGCACTCACCAATTTGATTGGCAGCTCAATTCCTTTCCATGTACATAGACCCCTCTTTGAGCAATGCACTTGACAGCCTTAGACCCCCCCCCCCCACACACACAGAGAGACCTAACCGAGCTACACATACACCATCGCTGCACAATGGGACAAGTTTCTCCTACTCTCACAGCAACAGAACTTACACAGTTTCTGTTCAGATATATTCAGGAAAGAATGGGAAGGTTGATCCAGTTTGAACTGGTCTTGAGAATATATTCATGGAGGCAAAACTGTCCTCAAGTGAAGTTAGAATTCCTACCATCTTAGCCTGTGCCCACATGGGGGTGCATATGGTTAGAATCAGGTGCATTATGGGAAGAGACATGCACCAGTAGGAAAATGTTATCATGACATAATCTACCAATCGAAACAGAGAATCACCCTTATTGGGCCTTTTAGCAACCATACTCCTCTTTCTTTTGAGCCCCATAAAAAGAAGCCTCAAGCAAGAAGCAGGGCCCGTAAGTACTCTCCTGTGTTCTGCTGTCAATCTTGATAGTGCGTCCCTGCCTAATCCGAGCTTCTCTTTGAATTAAGTTGCTTGCTTTCACAAATAAGTGTAAGCCCCTAGTTCAGTCCTTTGAATAAGAAGCCACTAAAGGAACCTGGGAACATATGGCCCAGACCCCAGCCATGGGTAACACAGTTGCTTCTGGCCTTTCCTGCTCATCAGAATGGTGAATTGTTCTCCACAGGGGTAAGATCAACAGGGGCCCAGGTCTTGGGGCATTCATTCCAGCAAGAAGTCAGCATCTGAAAAACTCCTTGTCACTGGGCTTGCTACTTGATTAAGTTTTGATAAATTCTCTAAATCCCATTTTTGCACCAAATTGGGGAACTGAGTGCAGACGTGATAGGAATAGGGCCGGTGGCAGGTTGTTTTCTGTGTCTGTGGCCTTGACTTTGTTCTTCCAGAGATGCAATTTTGCTTTGATTCGCTTTAGATCTTTGGCAGGATTGCTTAAGCGTCCCCCGAACTTACCATAATTGACTCTAAACATCCTCAGGACCCACTGGATGGTAAATACTGCTTCAGGCTCTGTTGGTGTAATAGGACATGAAATACACCAATTACTGCCTTTAAGCAACCTGTAGTAATTGGAAAAGACAATGTAGTGGATGTAACCACCAAGGTAATTTCAAACTTCAAGTATTAATGGTATAAATATGTGGGTCACTTGACATTGAGCCAAGTGAAGCCAGTGTGGTATTCTGTCACTCACTGAGACCAAATGACATCTCGGGATGTTGAAATAGCCTCAGGAGAGAACTAGTTTCCACTGGGGCCACTTGGCTGACAAAGCCTCCTAAGGCCTTGAATTTCTGTGTGTGTGGCCCAGGCAAATGGACAGGGTTTCTTATGGGAAAGGCTGGGGAAGGGGGGCAGTAGATGTGGATGAATACAACACTTCCTGCCGGCTGGTCATGTATGTATGTATGTATTTATTTATTTAATTTATTTATTTATTTATAGTGAATTGATTTTGGAACTTGGCCTGCCGACTAGGCTGGTCTGAAACTCAAGGGAATCCACCTGTCTCTACCCTGCTAAGTGCTGGGATGAGTGAGCAAAAAGTCAGTGCCACCATTCCCAGTTTTAAAAGGGTTGGCCAAGATTTTACCATGTAATTGAAGATGGCTCAGAACTCCCGATCCTTCGGCCTTGTCTCCCAGGTGCCGGGGTTACAGGTAAGGGCTCCCATACCCAGCAGCATCCTAGCTAAAGGAGTCAGAAGAAAAAGCTACCACTCCTTAATGCCAAGTAGGTTTCTATTTTACCAGCTCTGGAAAGATTTGGGGATTTGAAGTTGTTCCCCCGAGAGAAGTTGCCTGCTGACTTCATTTCTGGAGTGCCAGCCTGATGCACAATGTGTATGGCTACCATGGCGGAGAGTTGGCTGTGTGTCTGTAATCTGGCCTGTGATTGTGGTCAAGCAAGTGGTTAATTGCTTGGCCACTATGGCCCTTCTCCCGAAGCCACCAGGATCAGGTCCTCATGTGAAGAGGAGCCCTGTGTGGCAGTATTCCTGAATGAGTGTAGCCACAAACTACTTTTACTGTTTTTAACTGCTGGTTGCTGGCCCTGTGCATCTGTCAATCATGGCAAAGATGGAAGGCTGGGGGTGTGTGAAGCTATGTGAGAGCCATGCCTTTCTTTCCAAATGCTATCCTTTTCCTTTGTATCTTTCAGTTCCATTTCTTTTTCTTTTTTTAATTTAAAATTTTATATATTTTTAAGAATTTCATACCTAAGTACTGTATTAGCACCATTTCTACCTTTTTCCCTTCCCTGTGTTTCCCCTCTGCTTCCTCTTGAAGCCATGACAAATTTATTATTGTCTCTCTCTCTCTCTCTCTCTCTCTCTCTCACACACACACACACACACACACACACACACACACACACACACCTCTTGTGTAATGTTTGGAAGAATCACTTGTCAATAAAGACCTGATGGGCTGTTAACAAAAGGCAGGAAATAGAATTCGGGCATTCTGGTAGAGAAATTAGAACTCTGGGAGTTAGTCAGGCACAGGGAGAATCACCACCCAGACTCTGAGGAAGACATATGCATGAAACTGAGGAGAGGTAACAAGCCTCATGGCAGACATAGAATTGTTTAAACGGGTTATATAAGTTACGAGCTAGTCAGGGGGACAAGCCCAAGTGTATGACTTAAGCGTTTATGTGTAAATAAGCTCCCGAGTTATTACTTGGGAACTGGGGCGTGGATGGAAAAGCTTGAAGCTACAACATAGAAAACATACTAAGTTCATGTAGTGTTGCTTATATGCACATATGTTTAGGGATGATCACTTGGGATTAGGGAACCTAGGAGGAAGCTCATCCCTGGGAAAAAAACGGATTCTCTGCCTCTCAGCGTTGATTGGTTGCCTGTTTATTGTAATCTGAGAATGGTTCCATGTCTTTTGACTACAGCTAGGTCTGGGTTGTGATAGCCAGACCTGCAAGCTCTTAGACCCAGAGCAGGCTGGTCTTCGAACTAGTTTTACTAGCAAATGCATCTCTACATTGTGTGTTCAGTCCTATCTCAAGTTACATTTTTATCCCTCTTGGCTGACTAAAATTAAAACATGGGCTGATTAAAAATTGCCTGTGTTTTAAGGAATTCTCTAGACATTCCTCAACACGACTTGCCTCCTGCCATCCAGCCCTGTTTTCCCTGAAGGCTGCATGGGGTTCTGACCTCAACTGCTGAGGAAGCAACAATGTAAAATGAGGCGTGAAGGAGATGATTAGCCTCTCCTCTAGGGCAAAAGCAGGCAAGAAAGCACATGGGGGCAACTGAGAAGAGCCCAGGGAGTCTGACTTTAAAATCTTCTTTCTTTATTTTAATTTTTTTTTCTGAGACAGGGTTTCTCTGTGTAGCCCTGGCTGTCCTGGAACTCATTCTGTAGACCAGGCTGGCCTTGAACTCAGAAATCCGCCTGCCTCTGCCTCCTCAGAGCTGGGATTAAAGGTGTGTGCTGTTATGCCCAACTCTACTAGACATTTTAGATCTATGATTTGTTTGAGTTATTTTTCTTATATGTAGTGATAGACATCATGCTTGCTCCCTGATCTGGTTGTCAGCCTTTACATCAGTGTCAGCCCTTGATCATCTATCTCACTTTACAAAAATCTTGAAGTCAGGTATTGTGAGTTTCTCAGGTTCAGTCTTTCAAATGGTGTTTTGGTCATTTTAGGTTCTTTGCATTTTCAGGTAAAATAGAAAACTCTGCTTCAGATTTCTATAACAACAACAACAACAACAACAACAACAACAACAACTTCCCAAGATTTTACTTGAGACTGTTAGATGTTTAGGACAGTGGTCAAACTAGACAGATAGTCCTTTTATTAAAACATTTTAATAACCCGTGGATTTCCAATCCATTGACATGGTGTATCTCCTCAAATAGTTAGGTCTTTTTAGCTGGGTATCCAAGTACGGGGGTTTTTGTCTTGTTTTAATCCTTTAGTATGAATACCTTACACATTTTGTGTCAAACATCCTTAAAAGTTTATGTATTTGATAGTACTGTAAAGGGAAACTTTAAACTTCTTTAACTTCTGGAACTTAATTTCTCTGTAGAAATAATTGATTTTTGTCTGTCACCTTGTATCCTACAACCTTGCTGACACTTAGTAGCTTCTGTGTGAGTCCTCAAGTACTTTCCATGTAGATAATTGTCCCATGAGACTAAAGGTGGCCTCCCTTTCTCCTTCCAATCTACTGCCCCCCCCCCCCCCCCCCCCGCAACCTGGTCATTTTGTGTTGATTTTAAGCATTGAGCATGCTGCATCAGAAACTTGAGTATGGTGTGTGTACCAGTAAGGGCAAATAGCTCCCTCTGACTTCTTTCCCAAAGATCCTCCATTAAGTATACACAATTAGTCATACTGTTGGTAGATATTCTAAGTCATATTGAGAAGTTTCCTTATATGCTTTATTTTGCTGGGAGCTATTTTTTTTTTTTTATTGAAATAGATTGAGATTTGGGCAGATAGTTTTTTCTACATCTTTTGAGATGATCATAACTATGAGTTATAAGGATTTATTTTTGAATTTTGAACCAGTCTCACATTCCCGGAATAAATTCCACTTGGCCACCATATATGTTCTCTTTTTATACTACTGGGTTTGGATTTCTACATTTTTATTTAGATATTCCTTTTGCATCTAAGCTCATAAAAACTGCTGGCCTGTTTCTGTTTCCAGCATCTGGTTTTGTTATTAGGGCAATGAACCTTCATGGAATGAGTTCGGAAATACTTGATTCTCTTCAGTTTTCCAGAAGAGTAGCACAGAATTGTGGTTATCTCTACTATAAACGCTTGGTAGAGTTTGTCAGTGATATCATCAAGACTGAGAATTTTCTTCGTGTGAAGGTTCTTAGCTACAAAGTCAATACTGTTTTTGTTTGTTTGTTTTTGTTTTTCGTGACAGGGTTTCTCTGTATAGCCCTGGCTGTCCTGGAACTCACTTTGTAGACCAGGCTGGCCTCGAACTCAGAAATCTGCCTGCCTCTGCCTCCCGAGTGCTGGGATTAAAGGTGTGTGCCACCACACCCGGCTCAGTCAATACTGTTTTTTTAAGAAAGCAAAGGAAGACTTATTTTATCTGATTTATTTTTACTTTAACATTTCCATTCAAGTGTATAATCTCCGTGTACCCTCTACTCTCTCCATTTTCTTCTCTCCTTCTTTAGTCCTCTGTGTTCCTCTAGACTATTTCACTCCTACTTCTATGTCCACTTATGTGATTTTTTTTTTTACATTACATAAAACAAAGAAGCATAAATGAGAGAAAACACACAGTATTTGTCTGAGACTAGCTTGATTTGCTTGATACGATTATCTCTAGTTGCATCCATTTCCTGAAAATGACATATTATCGATATTAAACATTTTACTTTATCAATAATTTTATTAATAGTTTTATTTAAATTATTTTATTAATAATTTTAAATTAAAATATAATTATATCATTGCTTCTTCCTCTAACCTCTCCCATATATCTCTCCCCTGATCTTCCCAAAATTCATTGCCTCTTTTTCTTTAATTGTTTATATATCAACATATATATTATATATATGTATACACACATACATATATGTATATATACCACATATATACACATATAAGTGCCAACTGGATCTTGGAGAACTCACAAGCATCACTTTAGTAAACCAGCATAATTCCTGTGTTCTAAATATCTATCTATCTATCTATATATCTATCTATCTATCTATCTATCTTTCTATCTTTCTATCTATCTATCTATATCCTTATACCCACAGATAAGTATAGTCCTCAGCTTTCATCAAAGAAACTTATCTTTGCCACAGAGACCATTATAAGAAACCACAGCTTATCAAAACGTAGAGCTGTGGAGCCCAATTCTAGCTGATGAATCAATTTACAGCTCAACTCCTGCACCCAAGGGTCAGGGAATCACCACAGAAGATGGCATGGGAAGTTTTTTGTCTGTATTTGGTTTTGTTTTTTAAGACAGGGTTTCTCTGTGTAGCCTTGGCTGTCCTGGAACTCACTCTGTAGTCCAGGCTAGCTTCAAGCTCAGAGAGAAGGCTGCCTCTGTCTCCTGAGTGCTGGGATTAAAGGCATGTGCTATCACTGCCTGGCCTGGCATGAAAAGTTTTTTAAAAGCCAAGGGAACAGAAAGTCTGCTGTGAGATTGCCTCTCCTAGAGATGTCAAGGGAGCTACACACTCATGAAATCTCACCAATACAGCTTCCTAATCAATAAACCTGAACAAGGACAGCAGCAATAACCATGCTAACAGAGAAGGGGCAAATCTCATCGGGTCCCCACCCTAGACAAAGACCTAGAGGCAACTGAGGAAGACAGAGAATGGGAGAAATAGTTGTGAATAGAGCTTCAGTAAACACTGATGTACACGTGTACCTGTGATGTGTTGATTTGGAGTTCTTCAGATAAATAACCAGGATTGGTATAGCTGATTCACATAATAATAATAATAATAATAATAATAATAATAATAATAATAATAATAGATTGGGGCCGGAGAGTAGCTAGTGATAGTGCAGGATGCATTTCCTGCAACAATTGATAATGCTATCAGTCTTTTGAGAAACCTCCATGCTGGGTCCGTAGTGGCTATACTACTTCCTGTCCTCAGTGTTAGTAGACAGGGGTTTCTTTCTGTCCACATTCTCAGCAGCGTTTGCTGGAGGCTTTCATGCTGACTGGGGTAAGATGGAATTCCTGCAGCTTTTATTTGATAGCTAGTGAGGTTGAACCGTCTTTCTTCTTTATTGGCCATTTACATTTTATCTCTTGAGAACCCTTTGCTTCGTTTGCTCATTCACCGAGGTCGCCTAGCATCTTCCATGAGATTTGGCAGCATGTATCTAGATTTACATGCTTTGCCTCCGTTGCTCAATGTCCCAGTGTTATTCTTTGAAATGTTTTTACCCTATAGTGACATTACCTCCCATTCCTGGTATTGAGAATTGGTGTTCATCTCTTTTTTGATGAGGAAAGCTAAATTTTATAGATCTTTTCTTTAAGATTTACTTATTTATTATATATGAGTACACGGTAACTGTCTTCAGACACTCCAGAAGATGGAGTCAGATCTCATTATGGATGGTTCATGTGGTTGCTGGGATCTGAACTCAGGACCTTCAGAAGGGCAGTCAGTGCTCTGAACCGCTGAGCCATCTCTCCAGCCCTATAGATCTTTGCAAAACCAACTTTTGGTTTCCTTGACTTTCCTTAGTATTTTTCTCAATTGTATCTCACTACTCTGTATTCTTATCTTCAGGATATCCATTCTTTTTCTTAGTACTAATTAGTACTCCCCACCCTTTTGTCAGGTGGGCCACTGTGTAATTCTGGCTACATTGTAACTCACAGAGATCCACTTAACTCATGAGTGCTGGGATTTAAGGTACCCTGTTCCGGGTTTTTGTTTTTTAATTTAAAGATTTATCTATTTTTATTTTTATGTGTGTGTTTGTCTGTATGTGTGTATGTATACCATATATGTACAATGCCCCTGGAAAACAGAACAGTGTGTTGGATCCCCTGAAATCAGAGTTACAGCTGTTTTTAAGCTACCATGTGGATTCTGGGACTCCAACCTTGGGTTTCTGAAAGAACAGCAAGTGCTCTTAACCACTGAGCTATCTCTCAAGCCCTTTTTCATTTCCTAGTGTGAACACTGAAGCCACTAAAGGACAGAAATCCCTCTGCTCCTCTGTTGTAGACATTTACTGTTATGAATGTCTCTGAAGAGCTAACTCGGTGCATCTGACAGATCCTACTATGCTGTGTTTTAATCGCATAAAATGCCATCTGATTCCCCTCTAGTTTCCCTTTTCATCCATGCATTATTCAGAAGTATATTTTTAGTCTTCAAGGAAAAAATAGCTACTCCATGTTCATCTGTGGTAGTGGGAACATGAGATGGGAAACCATGTGGCTGTAAACAGGCTCTCTATACTGGCAGACAAGAGGTAGATAAGAAGGGAGAAAGGGCGTGAAAGAGGGAGAGGTGCCAGAGAGCCCCTGGCTCCTGTGTTCCCTGAGGTCCTGGGTGCTTTCCCCACATGGTGTGTGAGCATCTCCAGCAACTGCACACGCATCCCTCAGAGTTGCTCTAGAGCAGCAAAGCAGGTAAAATTTGAACTTAAATCTTTTTGTGAAAATGCTCGCATATTAATTATAGAGAGTCTCAGGATTCGTTATGGCACCCCATGCGTGCATACAATGGACTTTGATCATATTAATCCCTCTGCCTATTCTTATCCCCCTCCCTCCCACTTTCACGTCCCTAATGCTTGCCCGCGGCACTTTCATGTCACCTCCCATCCCTGGATTCCACATGTGATGCTTGCCTTTGTGAGTCTGCCGTGCTCGGCTCCATATAGTGACCTCTAGTTCCTCGTGTTCAGGGTGAATCTTAAAATGCTTCTTCTTTTAAGAAAATGGTGTTCTGTGCCACCATCTTTTCTTTTCAGTCTTCTTTTTCTTTCTTTCTTTTTTTTTCTTTCTGGCAGCTCGCAAAGTTTCAACAAGAAAGAGTAACTTTAGCAGCTGTCATGGATGTAAATTGGACAGACTGTGTAGGCTTGACATATTTCCTGGTAGGCTTCTGCTAACTATGTCAGTTCTTCAACGCCCCCCCCCCCCGAATATCTAGCTAAATGTACCATGAAAGGAGAGTGTCTTTAGAATCTTACTCTGAACTAATTGAGAAGCAAATGTAATCTTGCTTTCCTGGCTAAAACAGGTAAGTTGAGCATGCTACCATGGTCTCTGAGTTGTGCACAAGAGGGTCCCTTTTAGGTTAACCTAGGTGAAGTGTGCCAAAAATGGCCCAAGGGATACTGATGGTGATCATCAATCCCTAGATGCCAGTTTTAAACTCAGGCAGGAGAGAATTACAAATCTCCACGTGAGTTAGGCATTTTTGTTTCTCTATATCTGAATTCTGCCTGCAATGCCCTTTCCAGATATGGGTTATGTTTTCATCTACATGATTTTTTAAAATGGTTTTTTGAGAACAGGGTTTCTCTGTATAGCCCTGGCTGTCCTGGAACTCACTTTGTAGACCTGGCTGGCCTCGAACTCAGAAATCCACCTGCCTCTGCCTCCTGAGTGCTGGGATTAAAGGTATGCGCCACCATGCCTGGCCATCTACATGACCTTTGCTGGATGACCCCCAAAGGAATGGCATGGTGACCCACAATGAGCTGTTGTTGTTCAGAATATTTCTGCACCCTTGCATCTCTCAGTAATGACAATGGAAACCAGGGGGAATGCTCCAGCCTGCTTGGCTTTTGTTGCCTTTCCTTCCTTCCTTCCTTCCTTCCTTCCTTCCTTCCTTCCTTCCTTCCTTCCTTCCTTCCTCCCTCCCTCCCTCCCTCCTTCCTTCCTCTTATTTATTTATTTATTAGCATTATGCCTGCCTGTATGCCTTCACATCAGAAGAGGGCGCCAGATCTCACTATAGTTGGTCATGCGCTACCATGTAGTTTCTGGGAGGGAATTGAACTCCGGACCTCTGGAAG
Organism: Mus pahari; assembly: GCF_900095145.1. Classification (NCBI taxonomy): domain Eukaryota; kingdom Metazoa; phylum Chordata; class Mammalia; order Rodentia; family Muridae; genus Mus; species Mus pahari. The sequence goes on along the minus strand of NC_034603.1, from coordinate 35,716,745 downwards.
AGCAGCCAGTGCTCTTAACCTCCGATGCATCTCCCTAGCAGCTTTGGAGCCTTTCTCACCTGACCTGATGACATCCCTCATTCTCTTGCCCTCAGGGAAGCATCCTGAAGTGGGGACGAGAACAGGCAGAGCAGTGTCAGAGTAGGTGCATGGCTTCAGTGAAATCTTCTTATCTCTCTGGCCTTTGTTTTCCTATTCCCTGGCCGATGCTGGACCAGGTCCTCTCTGGAGGCCTATCCATTCTTACAAGCTTTTAAATGGGGGTTAGCAGGAGCCAGATAGACCTATTCTTCCATGTTGCCTAGCTGTCTATCTTTGTGGAGCTAATGAGAGAACCCCCTCACGTGGTAATGTAGTCAATGAGTTAACTGGAAAGCACCAGTTATTACTGTTGCAGGACTCTGGGGCACACTGGCCACAAAGGATTCGAGTCAGTAACAATATGAGAACTGAAAAATCAGACTTTGGAATGACTTGGTTTTGGCCTTGAGGATACAGTCCAAATGGCATAGAGAAAGAGTTAATAGGATGTGATCACAGGGAGCTGGAGGAGAAAGAACTGATTCTGGAAACATAAAAAAAAAATTCTATTCTTCTACTTAGGAGCAATGGACCAACGAGATCCATTTTTAGAGGCCCTGTCACTCCGTCTGCCAGCTTTTCGGCTCATTTAATGGCTATATTTATTTTCGTCCACAGAGAACCCAGGTGTTTCCTACCTCGCACTTTTTAGTTAACTTTGACAAGTTAACTAGCAATTCTGTAGAAACCTGAAAGGCAGTGCTCACAAAGGCATTTTGATGTTGGCCTAAATCCTAGTTTCTTTTGGGTATGCTCTTCCCAGGGTGTGGGGGGTTCGGAGGGAGGGTGGGGGTCTCTGAGCCACAAGTCATAGTCCTCAGCACTGTGCATATGTCAGCACAGCTGGACGACTAGCATGGGAACAGTGTCCCCAGTGTGCAGTTGTGACCTGTGGGGAGGCTAGAGATGTGTGTGTGTGTGTGTGTGTGTGTGTGTGTGTGTGTGTCTTTCTATGTAACTTGGGCTGTCCTCCAATTCATGACCCTATCCCCTCTGCCTCCAGAGTACAAGGGTTGTAGACATGTGCCACCAAGCCTGGCCACTGTCAGTATTTCTAAAAAGCCTTTGATTTTCTAAAGGTCTTTGATTTTTATGAACAGGAAATGTGTTAATTAGGGGTGAGGAGTACCCAGACAAGAAATATAAGCTCATCTCCTGAGCAAAATGATCCATGCACTTTTTCAAATGGGAAGTCCTCAAAAAAAAAAAAAAAAAAAAGTGAGGCATTGCAGTTAGCTAAACAGATTCACAGCGAGCACTGTGTTCAAAACCAAGGGCAAAGGGGGAGTAAAATACATTCTAGCCCAGATGTGGATGTCTAAGAGTCAGCTCCGTTCTCCATCCATGTGAGTGTTGCTCTGGTCTACATGAATCAAGTCTGCCCTGGACAGAGTTCATATCTTCTGTTCTATACTCCTGTCCTCTCATAGCCTGTGAAGAGCAGTAAACAGCCCCTATGCTATAGCATATATCTTTCTTGGGGTTCTGCCATGCTGGTCTCGTGTTCCTGTACCTGGGTTTCCCTTTCCTTCATGGCATTGACTTTTCTCCACCATCTGGGAAAAAAAAATCTCATATCACTGCTTGTAAAAGTGCTTCCTGAGTACCCGGGCTGAGTCCCTTTCAATTTCTCCAGAGCTTAGTTATCCCTCAGAGCCCATCAGGGACCAGCTCTGTGAACCCCACCAGGTACTGAAGTTCCAGGATGTTCATATTCCTCATCAACAGCGTCTATAATTACTGGCAGGTAACCCGAGTTGCATCTTAAATACCTGATACAATATAAATACTTCTAATAGGGCTGGAGAGATTGCTGAGTGGTTATCAGCACTTGCCAAGGATCCAGGTACAGTTCCCAGCATCCATAGGATGGTTCACAACCGTCCACAACTCCTGGAGATCTGACATCTTCCTCTGGCTTCCTTGAGCACCAGGCACGCACATAGTACACATCCATACATGCAGGCAAAAACATTCATGCACACAAAAGTCAACACATCTTTTAAAAATGTACTTGATATACTGAATTGCTGAGAGAATGATGGCAAGAATATTTATTTATTTATTTATTTATTTATTTATTTATTTATTTAATTTTTTGGTTTTTCCAGACAGGGTTTCTCTGTGTAGCCCTGGCTGTCCTGGAACTCACTCTGTAGACCAGGCTGGCCTCAAACTCAGAAATTCGCCTACCTCTGCCTCCCGAGTGCTGGGATTAAAGGTGTGCGCCACTACGCCCAGCTAAGAATATTTATTTTTAAAGTGTCTTCCATCCATGGCTGGTTGCATCTGCAGATGTAGAGCTCACAACTCCACTCTTCACTCCCTGGGCCCCTCTTCATTGCTTATCTCCTTGTAAGTGTGGTCTGTGATCAAGAGGTCTCCAAGTGTCCAGGTGGATCAGGTGCTTAGAAAGTCTCTGTTGGCTGAATGAGTGGGTTGTCATAGCATCTGCAGCTTTGGGCTCCAGTGGGCCTAATCTTAACAGTATTGCAGTCTCAAACTCTTTAACAGAGAGCCAGATGGGCCTTAAATTTCCAGATTTTGGCATACATTAAAACAGCAATTCTGATCCTTAAAGGTCAAATTTCTCATTTTGGTCAAATCTTAGAATATCAGTGACTAGAAATGAGCATACAAGCAAGCTAAGAGCTTGCAACTTCTAGGAGAAGTCCAAGGTCATCTTTAACATTTATGGTCAGATGGCCCAATCATAAAGATATCATTAAAATGAAGGATTTGAGTAGAGGGCAGACTTAGCGCTCATTTTCTCTAGAAAGCTGCTGAGTCTGGGCCAGGGACATCAGGAATCCTGCTTCAAAAAGATTTCCAGTAAGTCTTGCCACTCCATCAGGAAATTGTGCTGCCTCTCATGCAGTACTTGTTCACAATTAAATAGTCTACCTTGAAAATAAACGTATAGCATCCTGGGATGATTTTGCTTCTTTAGTGTTTGTATAGTGGCATTGCATCTTATGTGGGGAACGTGTTGGGAAGACAGAATTGGCCTTGATGTCAGCTGTGTTACATGTTTGAGTGTCAGAGTACCCACTTTAATGTAACTACAGAATCCTGAAGACAGTGTCCTATTGTTTCTAGCCCTCCCTCGATTAAGACTTCTTAGCGACGCTTAGTGTCTTTTCCTTTAAGGATGTCTTTGTAGTTGCTGTTACTAACTTGGCTTTCTGAGATGACCTCCTTAGGTTCTTAATGCGGCAAAACAATGATCAGGACTGTGTTGGTCAGGGCTCCCATTACAAAGATCAACAGCATGACTAAAGCATTGGGCAGTGTGATGGTTTGTATATTCTTAGGCCAGGGAGTGGCACCATTTGGAGGTGTGGTCTTGTTGGAATAGGTGTGACCTGGTTGGAGTAGGTGTGTCACTGTGGTTGTGGGCTTAAGATCCTCACCCTAGTTACCTGGAAGTCAGTCTTCCACTAGCAGCCTTTGGATGNAGATGTAGAACTCTCAGCTCTGCCTGGGCCATGCCTGCCTGGATGCTGCCATGCTCCCACCTTGATGATTAAGGACTGAACCTCTGAACCTGTAAGCCATCCCCAATTAAATGTTGATTTTTATAAGATTTGCCTTGGTCACGGTGTCTGTTTACAGCAGTAAAATCCTAACTAAGACAGGCAGGAAAGGATCTATTTTGCTTACACATGTTTCCTTGTCACAGAACGTCATTGAAGAAAGTCAGGAGGCAGGAACTGAAGTAGAGGTACCCATCAGCTCTTTTAGAATATTTATCTGCTAATCTCTGATAATTGAAGTGTGTCACTGGGAGTGGGCATTGAGGTTTCAAAAGCCCTTGCTAGGCCCAATCTCTCTCTGTCCGTGTCTTTCTGTCTCTGTCTGTCTGTCTGTCTGTCTGTCTGTGGTCTGTCTATCTTTCTTGCATATCAGGATGTAAAGCTTTAAACTACTGCTCCAGTGCCAAGACTGTCTGCTTCCTGCCATGATGATCATGAACTAGCCCTCTAAAACTGTAAGCAAGACCCCAATTACACTCTTTCTTCTATAAGTAGCCTTGGCTGTGGTGCCTCATCAAAGCAATAGAGCAGTAGGGTAACTTCAGTTTCCTAAGGCTTTATTAACCTGGCATACAAGTACAGTATTATTGAAAATGACCTAACTGCTCCCCAAAGCTCTCATTGCAGATCTCTACAATGTGCCTTTCCCACATTTCTGAGAGTCTGCATGCAGGATGGGGCCTCTTAGATACTCATGAGCTCATCTGCTTTGCCACTACATATGTCCTCCTGCACAGAAGGTCTTCATCTCCCATGCAAATTACATTAAGTGAGTCCCTCCCACTTGTTCTCCTCAAAGTGTTTAACTGGCATCATCACCAGAGTATTAACAGTCATCAGAAACATTAATCTTGTTTATGTATTGCTTTGCCTCATATCTTTGGTGATTAACATTATGCAGAATAAGTACACAGAGAGAAGGCAGGTACACAGATAAACAAACGATCCCAGACTGTCAAAGTATTCAATTGTTCATAGAGAAGAAGTAAAATAGATACCTGATTTCTCTTGTGTGTCCAGACTCATACTGAGGCCAGAGGAGGACACCAGGGATTTCCTCTACCATACTTCACCTTGTGCCTTAGAGGCATTTTCCAGCCAGATTGGCAACCAGCAAACCCTCACTATTCTCCTATTTCTGTACCCCTAAATGTTGGGGTTGCAGGCATGGGTAGGGTCATCATGCACAGCTTTAATATAGATACTGCAATCCAAATTCAGGTCCTCTAGTTAATAATTATTTCTCCCCCTCCTCTTCCTCCTCCTCCTTCTCTTCTTCCTCCTTCTCTTCCTCCTCCTTTTCCTTCTCCTCCTTCTTCTCCTCCTCTTCCCCCTCCTCCTCCCCTTCCTTCTCCTCCTCCTGCTCATTCTCTTCCTCCTTTCCCTCCTCCCCCTCTCCTCTCACCTATGTCTGCAGTTTGGTGTGGCTTTTCTCTAGCACATATGCAGTAGAAAGTGTGAGAGGTTAGGAACATTGACATCTTACCCTCTGGCCAGCGGAGAACAGGTTTGGTGGCCACTTTCTTGGATTTCCAGGTTCTTGTGGTCCAGAACAAGGAATTAGACAGATGTGTGGATGTAGCAGTAGGGATAGTTTATTAAATTAGATAAAAAGATATACTTTCTAAGGAGGAAGCAGGTGGATGGAAGTTTAGAAACTCATGTAACTCAAATGGCCCTTAAAAAAAGATTTATTTATGTGTATGAGTACACTGTCCCTCTTTTCAGACACACTAGAAGAGGGCATCAGATCACATTACAGATGGTTGTGAGCCAACGTGTGATTGCTGGGAATGGAACCTCTGGAAGAGCAGCCAGTGCTCTTACTGCTGAGTCATCTCTCTAGCTCCTTTTGCTTGTTTTGAGATAAGGTTTCACACTGTGGCCCAAGGTGGCCTTGAACTCATAAAATTCCTTCTTTTCCAGTTTTCTCCCTCTGTGCTGGAATCTCATTATGTGCCAGCACTCTCAGAGTAGGAAAGTGACAGGGAAGCTGTGTTTGGTGGCCCATGCTTTAATCCCAGACTTTGGGCAGACATGAGGAATCAGTTCAAGGCCATCTTTATCTACATAGTGAGTTTGAAGACACCTTGAGGTTCTATCTCAAAAAAGCCAAACAAAGACGAAAGTAACATGGCAAAAGTCTCCTTTTGAAATATTCCTTTGTTACAAATCATTACTGCTTCCCAGTTTGGAAAGCCAAGATCTATGAGTCACATCCTTAGCAGATTGAACGGTGTCGTCAGGATCACTACAAGCCCTGGCTAAAAATGACGGAAGAGTCTGCAGTTACAGCACAGGGTGAAGACCGTGGACTGCAAGGAGGAGGTGGTCACAGGTGTGATGGCGGTCACAGGTAGCACGGAGCACTGTGACTTTGATGGGTTATAACCTGCTGTTGTATAACCATGGTCAATTTCCTTTTGAAACAGCTTCCTGGGCGCCCTGGATGACCTGTTGGGATGTTCTCAGACACTTTGACCGCATTAAGTCGGTGTACACTGGTTTGTATAAGGATCTCTGTGAGTCACTTAGTCTCCAAAGGAGCACCTAGGTCAGTCTGTAAAGATATCTGAGAGATCCCTTGGAATTCTCCTCAGTTCTTCTGTGACACTCAAGAGTGTCACATTTAAATTTTATTTGAATCTGAAGTTACAGAGCAACATATAATGAATGCGTAAAATGTAGTTTCCACTAAGGTATTAGAATGAACTGATAAGGACCTTGAAATAACTAATTCAAGAAATAGAAGAAAAAAAGAACTTGGGAGGATGGCTAATTAAGAGTGCTTCCTGCTCTTCCTGAGGACCTGAGTTTGGTTCCCAGCACCCACATCAGTCTCATAACTGCCTGTAACTCTAGTTCTAGTGTCTCTGACATCTCTTCTGGTTTCTTAGGGTACCCAGACACAGGTCCCATACACGTACATAAAAGTAAGTATTTTTTTAATAGAAGAAAGTGCAATCCTTTAAAAACTGGTCCTATGAGAATTTTAAAAATGAAACAAACAAAAAACCATGGTATCCCCAGTTAAGACTTTAGTAGACAGGCTAAACAGTGGAAGATAATGTAGACAGAGCATCCACTGCTGTGCTAATCAGCTTCCCATCACTGTAAACTACCCGAGGCAATCAACATGTAAAGGGAAAGGTTAATTGTATTCCAGAGGTTCTACCTCATGGCTGATCATTCATGCTGCTCAATACCTCTTCATAGGCCAAGAAACAAAGAGAAAAGGAATGGGGTGTTCTGCCCACTGCCCTTTGAGGACATACTCCCCCAAACCTAAGGGCCTTCCCTGTAGATCCTGATAGCATCAATCTGGGCATCATAATTTTCTCACATGGGTCTTTGGGGGGACATTCAGATTCAAGCAGTAGCAATAAATTGGCGACACTACCCAATAGCCTGAACACTTTAGAGTATTTCTGTCACAGAATATCACACAGTAAAAGGGAAATGAACAAAAACATAAGTTACTGATCTGTCCAGCCAAAATGACTGGCAAAGAAACCACCTGAGAGAAAGGGAGACATAAAACAGACATGCTTTGCTCATCTATGTATAGGAAATTCAAGAACAAGTATTGATTTGTGTGAATGACACTGAGTTCTGAGCAGCAGGTGCGAATGGGGTGTGAGAAAACATTATGGAGTAACAAAGATGTTTTGTAACTTGATTTGTATAATGTTCGCAAGGGAATGTCATACATAGTTATACACACACACAAACATACACATAATACACGTATGCATGTACACATACACACATATACAGTATACATACATGCACATACATACATTCATAAAACACTCAACATTTTATATGTATGGACAGTTTCACTGAGTGCACACTTAGTTTGCTTGTTCTGCTAGGAATAATAAATAACTTAATAAGAATATATCAACGAGAATTCCCTGGCCACTCAGTTCCCGAGTCATCTTTCTTGTGTTGGAAGGAGGGCCCCTGGGTTGTCAGTGACTTCCAAGTTGCTGGAAAGTCTGTCAAGGAGGGAGGATCCTGGACTGAAGACGTTCAGGAAGCTGCGGAGAGTCTACCATAAGCTGCTCTCCTTAGAGGTAAGGAAACTCAAGTCTCCTTTGAAGAGGAGCCCTTACCCCAAGTGTGGAGGAAGTCAGCAGGGGCCACTCCGCATTCCATGGTCTACCTTCACTGACCACTCCTCCAGCACCCTACTTGTCCTCTCAGCCTCTCCTCCAAGTACAAATTAACCCACTGACATACACACACTCTTAGGATGTGAAGCACAGGCCACCAGCCTTTGCCTCAATAGAGGTTGACACCTGGAGCAGATAATTTCTCAGTAACAAGGATCTTCAAAGAAAATGTGTGTGTGTGTGTGTGTGTGTGTGTGTGTGCGTGCATGCATATCCTGGCCCTTTCAGTTGTTGGAGACCAGCCCAAAAGTGTAGCTCTATTTAAGGCATTCTCAATTAAACAGGGATATTTAATGCGCCTGGCACTTTCAAATGGTTCACACTGTCAACATGAAGATGAAGGGCATTTATTGCATACTCCGAATTCTTCATTATGTAAAGCCCTGAAGTAGTTGTCATCTAAAATGGTCATGTCCTCAATGACTGCATGGGTGACAAGATAGACCGGAGCCCCTTTGTTAGCAGTGGTAGGGGCCTGGATCTAGGGTTTCCAGGTAAGAATGATCCAGAGAATTGAAAAAAAGCAATTCGCTTTATTCGGAGCAAAGAGATAGTATACATTAAAGAAGGATACACCATTCTCAGTCTTGATTGACAGTTGGACACAGGAGCGAGGATTCTCAAGGACTGCCATTATAGTTTGTGGTCTCTTTTGAAGGGTTTAAGAGAAGGAGGGGCTGGTTAATAGGGGGCATAGTTTGGAAGATTCTCTTATTTATGTTTTTTATTGTATTTTATGTATGTGAGTGTTTTCCCTGCACATATGTCTGTACATGATGTGCATTCCTGGTGCCTGTGGAGGCCAGAAAAGGGCATTGAATTCTCTGGAACTGGAGTTACAGATGTTGTGAATTGCCATGTAGGTGCTGGGAACTGCACTGGGATCTTCTGGAAGACCAGACAGTGCTCCGAACAGCCACACCATCTCTCTAGCCCAGTTATTTTCTATTTCGGTTGATAGGTTATATAATAATTTCTCTGTTGCCTATGTCTTCCCATAATGCATCTGGTTTTAGTCATATGTGTGATTAACTATGCATATGCATAAGATGGTAAATAGGGGGTTACCCTTGGAAGGTGATTAGAGGACACAATTTTGTCTTACTTAGCATTACCCAAAATTAGTCCAGGCCAGATCAGCCCTCTCTTCATCATACCCACAGATATGTTGAGAAGACACCTGGATAGAAATTGTATGTTATGGAAGGGGATCAGAGATGGGAATACATGTAACCCAATGCAGGTGGGGGGCATCTAGAGGGTTCAGAGGTTACTAGGTTCACTGTTTGAAGATGGGTGGTGTGTGTGTGTGTGTGTGTGTGTGTGTGCATAGTATGTACAGGTAATAGAACTTGGTTGCCAAGATCTTTAATATAAGAGGAGCTTGTATGTGCATAACCCAAAACCAAACGGAGTCTCAAGTCACTAAACTGTCTCCCCATTCTTGTCTACCTCCGCTTCTGTTGGACAGCATTCCTAGGGATATTCACATTTTTCTCACTTCTGAGCCAGGAAGACAGGAGAGGTCTGAGACCTTTCCCCTGCCAGGGTCCCCATCTCACAGCCCACAGAGTCAGCATGACCTGGGCCTAAGTTCCTCACTCTAAAAACCCTTCAAGTTTAAATAAATTTTCAGATCTGACCAAGTAGCTTCTTATTGTGAGGTCTCATGACTGATGGAAAAGAGAAGGAACCATTCCGAGACTCTGCCTTCCTGTCCGCTAGTGAGGAGGCTAGCGGAATAGAAAATGAAAAGGCCAGGCTTGCCCTTTGGGTAAGCACTGAAAACTCAGCTTGATTAGGAGGAGTTAGGCCGTAGCTTTGTGGGATTTATCCACTCGTTGTTCCATCTACCCACTCATCCATATTCACTGTCTGTCTGTCCATCTGTCTGTCTGTTCATCTGTCTATCCATTTATCCATGTGTCCATTCATTCTTTGATCTACCTACATCTTCATTCATATCCATCCATCCATACTTCCACTCACCCACCTACCCAATCAATATTTATTGACCCCATGCCCCCAGCTAGATACTATTCTAGGATATGAGATATTGTGCTGATCATGGTGTGTTCTCATGAAGTCTACATTTTGTTTAGGGAGACAGACAGTAAACAAGGAAAAACAAGCAAGTACTTTCTTATTGTGATGTGTACTGGGAAGAAAAAGAAACAGGGTGATATTCCAAAGACTGGGAGATGATTCCTGAGGGTCCCAGTTCGAGCACTTTTGAGCAATTTCTTCTCTTAGAGTGTATACCCTTGTTGGTCCTCTTTATGAGACTTCTGCTTGCTTGGGTAAATAACAATGACAGGATAAGATATATTGTGCTTATTGAAATATAAATATGTTTGTGAACTGAATCTGCCTGGAGAGGTACACAGAAAGGGCCCAATGAGAGATGAGGAGAGAAGAAAGAAGAGGAAAGAGAAGAGGAAAGAGAAGAGGAGAGAAGAAAGAAGAAAGAGAAGAGAGGGGAGGGGAGAGGGAAGGGGAGCATGGGAGGGGAGGGGAGAAGAGAAGGGAGGAAAAAGAAGAGAGGGGAGGGAAGAGGGGAGGAGAGGAGAGGAGAGGAGAAGAGAGGG
>NC_034603.1:35672445-35706198 GCF_900095145.1 Mus pahari | reverse complement strand
GAAGAGAAGAGAAGAGAAGAGAAGAGAAGAGAAGAGAAGAGAAGAGAAGAGAAGAGAAGAGAAGAGAAGAGAGAGGAGAGAAGAGGGTCATGTGGGATTCTGGAAGAGGAGGTTAGAGATGGAATTTGTTTTACGGCCGTTTAAAGTTCTAGTAACCATATGTAAATAAGCTAGTGCTTATAACAACATGCACTTTGTTCATTTGAACTCCTGATCCCCCTGCCTTTACCTCTCAAGTCCTGGAATTGCAGACATGTGCCATCATACCTGGCTGCCAGTCCAAAGACATCTGCCGAAGAATACCCGCTTGTTAGAGGTCAGTGTTTTCTTCTCGTTAGCCCATTAGATGACTGGATGAGGTCTATCCACTTTATGGGAGGCAATCTACTTTACTTATAATTCCCAGATTAAATGCAATTCTCACCAAAATTTACACTCCCAGAAACATCCAGACTAAATATCTGGACACCACAGACTAGTCAAGCTGACATGTAAAACTGGTCACTCCCCATGTCTTAGTCAGGGTTTGTATCACTGTCATACAACACAGTAGTAACCAAAGCAACTTGGAGGAGAGGGGAAAGGGTTTATTTCTCTTATGTTTCCACATCACAGCTCATCACTGAAGGGAGTAAAGGCAGAAACTCATGGCAGGAACCTGGAGGCAGGAACTGATGTAAAGGACCATGGAGGAGTGATGCCTAGCAACATCCTTGCCAGAGCTCGTTCAGCCTGTTTTCTTATAGAGCCCAGGACTACCAGCCCAGGGGTAGCACTGCCAACAATGTACCAGGTCCTTTAACATCAATAAAGAGAATGCATTACAGCCTTGCCCATAGCCCAGTCTGGTGGAGGCTTGTGTCAAGTTGACATTAAACTAGAATCTTTACTCTCTTATTTGTCCCCAAGACAACATGTTAATATTAATTTCACAATCTGAAACAGAATAACTTTGAAAAGTCTCATAGCCTTAAAGATTCAAACGTGTTAAAAGTCTAATCTCTTTAAAATATCCCAAAATCTCTTTCAAAGCTCAAATTTCTCTAAAATATCTAGAATTCTTCTGAAATACTCTCTCTCATGGTAAAATAAAAAAACAAGTTAAAAACGATCTTATTCCAAGTGGTATGAGCCAGGACACGGTCACAATCAAATCAAAGAATCACCGAAGTTTGGCGGTTGAAAGTTCCGTGTCAGGCTTCTGGGATTTATTCTCAACTTCTAGGCTCCTCCAAAGGACAGCAATCCACGGCACAGGCAGCTTGTGTCCTAACTCAGGCTGGCTCCACGCCACAGCTGCTGCCCTTAGCAGTTGTCCTACGGCACTGGCATCTCCCAAGCACTGCAACTGAGCTGCACTTTCACCAATAACCTCTTCCGGCTCTCTCTGGTCTCTGAGTCTAACTCAGCGACACAATGCCACGCCTCAGCTCCTCCTGTGTCTTTCAAGCTTAAGCTTTTTCACCGCAACTGAGACGACAACCTCATCCGTGGTCTCTTCCAGCCTCTCTTCGGGGACTCCAGTCCTGACACATAGTGCCAAACCTCAGCCTCTCTCCATGACACCCAAAACCAAGATCACCTGGATAACTCATACACATCAGCAAGTTTGGCTGCCAGCATAAGGTGCAGCTGTAGCCCACTCGGAACCATAGCTTCTGTGTGCTTATCCTGAGGAGGTCTTCCCAGAAGGCTTTCCTTCAGTGATCCTGGGCTCTTCTTCATCACAGCCAATCCCTTAGTCCCAGCTGACCATAAGCAGAGATTCTTAAAGCTGTAAGTACCAATGGCTACAACAGTGTCTTTAAATAGCTCTCAAACTTCCCTCTAGAACTTCAAAAGCCAGTCTCCCATCATCTGCATTTCCTTCAGTGTTCTTACCTTCCAAGCTCCCAACAGAACAGTTCATTAGACTGTGAACACTCAACAGACATTCTCCTCCTGAAGTTCTGAAGGTCTCCCATGATCCTCCCCAACACACATGGTCAAGTCTGTCACAACAATACCCTGTGACCTGGCATCAGCTCTCCAAAACAAAAAGAGCAAAAGCAGTTTGGGAGAAGAGGGTTTATGTCACTGCTACTTCCATGGGACAGAGTAGCAGCAAAGGAAGTCAGGGCAGGAGGCAGAAACTGATGCAGAAGCCATAGAGGCGTGCTGTCCGATGCTGTGCCTGCCGTAGTTTATCTAGCCTGCTTTTTTTATATCACCCAGGACCAACACCCAGTTCTGATGAAACCGCTCACAATGAGCTGGGCCTTTGCCTGTCAATCAAGAGAAAGCACCACAGCTCATGGGCTAGTCTGGTGGGGGCATTTTCTCCATTGAGGTTTCCTTTTCCCAAATGCCTCTAGCTTGTGTCCAGATGACAATAAAACTGCCTGGGAAATCCTGACACTTTCGGAAAGAATTTCATAGAACAAGCGCCTTCCTTTAATCTGATCCAGAGGCCTCCGTCTGTTGTACTTGGTATCCATTATCTATTGATCTTTGTATCGCTACCAAATGAGCAAGAACTACCATGATCCTCATTTTATGTGTGAGTGGGTAGGGGCTTAGGGTACAAGGAGACTTGCCGGGGATTGCTATGTACCTAGGGATTGTCCATGTCCAAAACAGATGTTCTCCCGTATGGCTAGGTTAGCCAGGGTCTCCTGGCGATTCCTGAGGCTTGAGTGGATCCCAGTCCTCCACTTGGTTGCACTTTCAGACAGGGTGAGCTCTGACTGCCTTCTCTGATCCTTGTCTAAGAAGTGGGCGGCCAGAGTCATAAATGAGAGAAAAGTGAGTGACTAACCTACATCTCCAAGATTCATTACCTGTAGGGATGCTAGTTGTATATCCAAGGGATAGAATCTTCTTTTCTTCCATCTTTGTATGTGTGTTTGCGTGATTTTGCAAATGTAGTACATGTGGAAGCCTGGTGTCAGGACTCATCATTTTTTTTTTCATTTTACTTTATTCACTGAGGTAGGCTCTCTCTAGCCAGCTTGGTCTGGGAACCCCGTCTCTGCCATCTGCTGGGATTACAGGCAGGGTGACTCGCCATGCCCACAGGACACTTATGCGGGTTCTGGGGACCTGAACTCCAGTCCTCAAGCTTGCAAAGCAAGCCCTTTAACAAACAAGCCTCATCTTCATCCCAGAAAAGAAGCTTTAAGTAAAATTACTTCTACTGCCCCGTGACTTTGTTGAAGATGGTCTTGTTCATGGTGATCAATACAGGAAAGAGATGTAGTTGTAGAGGGACATTCAAGGGATGGCACTTTTCCATAGAAGACTGTGATCAGTGGTATTCCTTAAAGGAAATGACATGTTCCTTAATTCTAGGCATGTACCCTGTCGGACTTGAGCATCTCTGGAATTAGGATGTGTTTTACGATGGATGGTGCGTGCAGTGGTTTGAATGAAAATCTCCATATACTCTCAGATGGTTGATGACTGTTTGGAAAGGTTATGAGGTGTGGCTTTGCTAGAGAAACTATGCCACTAGGGTGGCCTTTGAAGTTTCAAAGCCACATGCTACTTCCAGTTTACTCTCCTTGCTTCCTGCTTGCTGTTCCAGATGTGAGCCCTCAGCTGTTTTTGACGCCAGGCCTGCTTGCTGCTGTACTTCTCTGCCATGATAATGATGGACTCCATGCTCTGAACCTTAAGCTGGAACAAAGTATTCCTTTTATACGTTTCCTTGGTCACGGTGTTTTATCACAGCAACAGAAAAGTAGCGAATATAGCATCTTAACAGGGTATTCTGGCAAACTAGGTATTTCCCCCCTGAGACATTTTTAAAGTCTCAGATTTGATGTAATATTCGAGTGATGTAAAATCTGGACCACACTATGTTGCTTAGGATAACTCTTTCTGAGGAAAGCAAGCCAAGGTTCACAATTTTTCCAGTGGTGGTGGTGATTAAACGCCAGATCCTGCACACGATAGGCAATACGTGTAGTATTCTACATCTGGTTTTGGATTCATTTTTCACATTTCATTTTTAAGAATTACTGTTCAGTGAGGCGTTAGCACACACCTTTAATCTCAGCAATAGGGAGGCAGAGACAGGTGGATCTCTACAGAGATAGTTCCAGTACAGCCAGGGCTTCACAAAAGAAATTGTTTCAAAATAAAATATATTGTGTAGCAAAATTAGCGCGTGCATGTGTGCGTGTGTGCCTGTGTGTGTGTGAATTTCAATGGGGTGTGAGGATTTGCGTAATCAACTCTACAAGGTGAGTACAAAGTCGCTCACTACCCTAAATCTTTCTCAGGTTCCTCCAGCATAGTCTGCCACTCTCCTCCATGCCCCCAGCCTCTGGCACTCTCGGTGACTTCTCCACTGTTTTGGATGATGTCATCACATAAAGCGGGGGTCCTACAGATTGTGACTAGTAGCTAGTTCCTTTTCGTTGCTGGGCAGCACAACATTGTGCCAATAAACCACAGTTCAATTATTTACCTGTCAGGGAAGTTTGGACTGGTAATTCTAACTCACACTGCCGTTAAACGTCTGCGTACAGGCTTTAGAAACCTGAGGTTTTATTCTTTAAAGTAAAAATCCCGTGTGAGAGCTTGCCAGACCACATGGTATAGGCATGGTTCTCCTTTCCCTGAAGCTGGTGAGCCGTTTTCCAGAACAATGATCAGTTTGTTTCCTGTCCTTAACATCTGAGAGTCACAGTTGCTTGAGTCCCCACCAGCACTTGGTTTTCACAGCGTTGTTTACTCTAGACATTCTTGTAGATGTGTGACACATTTATTATAACTTCCATTTTCATTTCTGAGGTAACCAACAACTACGAGCAAGTTTCTCTGTCATTTGCTTCTGTTTGTACTCTGACAAAATAGCTGCTGGGTCCTGTTAAATTGTCTTACCACTGAGTTGTTAAAACTTTTTAAAGATGTATTTTTATTTTTAATTCTCTCTCTCTCTCTCTCTCTCTCTCTCTCTCTCTCTCTCTCTCTCTGTATGTATGTATGTGTGTATGCCTGTGTGTGTGTATGTGTGTATGTGTGTGTGTCTGTATGTGTGTTTGTGCATGGGAGTGCTGTTGCCTCTGGGAGGCCAGAGGGTCCACATTAGGTAGCTTATAGCAACCTGAATGTAACTCCAGCTCCAGGAATCAAAAATGCAGGTCCTGTGGAAGAGCAGAAAGTGCTCTGAACCTCTTAACCATATCTCTTGCCCATCACTGAGCTTTGAGGGCTCTTTCTATGTTCTGCTGCTTTGTGGGATGTGTGATTTAGAAATACTTCTGCTTAGCCTAATTAATTATCATTTTATTTCATTGAAATGTCATTCATAGAGCAAATGTTTTGGGTTTTGATAAACTGTGATTTATCCTAAAAAATAAATAAGTAAATAAAACAAAACAACAAAAACAAAAACACATATAGCACTTTTCTTTGCGTGTGTTTGATTAGGAGGTCCCACCAATTTTCTCCTGTGTTTTCTCTAAACTCAACATTTTATAGTTTTTACACATTCTATAATCTTTGTGCTTTCTGGTTTTCTGTCAGCTTGATGCAAACTAGAGTCATCTGGGGACAGGGAGTCTGGGTTGAAAGAATGACCCCCACCAGACTGGGCTGTGGACGAGCCTGAGAGCATCTTCTTGACTGGCAATTGATGTGAAAGGACCCAGCTCTCCCACCAGACCTAAGCTGGTGGTCCTGAGTTGTATAAGAAACCAAACTAGAGCAAGCCAGGAGGAGCAAGCCAGTAAGCAGCATGAGTCCATGGCCTCTGCAGCAGCTCTGCCTTCAGGTTCTGCCCTGACTTACTTAGATGATGGACCATTAGCTGTAACATGGAATAAATGCATTTCCACCCTAAGCTGCTTTTGGTAATGGTGCTTGTTACAACAACACAAAGTCAGCTAAGAGAAATCCCCTTAAACTAATGCTGTGCGATGTGATTTTAGACAGAGATTCTCCCCCAGCCCCCCTCCCCATACTGAGCTCAGATATTTTGGCAGGTTTTCGATAGACACCACCCTTTCTCCATTGCCTCTTTCTCAAAGTGAATTATCCACTGCATGGAGTCCATTTTTAGACTCTGTCTTCTGTTTTATCCTCGTGTCTCCTTTTCACTAAGGTTGCACGGTCTTTAGTGACAATAGGTGGTTCACTTCGTTTTTTTTAAACAGATATTATTTGAGAAATGACATCTAGCATATTCACACAATGCAAAATGCAGATATGGGCTGGGTCTACCCAGTAATGAATGAGAATCAAAGGTCTAAGGACCCCCTGAGAGTCGAAAGCCAATACCTCTGAGACTTGAGAGTCGGGGAAGACCCTGGCAGGGGTATAGATGGGGTTGGGTGGATGCTGTTCATGCTTTGAGTTAGTGACACTTTGACGTTTTATACTTTGTTTTACTTTCAAATTTGTTTAACAGCAAATTTCGTTCTCTAAAGTAATTAATGGAAACTGGTGGAACGTGAGTCCATCTTGTGCTAGGGCCGTTGGTCTGGCGGCTGATTACAAGGTCCTTCTCCCCAGCCTCCCCTGTGAAAGCACACTCACTTTCTATTTTGATCTGTGCACTTTGCCACATGTGTGGAAACATTTACCAAAACTTTAGGGGCTGGGACTGTGAGCCACAAGATTAAAGAAGGGCCCATATCACCTTTCAACTGGAAACTTTGTTATTTCCCTACATTTTGATGTATATCTTTAAACACTTTTTAAGAATTATTTTTTTTCTTTGAGACAGGGTTTCTCTGTTTAGCCCTGGCTGTCCTGGAACTCACTTTAGACTAGGCTGACCTTGAACTCAGAAATCTGCCCTCCTCTGCCTCCCGAGTGCTGGGATCAAAGGTGTGCGCCACCACGCCTGGCTAGGATTTTTCTTTTAGCATGTCGACTATTCCAGAAGAAAGAAGTAGATGGCTTTGTGTGCACACAAGGAAGATGATGATAAAAAGTGTTCTTAAGACAAACAGGTTGTGAAGCAGCCTGCTGTAGTATGAAGCTTAGAAAAAAGAATGGGAAACCTACCGATGGTTGGGATTTGCTCTTTAATATTGTTTGCTATATGGGACCTTTAATAATAATCAGAGTAGCCCATTCCCATAATCCCAGCGTCTGTGGCAAAGATAAGAAGATCATGAGTTCCAGGCCAGCCTGGGCTACATACATAGTGAGATAGTTTCAAACAAAACAATACACTTCCGAAATTAAGACGAAAACAAACCGCATGACTTTGATAATTAAAAGGAGCAAGGGTGAGATGGCTCAGGGGGTAAGAGCACCCGACTGCTCTTCCGAAGGTCCTGAGTTCAAATCCCAGCAACCACATGGTGGCTCACAACCATCTGTAATGAGATCTGACTCCCTCTTCTGGAGTGTCTGAAGACAGTTACAGTGTACTTAAATATAATAAATAAATAAATCTTTAAAAAAACAAAGGAGCAAAAGGGAAGTTGGGATGTTGATTATAACATAACAGTAAAATTAAGATGGTCTCATAAAGATGTGAAGACAGCCATGCTCTTTGGGATGCCTCTGAGATCACTGGAACTCCCTTCCTCACTCCCTCAGTGCTATTTATAAATGAAATGGCTATGTAATTAAGAAAATCAGGGACGTTTCAAGTTTGGCTTACTTCTTTCTTTTTTCCTTTAGGCCTTTCTTATAGCCTACTGTGACTCATTCCCCGAAGAATCTGACTTAACAAGATAGCAGGGCCAGGGGTGGAAAGCAGCAGGCCTGGGAAGGGCACCTGCGGCCATCACTGGTCTGTTTGCTTTGAGCACTTCCTTCTCATCCTTATCTGCAGAGCTCCAGGGAGGAGCATTCAGGAGAGGCTTCCTGCTTCCAGGCTGGTAAAGGAATGACAGATAAGAAAGCCTGGAGGCACTGGTTACTGGTTAGTTCCTGTTGTTGTTCCACCTACAGGGTTGCAGCTCCTTGGTCTTCCAAACTCTATATGACCTAGCACAAGGCAAGGCCTGGGCCAAGTAGTGGGAGTGGGTGGGTAGGGGAACAGAGGTGGGGGGAGGGGTATGGGAAACTTTCGGGATAGCATTTGAAATGTAAANAAANAAAANAANAAAAAAAAAAAAAAAGAAAGCCTAGAGGCTGAGCCCTTACCCTTTGAGAGCCCTGTATCACCGGCTGCACAAAACATTCCATTTGTCCTCCAAACAATGCCAGAAATAAGTGCTAGCGTTGTTCCCATCCCTATCAATGTCCCTTCCCTCGTGGGGACACAGCTCTTTGCAGTTCTGACCACTACCACATAGACCTTAGAAGCTGAGGGCAAGAACCAGAGACTTCGGACTCAAGATGATTTTTTTTAAAAATTACTTTTGTATTTTATTTTATGCATTTGATTGTTTCCCCAGCGTGTGTGTGTGTGTGTGTGTGTGTGTGTGTGTACACCATGTGTGAGCCTGCTACACACAGAAGCCAGAGAGAGGGTTGGATCCCTTAGGAGTAGAGTTATAGACACTGATGAGCTGACATGTGGGTGCTGGGAATTGAACCTGGGTCCTCTGGAAGAACAGGTCTTAGCCTCTAACTCGTTGCTGTTGCCCTTGTGATGACTCTTAACTTCTCTTCGATTCCAGCCCATCAAAGGGCTCCCAGGTCATCTCTTCCCTTAGTATTTATGGAGGTGCACCTGCTGTAGGCTGAAAATGTGAGCCCGGAAGCTTATCTGTTAGCCATAAGGAGTGCTGTTGGCATCTTTCATTTTGTAAATGTTAATAAAATAGTTGGTAAGCATAAAAGTGTAAGCCATACACACAAATGATTTAAAGGCATGGGTAAACTTCACTCACAAACCCATTACTAAGCTTAAGAAATACCAGCCTTGCCAGCATCTCTGCAGCCACCGTACCTCTCCTAGGTCAGATGTCCACCCTGATCCATCCTGATTGCTATGCACCCTACCCCTGCTTTTCCTTAGGGTTTCATCGTGCACAGGGTTCTGCTTAAATAGTACATTCATTCAACTTGCTTACTTCTGATTATTATTATTATTATTATTGTCGTCATTTTTTTGAGATGGGGTTTCTCTGTGTAGCCTCAGCTGTCCTGGAACTCACTCTTTAGACCAGGCTGGCCTCAAACTTCACCTGTCTCTCTCTGCCTCCTGATTACTGGGATTACCACTGCCTGGTATACTTCTGAATTTTAAGTACTCTAAATTTGTCCTATTTAAATTTGAAAATTTTAATTTAGGGCCATTTATATGAGTTTATGGTCATTAACTTGTCCTATATCTAAACTAGACACGATCGTCTGTTTTCTTTTGTTGTTATTGCTTTTTTTTTTTTTTTTTGAGACAGGGTCTCACTGTGTAACCCTGGCTGTGCTGAAACTCACCCTGTAGACCAGGCTGGCTTGGAACTCACAGAGATCTGCTCGCCTCTGCCTCCCAAGTGCTGGGATTAAGGGTGTGAGCTACCGGCACCATCTCCCGGCACCATCTTCTGTCTTCACTAAATTATCTTTTCTAATCCTTGCAGCCTGCTAACACCTTGCTTCACAGGTGATTATATAAATTTGGGTTGAGATCACCTGGGCACCAGAAGTTAATCCTTCATCAACAACCCTGCTTCACTATGCAGAACAAAAGCGTTACCCGAGCATGATTAGGGGAGCAGAGAAAACTGACAGCCCGCTTCCAGTTCAGTTCCCTTCAGCATCTGTCTCACATGCCTCATGATGCCTCACGGCCATTTGTAACCTCCACCTCTCCCTTACAGTTACTTCTAACTCGTTGTCAAGTCTTTCTAGTTACAGATACCCTGCACCACACCAATCCGTCTGTCCTGAATGCCCCCCACTTCCAGCTGTCATTATCAGTCATCTGGATTCATCTCCTGATTCATTGTCACCCGCTGCCATTCTGATTGGCATAATCGACATGTATGTTTCAGAAGCATGTCTCTGCCCCTCCCTGCTTTCTTTACACCCACATCCCTCTCTTGGTAATTTCATATACAGTTGGAAGAAGCCAGAGTTGACCTAATCGGGGTAGACCCAGATGTTTGTAAGAAGCAGGCATCTGAGAGCTGAGCTGGCTTGCTTTGCAGAGTTGAGCTGTGGCTTCCAGAGGTTTAGGACCAGATTTAGCTCAGCCAGGCGAGGCTGTGTGCAAGCCAGAGCAAGTGCCGAGAGAGCAATGATATGACTTGGGTATAAAAATGCCCCTCACAGGCTCACCTGTTTGAAGACTTGATCCCAGATGGTTGTGCTATTTTCAGAGAGTATAAAAACTTTAGAAGAGGGCTGGTGAGATGGCTCAGTGGGTAAGAGCACCCGACTGCTCTTCTGAAGTTCCTGAGTTCAAATCCCAGCAACCACATGGTGGCTCACAACCATCTGTAAGGAGATCTGACTCCCTCTTCTGGAGTGTCTAAAGACAGCTACAGTGTACTTACATATAATTAATAAATAAATAAATATTTAAAAAAAAACAAAAAACAAAAAAAACTTTAGAAGACAGGGCCCAGTTGGAAGAAGTAGGCCACTAGGGATGGCCGTTTCAAAGTAGTGGATTGTTGGTCGCCGATACCCCATCCCACCCACTCTCATTTGAATTGACGTGACTTAATTCTCCCCCAACACAGCCCTGCCACCACAGTGTGCTGAACTTTCTGAAACCATGTGACAAAATAAATCTCTTAAAACACAGAGGAAGGCCAGGCGGTGGTGGCGCACGCCTTTAATCCCAGCACTTGGGAGGCAGAGGCAGGCAGATTTCTGAGTTCGAGACCAGCCTGGTCTACAGAGTGAGTTCCAGGACAGCCAGGGCTATACAGAGAAACCCTGTCTAGAAACAAACAAACAAACAAAACACAGATGAAGGCAGTGACCAAGAGACTACGGGGACTGTATGAGAGAGAAAAAGAACGGGGAAGCACCCTGGAAATATTCCAGCCCAAGAATCTAGTGCTTTGTGTATCTTTCTTTTTGAGTAAATTTCCATTTTTTCCCCATGAGTGAGTTTGAGCCAAATTTCTGCTATTAATCCCCAATATCATTATTGGCCCACCTTTGATGGTGCTGCCTTCCAAAACATCTTTCGTCTTAGTTGGGGTTTCCTTGAAGGCAGAGCTTGGGACAAGGACTAGGAGTGGTGGCTATCAGGATGGTGGCCTGAAGTGAGCAGGAGCCTGGGAGGGAGAGAGGAGTAGGGAAAGAAGCCAATCAGGAGCACTATTAAGCTGTGCTCAAACTTGTTGCAGACTCTGTGAGAAACCATAGAGTATGCCTCTGAGGTGTAAATGGATGGGGCCCTGCCCACACACTCCTGGCTTGTCTCCCAGGGACATGGACACTTGAGAGTTTTGGACTATACCTGCAATGGCAGAAAGAACTTTCTCGTTTTAGAGAGAGTCCCAGGCAGAAAAGTGGGTACTGGTAAGGTGAGACGGAAATGCAGTTGGCATGCGTGAGAGCTTCAACTGCGTCGAACGTTCCCCTTTATCTGGAGAGATGGCTGCTCTTCCAGAGGCCCCTGGTACATTCCCAGCACCCACAATAGTGGCTCGAAATTTTCTATAACTCCAGTTCCCTCCAATGTCCCTTCTGGTCTCTGTGGACACTGAGCACGCTCATGGTGCACAAACATATATGCAGGTAAAACACCCAGACACACAAAATAAAATAATTTTAAAAAGTAAAAAAAATAACTTTTAGAAAGTCCTCCTTTATGTCTACAGATCACAGGCTCGTCAAAGAGACTCCCAACCATAGCTTCCTAAGAGACATTCCTTACCTCTGCACCCCATGGCTTCCCAAGTACTATTGTAGACACACTCGGAAAAGGATGGCTGACCTGATACTGCAACTAGAAGTCTCACCCACTTCTAGGATAGGTTATTGCTTATGATCCGTCTGGTCATCTCCATTCAGCAGGCTTTTCAATTGATCAGCTACACAACTTTGCCTAAGCTACCTACCCTCCTTGATACATGTATGTATAAGTACATACATATAGTTTGTGTATGTATGTTATTTGTAATAACAGAACCGATATGTATTTTGGAGACTTGATGAGAGCATTGCATGAGGTGATGAAGATTCAAGTCGGGCAGGAAATGAATCTTAAATATTTCCTATGTGCCTGTTCCTTGGCTCCTCTAGGGAACAACACATGTATAAAAAAGAATTGCTGTGTCTGGAAGGCAAATGCTATCCATTTCTTTAAGAAAGCATCTTAGTTACAGACCCTATGAGAAACCATAGGGCATGTGTCTTCAAAGCATAAGAGGGTGGGGCACTGCCTGCCAATCTGCCCCCCCTTTGGTGGGGGGAATCCCTCCAGGCATATAGACTCTGTTGCAATTCTGGTTGCAAAGGCTGAAGGGATACAACAACAGTATGAGGCTGGTGAAGTGAGTTTGAATGCTCTTGGCATGCATGTGAGCCATCTGCCATCGCTGAAGCTGAGAGTGTGGCTAGCGTAAGAGATGGCTTGCTCCGCGGAAGGATGCTACACTGCTCTGCTCCTGTTCAGACAGTGCTGTTCCATAACTCCTGGCCTACAGATGGCATGTGGACCAGGCTTAAGCCATTAGCCATCAGATGGCTGACCATTTCACCAACCCTGCTTCTAAGCAGATAGGACATAATAGCCCTGGTGCCACTGCTGTCCTCTTATCCCAACAATGGGGCAAGGGTGACAATGAAACATGTCACCTGGGTGATAGTGGGGTAGAGGGATATTTGGTACACTAAATCTAAATGCTTAAAATAAAACTTTTTAAAAAGATTTATTTAATGTACATGAGTAAACTGTAGCTGTCTTCAGACACACCCGAAGAGGGTATCAGATCCCATTACAGATGGTTGTGAGCCATCATGAGGTTTCTGGGAATTGAACTCAGGACCTCTGGAAGAGCAGCCAGTGCTCTTAAACACTGAGCCATCTCTCCAGTCCCCAAACAAAACTTTCGACTTACTTGAGGAAATAAATGTCTAGGTTGGGTTCTTGCTGCCTGTCATGCCCCTCCCGCTGCCCAAGTCACAATTGACTTCCTAAGCATTCACACAATCGTCCCAGCATGCAGAATGACAGTGACTGCAAGAAGCCAAGGACAACCAGGCTGGCCCAAGGGCTACTCAGATTGGCTCATGGTATATCTTTGACAACCTTTGATTCACTCCTGTGAGAGATCCTGAGTTAGAGAAGACCATCCTGACTGTAGTCCCGGGCAGAGCTAGCAGTGGGCAGCCTTGACTGGGCATTGAACACTTTGCTGGTGCTGACGTCCTAGGAGTCCCTCCTCCTATGCAGATCTGGCTCACCATGCTGTGGGGACAGAGAGGAGACTGCTGGTGCTCTGCTCACTCTCCCTGTCTGGGACCCCAGCCCATGGAATGGTGCCACTCATATTCAGGGTGGGTCTTCCCTAGGGTCTCTAGAGACACCCTCATAGACATTGACAGAGGTCTGTTTCTGAGGTGATGAGGTAACCTAGGAAGTCATAAGGCAGAAACTAGTCAAGCAGTGTGGCTAGAGTTAACAGAAACCAGCAAGGGGCTATGAAACACCCTGGGTTAACAACAGCAAGATCTGTTAACCGCCCTGAACTCCAGGGATAAGGGAGGAGTTGTCTATCCATAGTATAGCCTGAGGGTACATCTGCTGCCCACCTGTGCAGGCAACCATAGCAACCTGATGGAAGTCTGAGGAATTTAAAAGCCCTGGCCTCATTTTCTCCTGAACAGGCAATCTCCACAGGCAGAGCCCCGTCCATAGTCAATAGCCCGGGGAGCCCACTGCTGCCATCTCCTGGGGATACTGAGATGCAGCCAACAAAGGATCTGGTAAGGTGAATAGCGACTGTTCTAGCCCAGTTATCATGAGTTTGTGAGGTCCCCTCACAGCCCTGGCCTGGAGCAGGAACCCGAGGGTTTGGGTGGTGCCACCAGCGAGGGTTCTAATCTTCCCAGCGAAGGGTACACATGCTAAAAGTGATTGAGAATTGTGATCAATTTATCTGTTTCTTTATGCTTTTCTACTTAGTCCACTTTAAAAGATTTTTTTTTTTTTTTTTTTTTTTTTTTTTTTTTTTTTTTTTTTGGGGCAGGAAGCAAAGACAAGAAATTAATCACNATTTATCTGTTTCTTTATGCTTTTCTACTTAGTCTATTCTCTAAGATTTATTTTTTTTTTTTTTTTTTTTTTTTTTTTTTTTTTGATTTGGGGCAGGAAGCAAAGACAAGAAATTAATCACCTTTGTCTTTCATAGCATGGAGCTGAGAGGTGTTTTAATTTCTTCTGTGTCTTAGAATAACCAGTCTGTGGACAGCTACTGCTACCTAGGCCCTTTATACCATCCAGTCATTCTGTGTCCTTGGGGTTAAGTCCCTCCAGGCCACCCTGAGCAGCAGCAGCAGCAGTCGCAGGCGGCAGAGGATGGATTCCCTCACTTTCCCCATCTGTGACACCGAATGCAAGTCTTTCCAGGGAGCCTAGGCAGAAAGGAGAACTTCATGGGATCCTTCTTACTATTGTACAAGACATTGTGAATACGGTGCACGAATCTTTGCTGCTTTGTGGAATTTCTAGGAAGGTGTTGGTAAAATGTGTTTGGAGCAACAGTGCCACTTGGTGGTCACCACTCTCATTGCATAGCATGTCTGTTTCCACCACCCCCCTTTGTTTCTACCTTGTTAACATTTCATTTATTTGTTTTATTCTGTGTATCAATATCAAGGTTGTTGACTTTCATTTACTATGCTAGTGAGAAGCCCCACTCTGGCAGGGTGGCAGAGTGACATCTCAGAGCGACAAGTTGCATCCTGAGGGAGACAGGAAATTTGACTTATGGGTTGCTTGGGGTGTCCACTCATCATTTCTATTAGGTCCACCTTCCTCCCCCCCCCAAGACTCTGGGATCCCTCAACTTAAGAAAACCCTTGGTCAGCTAGCAGGGGATGGTAGAGTAGACTCACATATACAGAAGGGTCCTTTTTCCTTATAGTTGATCTCCCTGGCTTGTTTTAGTGGAATCCTAGTGGCCTTTCCCTATTCCAGAGTCCTTGCCTTGCCAGAATGCAACCCTCAGTGACAGTGTGCATGTTTCTAGTGACAGTCTCTCCTCCCCTAGTCACCCAAAGGGCCTTTGTCCCTCTTACAGCAGGTACTAAGAGGCAGCTTTTACTAAATCTGTGGACTCCTCACTCAGGCCTGCAAGATAACTAAAAGCAGGACAGACATCCGGCGTCTATACCTTCCTTTCACATCTGTCTCCTTTGTTTGAAAACTTCGGGTCAGACTTCGGCTTAACTCAGTGTGCAGGTATGTCAGTCCCTCAAGGAATGTCCATATAAAAACCGGTGACACCTAACCAGTCTCACCCCTCTTCAAGACAGAAGGCACAGATGTGAGTTTACCCAGAAGTCAGCTTCACAATGTCCTAGTCCAGACCCTAGATGGCATTCACAGGTCTCTCTCAACATCGGCCAAACTTGCAAATCACCTTGGATCCCAGGAAGAGTAGAGCTTTGTAGGCAAGACACCTTATCATGAGATTACCCTCAGGCAGGAACCTTATGGGAGCTGGCTTGTCCCCTTAAGCAAGAAGGGCTTCTTTGAACCCCCCTGCAGAAACAGAACAGATACATCAATCAACCAGACACACCTAACCAGGACTCTTCTGTTATGCAATCCTCTGGCCTTCTGCTTCACTCACCCTCAGTTTAAATCTAACGCTCACATCAATACCCTAAAGCTAGATGAATGTGGGATTACCAACCATTGTTCTGTTCTTCACAGCACAACTACCCTGTAGGACCTCCCTTCTCTGTCCTTCCCTGCTCCTCACTTTGATTCAATTTGAGCAGGTGACAGCATTGTCTGTTGGGACTCTCTTGCCACAGTAACACACTGTTGGCCTGGAGTTTACAAAGCAGAGCCTGTAAGGGAACAGGTAGGGACTCTGGCCAAGCTCCGAATAGGCCCTGTGACTTGACTCCTGCTCAGGCTCCAGCTCCGGCTCCGGCTCCAGCTCTGGCTCTGATACTTCCTGCCCCTATGCTGCCACACTCATGTTCTGACTGCCACTGCTGTGGCCTCCCCCCAACCTCCCACAGTGACTTTGACAATCAAACCCACCAAAATAAAGTTAACTTGCTGATACCTTCCTAAATTCGAACCCCACATTATCCCTCCTCTGGCTGGAGGACTTAACCATCCCATGTTTTGGGACTCCTGGGTGATCACAAAAGGTTAGACAGCTTATTGTTTTTTAAAGACCTATTTTAATTTTATTTTATTATGTGGCTATTCATGTCTGCATGTTGGTATGTGTATGTGAGCACAGGTGCCTGCAGAGGCCAGAGGAGTCAGATCCTGTGGAGCTGGAGTTACAGGCTCTTGTGAGCTGCCCACCATGGGTCCTGGGAGTCAAATCCTTTTCGAGAGTGGTAAGCACTCTTGACCACAGAACTCTCTCTCTCTATCCCACATTTTTTACCCTTTAAAAGATTTATTTTATTTTCTGTGTATGAGTGTGTCTTAATCAGGGCTTCTATTCCTGGACAAAACATCATGACCAAGAAGCAAGTTGGGGAGGAAAGGGTTTATTCATCTTACACTTCCATACTGTTGTTCATCACCAAGGAAGTCAGGACTGGAACTCAAGCAGGTCAGGAAGCAGGAGCTGATGCAGAGGCCATGGAGGGATGTTACTTACTGGCTTACTNTCCCCTGGCTTGCTCAGCTTGCTTTCTTATAGAACCCAAGACTACCAGCCCAGAGATGGTACCACCCACAAGGGGCCCTCCTCCCTTGATCACTAATTGAGAAAATGCCCCACAGCTGGATCTCATGGAGGCATTTCCCTCAACTGAAGCTCCTTTCTCTATGATAACTCCAGCCTGTGTCAAGTTGACACACAAAACCAGCCAGTACAGAATGTTTTGCCTGTGTACATGTATGTATACTTTCTGGTGCGTGTAGAAGACAGAAGAGTTCATTGGGTCCCCTGGAACTGGAGTTGTGGATGGTTGTGGGTGTTGGGAATTGAACTCCAGTCCTCTGGAAGAACAGCCGGTGCTCTTAGTCACTGAGCCATCTCCTTAGCCCTTGATTTGACTTTTAGGTGAGAATTAGCATACATGTATGTATACAGATGTCTATATGCTAATTTTGTAAGTGACAGGTTTGGGAATGTAGCATCGTGGTCTTTTATCTATAAACATTATAATGTTTATATATGTACTATAAATATTAGTACAAAAACATGTGCCCATATTTCCCAAGAGTCTAAGAATCATTTGCCATCTCTATAAGCTAAGCGAGGGTGATACTTTAGAAGGAGCGTTGTTTTGAAAAATTCTGGAATGTCAGATGCCTAAGATTGAGGATCTTAGCAGCCACAGAGGATCTAAGAAACTGGCCGTTTGTGCATTCCAACTGGGGAAGGCTGAACTGTGCTTCCAATGAAGGGTGTTGTTAGTTAATCTTAATAAGAAGTACATTATAATTAGCATTATGTACATTATTACATATGTGTTCACAATATATATATATATATATGTGTGTGTAATGTGTATATATAGTAATATTATATCAGATAATTTATATATTATTTGACATATAATATTAAATATTAACATTGATAATTATATTAACATTAGTCATTATTATGGGCATATATTTAGCTTTATATATTTATGTGTTATATGATACCTTTATGTAACATATAAAATGTTAACATGATTGACAATAATAATCAGTATATGACAGTTTCTATAATATCGTGCTTAAATAATATTAATGTTTAAACTATTCTTGATTAAATAAAATTTAAAATTCAATTTCTAACACATGACTGGTGCCTGCTATATTGGTTGGTACAGTTCAAAGGTTATTTCCATCTTATAGGAAGTTAGACTGGGAAATGTAGCCCTAAAGTTTGTACAGTGCTCTCTGGCTGTTGGAGGCTTTTCTGGGCAGACCAGAGGCCATGGCATGCTTAGATAATGTGAGGGCTTGATGTATTATGGCTTTTACACTTTTGATCACTTGTCATCCAACAACGCAGAGAAGCTTCTGGAAGTGAGTTCCCACTCCCTCCCGCCCCCCACCCCTGCCCCTCAACTCTGGGGTGGCTCCTCCACCCTCAGTGGGAGGGTCAGAGCAGGAGATCTAGTGGGTTAGGGCCTGTGACTTAAAAGGGATCTCACTGGAGGGAGAGGACAGATGAGCCAGCACTCTCTAGGAAAGCCTTTATTCCCCTTTGGGGACCCCTTTGGCCACAAGGTTATCCCTCTTCAGGGACATTGAGCTTCTCCTTCACCCCACAGGCCACCACAGCGAAGAAGAACTCAGGGAAGAAGGTGCGGATGAACACGGCAGCCTTGGGGACCGGGTTGGCCATGAACACCTCTTGCTTCTTCCTCCGTACTGAGCGCATCACTTCCTCAGCCACCTCCGCAGGATGCACGCCATAGGCCAGCTTCCTGCAGAAGACTGGAAACACAAGCCAGGCGGCCATGGTGTTCAAATCCCCTGGCTACAAAGACACTTGCATGCATATTTAGCGTCATGGTGTACCAACATTCTGCCAACTTCTGGTCTCAACCCTGGGGATGGCACTTCACCCTCCAACTGTTGCTGCTTGGTCTGCTGTCTCCTTTACTCCTTGGTACCTTCACAGTGATGGGGATGGGCATGGGGTAGGGCAATAAGGAAGCAAAGGAAGGCCTGTCATTTGTGCTGGCGAAGCTGCGCTTGACCAGGACTGCTGGCATTCCTTGCTCTGTCCTCTAGCCCAGTTATTTTGTCATCTTAATGCAGACCTCAAGCTTTGGGTAAGGAGCAGCCTCATTCATTATTCTAGAATAATTAGCCTTCTCTGTGGGCTATAACCTTCATCTCAGTTTTCTAAAGGGGAAATGGGGCTGGCGCTATGAAGGGCTTGCCTCTGAGCTGAGATACTGGCTGGGGAAGCTTAGCCTCCATTTGGAGCTGCCTCTTCAGAAAGGGAGCAGTGTGGTTCTTAAAGACCATGTGCTGGTGGTTAAATGTGGGAAAAGGTGCTGAGCAGGGTTGAGTATCTAGCTCAGCCCTGCCAAGGTCTTCTGGCTGCAGCTTTGGGATGCTGTCTACATGTTACTGCAGACCTAAAGATTTAGTTTCTTCAGCCCCACACTCGGGGTTCTCCTCTGAACACTTACATTTACAAATGGATGTCTCCCAGTTTCTTTGCTCAGGATAAGCACGGTAGGAGCGGATGAAAGTGGGGCTCACGGTGCTGACCACAACATCGTATTCCTCAACCTCGGCTCGGAGGCAGTCAAAGAAGCCCATGACGGCATGCTTAGAGGCTGCATCTGGAAAAAAGACCAGCCAGAGATGTGTACAGGAAGGGATGCCTCCCTGCTTCCCCGAGGCTGCACTGTAGACAAGAGAGGGTAGACTTGCATCTTCCTCTCAGCTCAGAGCTGAAAGGGACCGGCAAACTCCCTGGGTTAGGCTGTTACATCTAATTCATCCACTATCTCACTGGATCTCTGCCCCTGTTGTGTGACTTGCTGTCTCCCTCAAGACGCATAGGTTCCTCAACTATGGACTGAAATACTCTGAAAAATAATTGTATGTCTACTAAACACATGCAGACTTTCTTCTTATCCTCATTCCCTAGACAGGACACTACAGCAGCTTCTCCATAGCTATGTTAGAGAGTTCTCACAATCCAGAGTTGATGGGATGCATGTGGGAAAGCGTACACTAAGCAAATAGCATGCTGAGGGGGGATGGTTGGGGGCTAGAACCACTGTGCCTTGCATGCTGAGAGACCATTATATACTGAGAGAAAAGACAGAGGGGCCATTGTGTCCACTCTATGAAGAGGAAAGGAGAAGCTAAGAGTTCATGTGATGACACTAGGTTCCACAGTCAAAGGTGGAAAAGCATCGACCAGAATCCTGGCCTCCTGTCTCCTATGCCTCAGTAAGATCCTGGCCTTCCATCTCCTATGCCTCAGTAGAAACACCCTCAGAGCTCACAGTAGGATCACCCTCAGATCTCACAGTAGGACAACCCTCAGGGCTCACGCAGTAGGACCACCCTCAGGGCTCACAGAATACCCAATTCTACTTTCATGAACACAGGGAAGTTTAAAGCAAGGGCACTTCTTCACACTACTAAGAGGGCTGACCAATCTAGAGGGACCATCACAAGTGTCGGTGAGTAGAGAATCGATCAGAACCCTTATGGCATGCTGGTGGGAATGTAAATGGTGTGCCTGCTTTGGAAGTGGCCCAGGAGTTTCTTAAACATTTAAATATAACCCCTCTTCTAGGTTTGCACCTGGGAGAAATGAAGCCATGTTCTCACAGAGGATTCATGCATGTTCATATTCCAAAGTGGAATCACTAGATAGCTATCAACAGATGGATGGATAAATAACGTGGTACATTCAAGCAATGCAGACTTTGCCATCAATTGAAAGAAATGTGGATGCATGCTACAACATTGTGCTACAAATAACGAACATCTATAAGAGCCAGTAATGGTCTGCAATGGGGAGGTGTTCAAAAAGCTCACCCCTGTCTGACGAAGACATTTCTGCAGTGCTGTAACCACTTGTGAGTTTTCCATGTTCCTATAAGGTAACTCATCATCTATCTCCTATCTCCAGCGCCAATGAAACACCTTGGGTCATCAAGCTAGACTTGGGCAGAACTATTTCTTGTGTCTATTCTTGGCTCTTTATCAGAGTGAGTAGCTATTCATCTCTCCCAGGAAAAATAAACACAACAGGGACATTAAAAAGGTGGGACTGTTTCCACAATGACACCTGATAGATTCTGGGAACACACCCCTATAGTTTCCTCCATACGCATCTCCCTTTCGGGGCTTTCCAATTCCTGGGATTCTCGGTGGCAATAAGCGTGTCTTGGATAAACCTCTTTGGCTGTGACATTGCTACTACACAAAGTTCCACCCCTGGGTTCTTCTTCTTTTCTTTTCCCCCTTTTTCTTAGAGGAAGTTCCTCATCCTCCTGTTTCGTGATATGCGTCCTTCTTGTCCCCAGTTCTGGTCTTGGGAACCACTTCATAGAAGATGAGGTATTTGAGCTAGGGCTATACATGTATGTAAGAGTGTGACTATCATGTCACCTACAATATTACGCTGATGCCACACATGTCTTTCCACCTGTGGCACTGCACTTTGGGAGGAGAGGAATTTTGTCTATTATATCTCCAAATCTCCTAAGGGACCAAGACATGAAAGAACCCCCACCAGGCCCATCTCATCGCTAGATGAGACACCATTTACCTCATGTGGTCCCTGGCATAGTCTAGATTTAACAGTGCCTGCCTGACACAGAACATACAGTAAGGACACCTTTTTTTCTTTTTCTTTTTAAATTTTTTGTCTTAGCGACTTACAAGCTGTGCGGAATGGGATTCCAAACTTTGCTTGGATGTTGTTCACTAACACGATCTGGCCTGTTCTCCTGGAGATCATGTTGGGAAGCAGAACTGGAAAATACAAGGAGTCCCAGAGAGAAATCTGAGACTGGCAGGTCATAGAGGTAGATCCCCATCCGACCCCCCCCACTGTTACCCCTGGTTCTGCCACCTCGTTATCACCTATTAGACTGCAAGGGACAGAGACAGAGGGGGGTCTCAGGAAGTCATTTGATACAGTGTTTCCAAGAGAGACCAGTTGGCTGGCACATTGCTGGGTAGTTTAAAATGATCCAGCACTGTACTTGATAAGTGATACAGAGTTTAATAGTAGGTAAGCTCTCTCTCTCTCTCTCTCTCTCTCTCTCTCTCTCTCTCTCTCTCTCTGTGTGTGTGTGTGTGTGTGTGTGTACCTGTGTGTGTTCACTTGTGCATTCACGATGGAGGCCAGAGGTTGACTTCAGGTGTCTTCTTTGACTTTTTATTGTTTGAGTCAGGGTCTGATCCATCATTGAGCCCGAATCTTGCCATTTCCACTAGACTGGCTAGCCAGCAAGCTCTTGGGATCCTCTGATCTGCCCACTGCCCTAGAGCTGAGCTTACAGTCATGTGCCACCATACCCAGCTTTTACATGGTGCTGGGAATCTGGCCCTCTTGCTTTCAGAGGACCAGCACTTTATCTGTCTCTCAGCCCCTTCTTAATTTCTGAAGACAGAACCTTTGGCTGATATCATGCTTACAGAAGAACAGCTCTAAGGCAAAAGCTGAAGTCAGTGGTCCAGAGAGACAGACCGACCAGGGAGCTGTGGACTTGGTACAAAGAGAAAAGTATTGGGCAGAGTGTGGGTGAAGAGCAGAGTTTCATAATGAAGTGAGAATATATTAGTAAAGACACTTCCCTTTGTGACCAACATTTACAGTGGGGACCTGAAAGCTTTCAGTACTTGAATTAAGAGCTTTCTTGGGTCTGTCCAGAACCAGATGGCCACCTGGTGGCAGCTCAGGTCTTCCTGTAGAATCTGGTGGTTCACAGACCCGGAGGAAAAATGAGACTCACAGGACCTTTGGTGAAAGTGATGGGTCCGAAGTAGTTGGCATCCATGATCTTTTTATCAAGCTCCAGGGAAATCTTGTGGGCAGGCCCCTTCACTTTCACACTGGCATTGTTGATGAGGATGTCCACACAGCCGTAGCAGTCCAGGACCTCTTTGGCCACATCTTGAACACAGCTAATGTCTGAGAGATCCAGGAGGACCAGCTTGGGGGTGAATGTCTGTTGGAGCAAGGAGAGAGTCAAGACCTGTTTGGGATCACCTCCCTGGAGATGTTGGGGGGAACCTTAATCAAACAGCTACCCTGCTGAGAATTCCAAGTCATAGAATAAGTAGGAAAACAAACCAAGACAAAGGGGAAGATGTAAAACAACCCTGGGTTGAAGGAGATGGCTGGAGAGTCTTGTTTTAGAGACCAGGGCAGCAATTAAGGGTGAATATACAGTTGTTTGAACTTGTAGCCAGGACACCTCAGCTCATAAAACCATTCTTGACAACTAGGTGACCCTTTGGAGACTATGAACTGATTGCAGTACTGGCATCGTAACTGAGTACTACTGGTTTCTTTTGGAAATTGCTTCCCAATTTGTTTTATAAGACACAAGAAAATTCAGCACCGCCGTTGGCAGGCATCCCTTGTTTTGGATCAAAATCGTGTATTCCATAGAGCGCTTCTGAAGCATCTATTATGTGCTGGGAGCTGTAGTCAGCTCTGGACACGTGCTGTCCTCAGTAGGCCGGGCGTTGTGGCGCACACCTTTAATCCCAGCACTCAGGAGGCCGAGGCAGGCAGATTTCTGAGTTCGAGGCCAGCCTGGTCTACAAAGTGAGTTCCAGGACAGCCAGGGCCTTGAAACAAACAAACAAACAAACAAATAAACAAAAAACTGGTTTAGAAGTAAGGATGGGGGCAAGGCTTGGTAGTACCCTGGAGTCAAGGCAACTTGTGGCAAATGCTAGTTCTGATATACTCCCTTGAAGAGAAGGTTCCCATTGTGGGTCACATATGTTTGGGAAATATTCACCGATCTCTAAGTTCTTTGGGGGGAAATACACACTAGCCTATCAAAGGCTCTGAAAAGTCCAGCAGTAAAGAAACTGAGACAAGCTGGACTTGAAGCCAGCATTCCCCACACAACTTGGTTTTTACCCCAAACCTAATAACATCCCAAGAAAAGCGCCATGTAGTATTCTGTGTGGTCTCCTCACGGGCCAGGGTTGGCTCTGAATTCTTTTGTGCTGTTTGCAAACACCAACTTCAATCTCAGGAGTAAGGAATTTTTTTTTTTTTTTTCCGATTTAAATCCGAAGAGCGCTGCAGGCCACGCCTCTAACCTGGATGGCTTAGGAGGGGGGCTTCCTTCATTTCTCCCTTGCAACTATGCCTTGTGTTGTTTGTCTTAGTGTGAGCTGCACTTACAGTCACAGCCCACTGCTGGGACACCGCTCTCTGTGTTATTTATAAGTCTGACTCACACAGACTTGGGGGATCAGTGCCCAAGTTTCACCCTGACGAGTGATCAAAGCCAAGCCTTTTGTTGGGCAAACAGGCCTCTGTCAGGGTCACTGCTATCACCTCTGATTTCTCCAAAGCCACGGTCACATTTCCCAGAAACTGTCCCTAACAATGACGAGGCTTAGGGTATCCAGAGATTCCTCAGGCTGTCTGGGGAGAGTCTTACCTTGCTGGGGTCAGCCACACTGGTCAAGGCAGCATAGAGGCTCTCCAGCCCCTCCCAGTTCTTTCCACACAGCACCAGCCTTGCCCCACCTGCATGGAACACCCGAGCACACTCTGTGGAGGAGAGAGAAGGGAGACAGGGTGTCCCTTGTGAGTGGAGCTGTAGAGGGAAGTTCCTGTCTTAGGGACTCCCGATGTCACATCTATCACCATGAACTTCTCCTCCTAGAGGAGTCCTTTCATTTGATCCCCTCCTCAGGCTAGATGTTTTAGGGGTGCTGAGGATTGAACCTCAACCTTGCTTGTGTTACTCGAGGGCTCCAGCCCTGAGCTGTAGCCTAGGCTAGGATGGCTTGGTTGTGTGCTGTGTTTCTAGCCTCAGCTTGGTGGCTTCTATGGAGGGAAGCTCACAGCAGGGAGCAACAAGTCTGCTTTGCTGGGTAGTTCTGATGAGGAAAATTTCTGTCACTAGCCTTTGAGACCACAGTCTTAGGAACACCTCAGCCTATAGGTATTGGTAAGAGCTATCATGTTAGTTCAAGTACTACCCAGCCCTCCATCTTTCCTCTGTGGATAGCGACCCTAGTCAAGGGTCTTTGCTTACAAGACCCCTCTATACAAAGAACTGCAAGCAACTAAGTCAAGCTAGGAGCAGGAGAGGTGACTTTCTTCAGGGAAGAACACGCTCATAGGTTGCCCAGTGCCAAAGGGCCATCGCTAAAAACATACATACCAGTAACATTATATGAACTCAAAAGGCGATATATATATACATATATATATATATATATATATATATATATATATATATGTATATATATAGTGTGTGTGTGTGTGTGTGTGTGTGTGTGTGAGAAGAGGGCATTGGATCCCATTACAGATGGTTGTGAGCCACCATGTAGTTGCTGGGAATTGAACTCAGGACCTCTGGAAGAGTAGTCAGTGCTCTTAACTGCTGAGCCATCTCTCCAGTCTCAAAAGGTTTATATTTATATACATGAATATACAAAATACACATATGCTTAAAATAACAATTAATGAAAGGAGAGACCATGAATTCGAAAGAGAGTGGGAGGGACATATGAGAGGGTTTAGAGTGAGTAGAGGGAGAAATGTAATGCAATTACAATTGCAAAAATAAACAAAAAAGAAAAAATAGGTGATGTTGTTTTATGCTCCACTCTGAACTAATTCTTAATTTGATATAGGCCTTTCCTTGATTTTTTAAAAAACATTTATTTTTTTTTATTTTGTATATAAGTTTGTATGTATTGTCATGTGCATGCCAAGGTACATATGTGGAGGTCAGAGAACAACCTGAGGGAGACTATTATCTTCTTCCACAGCATGGATCTCAGGGATAGAACTTAGGTCACCAGACTTGGTGGCAAGCACCTTTATCTCCTGAGCTGTCTCTCGGGCAACACCTGGTAGATACAGGACGTTCACATGTAAAAATATCTTGATACTTTAAAGCAGTAAAAGCTGCTATGTTCAGACAGTTTACTTGTTCTAGGGATGACTGAGAAAGACGTCCATGCATTTGCTCAGCTAATCCTTGCTGTGGTCATCCAGGGGAGGGTCTCCCCTGGGCTGAGTCTTCCGAAGCAGCAGCTGGTATGGAGTCTAAACCACGGTAGAGCTGTCTCACCTGTGTGAGAGGAGCAGCCTTTGCACACTTTCAGCCATCAGCTGCGTGCATTGTCCTCTCAGGGGAGTGCCTAGATGGCAGAACTGCTCCATAAGGTGGCACTCACTGGCACAGGGTAAGTCCCAGAGACTTAGCAGCCAACATTCCCAGTACCAGAAGGATGGATGAACTTAGAGGAGTGCACCAGGCACTAGCTCTGACAGAGGCTCTGAAAGCACTTGCTGGAGTGTAGCATCTAGTGTTGTCTCACTTTGTTCCAGGAAGTTGTGGACCTCGGCTGATTGCAGACACTTAGAAAGACAGCCCAGTAAAATGGGTATTCACCAGAGGCTGTGTATTTTTTTGTTTGTTTGTTTGTTTTAATCATTCTCTTATACATTACATCCTGATAAACAGTTTCCCCTCCCCCCACTCCTTTCAGTCTCTCCTCCTACCTCCTCTTTCTACCATATCCACTCCTCCAATTACCTTAAAAAAATTAAAAAATAAAAATAAAAGAACAGGCCTCCTGGGAATATCAGTCAAACATGGCTCAACAAGTTACAGTAAGACCAGGAAGAACCTTCATATCAAGGCTGAATGAGGCAACCCAGGAGGAGGAGAAGGGTCCTGCGTGATGGCAAGTGAGTCAGAGACACCCTCCGCTCCCACTGTTAGGAGTCCCACAACAACACCAAGTTATACAACCACAGGGTATATGTAGAAGACCTAGTTCAAGACCCATTCAAGGACTGTGTTTATTGCTTCAGTCTCTGTGAACCCTATGTGCACTGCTTAGCTGATTGGGCCATGTTCTCATGGTGTCCTTCACTCCTCTGGCTCCCATAATCCTTCTTCCCCTTCTTTTGAAGGGTTCCCTGGAGCTGCCTAGTGTTTGGCTGTGGGTGTCTGCATCTGCTCCCATCAGTTGCTGGATGACACCTACTGGGCTAGGCACTGGTCTTTGAGTACAGCAGAATATCTTTAGGAATCACTTCATTAACTTCTTTTGAGCTCTTCTATCTTAAGCACGGCAGCTCTCAGTGACCTTGCAGTTGTGGGAATTTGCTCCTGTAGACTCAGCAGTTTGATTCAGGCAGAGAGGAGGTGGCCAGGTGGACAGGACAGATACTGGGGTTTCCTACGTGGGCATCATGGACAGGGGCTTTGTGGTACTGGAGAAAACCGGGATGCCTGATGATGCAAGGACAAGCAGGCATGAAGGTCAAAGGGTTGCTGGGGAAGAAAGGGAGATTGCACTGTCCTTGGATCTCAATGGGAACAAAAACAGGTGCACTGGCCAGGAGTGTGGCTCAATGACAGAGCATTTTCCTAGTTACTACGTGGGAAGACCAGAGGTTGATCCCAGCACTGCAAAAAAAAAAAAAAAAAAAAGCTAAAAACAGGTGCACTGAGAATAACCGAGGGAGTGAGAAAGAGCAGTAGCTCTTCACTGAGGGAAATCTGAACCAAGAACCTACTGCACACCAATGTCACTATGAATTTTTAGGTCTTCAGGGAGAAGTGGTCTCTCTCAGTTTAGATGTTGTATTAAGAAAGGAAGTTGGGGCTGAAGAGATGGCTCAATGGTCAAGGGCACATAATTGCTCTTGCAAAGGACCTATGTTTGAACCCAAGTGTGATTCCCATCACCCATGTCAGGTGGCTCCCAACCACCTGAAATTCCAGCCACAGGGGATCTGACTCCCTCCTTCAGACTGCCTGAGGCACCTATACTCACGTGTGCACCTCCCCATGTACAGCATTAAAAATTGAGGATAAAAATAGAAAAGAAAGGAGACATCTGGGATGAATGTTAGCGACAAAAATTTTAAAAGATATCACTTATTCCCTGTGTCAATTTGATATAGGAAATGAAGACCCCAGTAGGTCTTAGAAAGTGACAGAGTGTTCTGAAGTCTATATGGAATGACTTGCACACTTTAATCAGAAATGTGAAGAAAACTGAAGATTATTATGGAGATATGAAGTGGCACTATTAGGACGTGTGGCCTATTTGGAGGAAGTGTGTCATTGTGGGGATGCGGTTTGAGACCCTCCTCCTAGCTCCCTGGAAGCCAGTCTCTCCTGGTTGCCTTTGACTCAAGATGCAGAAGTCTTGTCTCCTTCTCCAGTACCATGTTGGCCTGCACGCTTCCTGCTATGATGATAATGGACTGAACCTCTGAAACTGTAAGCCATTTCCAATGAAATGTTTGTCTTTATAAGAGTTGTCTTGGTCATGGTGTCTCTTCATAACAATAAAAGTCCTAACTAAGACAATTAGCTTGAAAAATGTTAGTTACTAAAATAAAATATAAAACTGCCAAAGCTAAAGCAAAATGTTAATAGTTCCAGCATAAGTAAGAGCGATTGATAAGAATTATGAGAATTCACTTCTAGTATGATCAAGTTCATTTATTAAATGGGTGAGAAAAGAATATGTTACTTAAAAAATATTTGAGAGCAGGGCTCGGTTGGTGAGGTGGCTCAGTTAAAAGATAACACTGCTCTTGCAGAGGACCTGAGTTCTCAAATACCTGTGTCAGCCAGCTCACCTGTAAGTCCAGCTCCAGAGGATCTCATGCCCTCTGCTGGCCTCCAAGGGCATTGCACTCATTTGCACATACCCCCTCCCACATACACATAATTAAAATAAAATGAATCTTTACAAAATAGTATTTGAATGCCTACTTGGGAGGGAAAAGCTAGTTGCATCATTTTATAATATACTAAGCAGTTAGATGTAAAAAGAGAATCACAAAAGAGCTAGAGAGGTGAATCTGTTCTCTTATTGGGGGAGATCTTTAGACCATGTCTCAAAGAAACAAATTGTATCAGAATTAATTTATAGATTTTTAATTCTTCTTTTTTTTTACATAAAAGACATAAAAAGTACTTATAATTTATATGTCAACAAAGAGCTAATTTATTTGCTATGCAAAGGACTTTACAAATAAGAAGGACCAACTGGAAAAAAAATGCAGTTAATGAACAGAAGATTAAGAATCAATACTCATGACATGGTAAAGCGATGCAATTTAAGCCACACACTAATTTTGATCCATCAGATGACAAAGGACAAAACTGGTCTTAGTCTTAGCAAGGTGTGAGCAGTAGGCTTAGCTCACATTCACTCTAGTATCTGCATCAATTGCTATAGGTTTGTGGAAGAAAATGTTGACTGTATCCTTAGAAGGGCTTTGATTTAGCAACTTCATTTACGGATATTTCTCCTAAAGCAATCATTAAGAATGTCTGTGTAGACACAGCTGTAGGATTGCTTATCCCAGTATCGTGGCCAACAGTAAGACCCTGGAAATAATTGCAAATGTCCTATATAATAGGAGGTTGGTTAAGTTATAGTACATCAAGAACAACTATTTTCAAGCCGTTAAAACACCCCCCCCCTCCCCACCGAGCTCCCAGGGACTAAACCACCAACCAAAGAGTACACATGGAGGGACCCATGGCTCTGGGTGCATATGTAGCAGAGGGTGGCCTTATCTGGCATCAGTGGGAGGGGACGCCCTTGGTTCTGTGAAGGCTCGATGCCCCAGTGTAGGGGAATGCTAGGGAGGTTGAGGAGGAAGTACATGGGTGGTTGGGGAAGTACCCTCATAGAAACAGGGGGAGGAGGATGGGATAGGGGGGTTGTGGAGGGGAACCAGGAGTGGGGATAACATTTGAAATGTAAATAAATAAAATATATAATAAAAAAACTGATTTCACATTAATGAATCTGCTTGTGTAAAATTCACATTAAAGTATGTTTAAAACATCAGAGTTTTAGAAACAGTTGTCAGGGGCTGGAGAGAGGCTCA
Organism: Mus pahari; assembly: GCF_900095145.1. Taxonomy (NCBI): domain Eukaryota; kingdom Metazoa; phylum Chordata; class Mammalia; order Rodentia; family Muridae; genus Mus; species Mus pahari. The sequence continues at coordinate 35,676,619 of NC_034603.1, read as the reverse complement.
GTGGTACTTACTACAGTGGGCGTAAGCTTCAGTTCCCAGAACCCATTCTGGGGGTGGCTTATAAGTAAGTGCCTGAACCTCCAGCTTTAGGAGATCTGATACCCTATTCTGACCTCCTTGGATATCTGTACTCACGTGCAGGCACACCCCTCCCTCGTGAATACATATAAATAAATCTTATTTTAAAATTGTGCTGAATCAGAGCTACTGTTTGAATATGTATGTTTGTGTTTAAAGCAAGGGAGTACTGTGTGTATACACCGTTACTAGGGCATTAAGTTGGTAAATTCAGAGGCACTAAGATAAAATAGGTATAAAATCTCAGAGTTAGTTGCTAGTCCAAGATGCATGCTTCCAAAGGAAATAACTGCTTTATGAAGTCATTCCATTTGTCCTAAAATAAGACGCAATAGATTAAAAAGGAGGAGAGAGAGGGGGAGGAGGAGGAGGGGAAGGAAGAGGGGGGTTTGGGATGCAGGTTTCTCAGGAGAGGACAGTATGAGTTTTTGCTCATGTGCCAGGGTTGGGATACACTTCCTCCCATCATCTCCAGGAGAAAAGGCATGTAGGGGTCCTTTGAGTGGCTTGGTAAGAGTTCACTGCATGTGGGAACCCAGACCAGAAGGGTCTCTATGGTGTTGCCAACCACCAAACCAGGGCTCAAGGGAAGTAACGCCATGGGAGAGGTCTACATGCCCCACTTTCCAGAGGTGCAGCTGGAGGCTTCAACGGAAGCCTCTGAGGGACATAAAGGTGCCATAATAGAAAGAAAACACCTAGATGCCTACCTTTCCCCAATGCCGGAGTTGAAACCAGAGACCTATGTGCTAAGCAAGTACATTCTCCCTGAACTATACCACCAGCCACGTGCCCTGTCCACGTAGCTTAGAGCCATCTCATAAGGTGTCCCTCAGGTAGGCATGCCTCTTGTTCTCCTCTATGTTCTCCTTTCTGCTTCTTTTTCCCTAGAAAGATCAGATGTGATAGAAAGCTCAGGCCACGGAGAATGGGGGTGTGGAAAGAAAACAAGGAAAATGGGCACATCGGTTATGAATCAGGCCTATTGGGGACTTGCCACACAGAAGGATTGTGTATAATGTCTCTAATCAGAAAGCCAGAAGACAGCCTGGCCTCTTCTTTGCGCCCCTACCCTCCCCCAGTTTCCCCTTTGGACTGAATTGAACAGGATTGAACTGTTCCACTGTACTCTTGGTCCCCTTCCACAGCAGTGACTGAGCGGTCAGCCTCACCAAGGAGCAGAGAGGAAACGAAGCCAAACATCCGCCCAGGATGCTTCTCGGTGAAGCAGTTCTATGTGTGTTTTATGTTTTATTACTTAAAAATTCACTCATTTTTCATAATTACGGTCTTGACAACTGTGGAATTTTTGTCACTTGGTTTGGAGGGAGAAGGCCCAGCTGTGGCTGTGAGTGGCTGGAGGGGTGAGACAGCTGTGATGGCCACATTTCTCACATCAGCGCAAGGGGGTTCAAAGAGTTTGAAGAGTTTCCCACAATTCCCATCTCTGCTGTGGGGTGGGAGGAATGAAGATGCGACTCAAGAAGTCTGATGTCCAGGTCCGGGGATGTCATTCTCCACACGAGGCTGCATTTGGCCAATCCGCACTGCTGAGAGGGGAACAGGCTGGGCCTCACTGCTCATCCACTCTCTAATAGTGGGATGTATCCGCAAGGTCTCACAACTTGTCCAGGCGGATCTTGAACTTGCAGCCCTCCTGCATCAGCCTCCGGAGTAGCCGGGCTTACAGATCAACGCCAACAGGCCCACTTTGAAATTCTTATTTTTATTCTCATTTTGGTTTTGGTCAATTTTAGGTCTGAGTCTTGCTGCTTAGCCCAGGCTGAACCCCAACTGAGCGATCCTCTTGCTTTAGTCTCCTGAGTGCTGAGATCATGGGGTGGATGGTTAATCTTCTTGTCAGTTCGACTAACTTTGGAATTATCTAGGAGACCAAGGCACATCTCTAGGTGTGTTTCTACGGGTGTTCATGAGAGGGATGGCTGAAGATGACCGTCACTAGCAACGTGGGTGGCAGCACCCCATGGGCCAGAGGCTTGCAGTGAAGAAATGGGGGAAGCCACTAGAGTACCTTCATTCCTTGTCTCTGCTTCCTCCTAGGTGATGATGTGACCTTGGCTCTTCTCCCTTGTCCTCTCTGTCACAATAAACCAAATCCATCTGGCTGGGCCTTTTGTGGTAGCGTCTCCACACTCCTATCCATTGATTGATTGATTGATTGATTGATTGGACACAATATCTCAGGTAGCCCAGGCTGGTCTCAAAAAAGCCCACTATGTAGCCGAGGGTGACCTTGAGTTCCTGACCCTCCTGCCTCCTCCTAATAGAGTTACTGGTGATCACATCCAGCTTTAGTTTTGTTATCAGCTCAGCTCAATATTTACCTCCTGTCAAGCATTTCAACCCTGGCTGTGTCTTTCTCAACTAATAAACACAATTTGGGCACCACTTGGGCACGCCCTTACGTATTTCCTCAGTTCTAAGATGCCAAGGCATGTGAAGTGATTTCTGATTCCAGAGGTCCTGTCCTGAGGAAGCCTTGTGGTGGGGGCTCTGAGAAGCTGTTGGGTATGGTCCTGATTCAGCAGTGTTAAAGAGTCTTAGGAGCTGTGGGAACACAGGCAGCAATAGTATCCAGTCCGCTCTCCCTGAAGGCCAAGCCCTGTGTTAGATATTTTGATGGTTACTTTTGTTGCAGACCCAGTGGGTACAAGGTAACACGGTGTTTGACTTGATTGACTGGTGATGGTTTGGGGTGAGGGCTAGATGTCTGGAATGTGCCATGGTTCTCAACCTTCCTAATGCTGAGACCCTTTAATTCCGTTCCTCAGGCTGTGGTGACTCCCCCCACCCACCATAAAATTATTTTCATTGCTACTTCATAACTGTAATTTTGGCTACCACGTGAATCATAATGTAAATCTCTGAGCCAAGAGGTCTCGACCCACAGGTTGAGAACCACCACCTTAGTGGTTCTACCAGCAGGGTTAATTCCGGCTTTAGGGTACCTGGGCACAATATGGGCCATGTGGAAGCCATTCTGTGCCCTTTCTTCTTGTCTTGAAGCTGAAGTGGAGCAGTTGGTGCCTGGGGTTGCTGTCATCAGCACCACACGGACAGCAGGCATTTATTTAAAGTCACACACACCCCGCTTCTCATGTTACTTCTAAATACTTGGACTTTATTCCTTTCTGCTTTGCATTTCTGGGGACAGGGTTGGGGAAGGTGGGAGGCACAGGCCGTCAGTGAGTGGCAGTAAAAGAGAACAGTGATTAGAACCTTGACACCCCATGGGGCATTTCCTGGGGTCCTGACTTCCATGTGACTATAACCCAATGATCTTAAAAAAGTAATAAATGAGACTTTTGAAATAAATACTCTCACCAAAGGGAGAACAGTGGCTCCATGTAGTAACAGTGCATTACAAGGACAGAGGATCTGAACAACATCTTCAATGACAAGGTGCAACTAATATTTGTAGGACTATACCCAACCACAGCAATGGCCACATTCTTTCCCACTCCTCTGCCCCCCCCCGACCCCTGCCTCCCACCCCTAGGAACAGACTGCATAATAGACCACAGCCAGTGAACTGAATCGTGCCCAGTTCCTTCTCTGACCAAATTGGAACCAAAGTGGAAATCAATTAAACCAATATTCGCAAACATACTTTATTGGGTGCTTTCCCTGATTAAATGGCTTCCAAATGCTGGTCATTAAACATACTGGTGAGTTTATCATTATTGTGAACAAATCCCGTCAGGAGCAATTTATGGGAATAAAGGTTTATTTCAGTCCAGCCTTGGGAGGATCCATTTGGACCAAGAAGGCACGGGACAACAGCTGGGTCTGTGGTGATGGAAGTGGGAGGGGACAAAAAGCTGTGGGGAAGGTGTGGTCAAGTGTGGGGGAGGTGAGTCTAGAAGCTATAACCTCTACACGCTTGTACCTCATGACTTTCTTCTGCCAGTTAGGCCCTTCCTCTAGACCAGTGGTTCTTAACTTTTCTTCTTCTTCTTCCTTCTCCTTCTCCTTCTTCTCCTTCTCCTTCCTTCTCCTTCTCCTTCTCCTTCTCCTTCTCCTTCTCCTTCTCCTTCTCCTTCTCCTTCTCCTTCTCCTTCTCCTTCTCCTTCTC
>NC_034603.1:35669154-35672240 GCF_900095145.1 Mus pahari | reverse complement strand
TGGAACTAACTCTGTAGACCAGGCTGGCCTCAAACTCAGAAATCCGCCTGCCTCTGCCTCCTGAGTGCTGGGATTAAAGGCGTGCACCACCATGCCCGGCTGGTTCTCAAACTTCTTAATGCTACAACCCTTTATTACAGTTCTCTGTTGTGGTGACTACCCCAACCACAAAATTATTTTTTTGTTGCTACTTTACAGCTGTACTTTTTCTGCTGTTACAAAATCATGATGTAAATATCTGTGTTTTTCAATGGTCTCTGGGGGGGGGCACTGTGACCCACAGGTTGAGAAACACTGTGACATAGACCTAGAGACCCCACAGCTTCCAAAATAGCATTCAAAGCATGAGTCTGTAGGGGTCATTACAAATTTAAAACAAAATTAAACATTTTGAGTGTTTACTAGAGGAGAAGCATTGAGGTGGGTGTGGGGTACTAGGCTGAAGGACACCAGCCTTAGGTTGTGAGAAGGCAGGTCTCTGGGGGCCACCTGAAGGGACAGAATAGATAAGGTGGCAGGGAAGGCTCCAGGGACCAGGCCTGCATCTAGGCAAACAACTTGTAGAAAGTCTGTCCTATGAATAAACAGCTTCCGGTGGGCTGCTCTCATCTCTTTTCCAACAACACTGTGGTCTTGCGACTGGTCTGATGGGCAAACTAGAGTGTCCTGGCTGGCCCTCGAGAAGGCTAAGTTTTGGGTTTGTGAATCTGTTCATCTTTTTAAAGCCAGCTCTAACAAGTCAGGATAGTCTCTTAGGAAATAACTCCAGAGGACAAACCCACTATGCTTAATGTCTTCACCTGCCAAGGCTGACCCAGAGCAGACACTGAGACCTTACCCGGCCTGTCAGCTGGAAGACATGCTGGCTCTGATGACTTCCAAGAGAAGAAACAGCAGTCTCAGGAGAAACTGCAGAGATGGCATAAAGGCTCTTCCAGTGGCCACACCATGGGAGGAAGTGCCTCTACCTCCAAGACTCTAGAAGGTGTGTGGACCTATTGACACCTGAGTGTCATTTGAGTGACTAGTGGCTGGTTAGCTGTGTGTGGTCTATGCTGGATTAAATAATAAAAATTAGAGCAGAAGGTGTCATGAATTTGTATAACAGGGTTATAGTGCTCTCATTAAGAATAACAAAATCCCGCTAAACCCAAAGGGCAGCGCAGTCACAGATGCAACAGGAAGGGCCCGGAAGACTGTCTAACTTAAGAGATTGTGGGTGAAAATGCTTTCAAGACCAGGAGGTGAGATGGTGGGAAGCAGTGGTCGCGTGTGATGGAGAGTGTGACACATGGAGATGAGCTCAGTGAACTCTGAAAAAAAAGTGTTCAACCTGACCACATGTGACAAACATGTGTGTTCTCTTATAACATGTGAATGGTGGCCACTGCTGCTCCGACTCCCACCCATGTACAAATTTCTTTGTTGCTCACAGCTGCGTTCCAAAGTGGAGGCTGCCGTCATCCTCCATCGATCTCTGGGACAGTCAACTCCTATAGCTGAAGACACCTGCTAGTTAAGTGTTGGAACCAGAACTGGAATCCAGCATCCTCCTCTGGCCTCATATCCAGTATGCAGCATCAACTAAGTAAGGGCTTAGCATTTCAAGATTTCTGGGAACTCCTGAAGCAGTCAAACCCAATGTTTTCTAACATCAAACGGTGAGTTGGCAATCCTGCCATTCTAACCCTGCCGTTCACCTGGCCAGAAAGCTTCAGACTCCTAAACAGAAGTCTATTCCTCTCTACCAACAGATATGCCCCACCCCATCCTGCCTCCAGGTCCCTTGGGGGCAGAGATGGGCACAGGTTCTGGGGAAAACCAGCTTACCCTTTCCCAGTCCTGAGATGGCATCTGTGATGACCACCACTTTGTTCTGCACGGCAGACTTTGACCACAGCCTGGATGCCTCCTGGTAAATGAAGAGGAGACCGCTGATTCCCAGCAGCAGCAGCGGTAGCATCAGGACAGCCATGAGCCCCATCTTGCTCTGCAGGACAGTGGGATGACAAAGGATTGGCTTTGCAGAGGCCCTGATTGCAACCCTCAGGGCAGGGGGAGGTTGAAGCCACCAGCATCCACTCCTTCCAAGCCCCAGAGTCTCTTCCCCAGGGAGCTGGGCTCTGCAGGCTCTCGGGAGGTCCTTCCCAGCTGAATGGCAAGGAGCATGCGATTCCCCAAATGCTCAACAAGCAGAAATTACTCACCGAGTCTCCACACTGAAGGAGTCCAGGGGGCCTGCCCTCCCCTAAGGGTAATTACAAATTTAATTAAAATGGGTCTGCATTTTTGGAAGGAAAATCCATGTGTTAAGGCCACTAGCTTGGGCTCTAATGGTTATTTATAGCTCTCAGTTGTACTAAAGGGCTTCTCAGGGTAAATATAGTGTCTATTCTGATATTCAGGGACACATGCTGGCTGGGTCTGATTTCAGGGTTCTTGCCAGGACTTTTAAAGCTCTGCTGGCTGGTGGGACTATTAGAGTTTCCTCTACGGTTTGGGCCGGGAGTCAATGCCAGGAACTCCTGGGATTGTCAGCACAAATGCCTGTGCCTTTCTTTCCTGTGCGGGGGGAGGGGGTGTCCCTGCAGGTGGTTCAGACCTAGGTGGGCACTGAGCCATCTGGCTTTCCCTTCCTCAGTAGGGATGGGGAAGAGAAGCAAGGGAGGCTGGTCTGAGGGGTGGAACCTACAAGAAACCAACCTTGGCATGAAAGAGAACTGTATAGAGCAGTGGTTCTCAACCTTCCTAATTCCGTGGCCCTTTAATACAGCTCCTCCTAGTGTAGTGACCCCCAGCCATAAAATTATTTTCATTGCTACTTCATAACTGTAATTCTGCTACTGATCTGAGTCACCATGTAAGTATCTGAGGTTTCCCATGGTCTTAGGCCACCCCTGTGAAAGAGTCATTCGACTCCCAGAGGGGTTACAACCCACAGGTTGGGAACCACTGGTCTTGAGCATGCTTCTTGCTTTTGTGAGGTGTACGTTTCTTTCTTTCTTTCTTTCTTTCTTTCTTTCTTTCTTTCTTTCTTTCTTTCTTTCTTTCTTTCTTTCTTTCTTTCTTTCTTTCTTTCTTTCTTT
>NC_034603.1:35663604-35668619 GCF_900095145.1 Mus pahari | reverse complement strand
AAAAACAAAACAAAACAAAACAAAAAAAAAACCCAGCACTTGTGTCCAGAATCCTGTTTGTTATGTATTTATTATTTATTTATATATGTGGGTGCCTATGTGAGTATACACCATGTTTGTGGGTGCCTGTGGAGTGTGTTAGATTCCCCTAGAACTGAGGTTACAGTCACAGGTGGTTGTGAGTCATCTGACCTGAATGCTGGGAACCAAACTTGGGTCCTCTGTAAGAGCAGCAAGAACTCTTATGTGCTGAACCATTTTCTACCACCACATGACATTTATACTGTAAAGAAAATAGAGCTGTCCAGAAAGTGAGGCTGGGGTGGGGGTAAGGATTGGGTAGGTGGTGGGTGGAGGATGAGAACAGCAGAAACTGCATTTCTGAGAAACCAGGAACATCCAGGAGCATTACAGACCTCATCGCTCGCTGTACTGGCATTTAGTGTATGCATTAGGAACACAATAGCACTGAAGACTCCTTGACGTGTGACCAGCACCCACACCAACAAGCATCGTATACACATCTCTCTGTTGTGTCTCCTTCCATGTTGCAACTACTTTACGATCTTTAAATGAGTGTACTAGTTTGTATCTGTGTCTCTATGTGTCTTTTCCTTTCTAGACTCTATTTAAATAGAACCACAGAGTCCACACTCCTGCTCAGCATCACATTTGTGGGATCCATTTACACCGCCGTATACAATAGGAACCCATTGGTATTTATCGTGTGTGCCCATCTCATGTTTCCAGTTTGTTCTTCTGAGAGTGGGCACTGCAATGGAGACATGATGAGGGATGGGTGACGGCTGGGGTTAGGGAGGTCCTCACACAGAGTCTAAGACAAAGGGATTGAGAGCACAGTCAGGTCTGTCAGTCTGGAACATATCAGGGAAGGTTTAGGCAAGGATATCCATTTGGGAGATATCACAGGTAGGTAGGACAGCCATTCGATCTGAGGGAGACCTTTGAAGGGACATACATATCTGCAGGCTGAGCTCTTGGGGACTTGGATGCTTAGAGGGTGGGGACTGGAGGATGAATCAGAGGAGTGGCCAGTGTTCTGGCAGAGAGACCTAGGAGCATACGTGTTCCGGGAGCGTATGAAGGCTGTCTTGGGGAGACTGCTGAATTAAATAATCAGGAAGCCGCAGACCCGAGGCTGCTGTGTGCTATGCACTCCTTGGTAGCAAACTGGGATTGAATTTAGGAGGTTTTGGGTTATTCTGTTTTAGAGGCAAATAGCCAAGTTTTACACAATCACAAACGACCAAGCCTATTGCAGTCAACTGACTAGCCCATGCCCCCGAAGGCCCAATTTACTCACTGGAGGGACCCAGTACTTTCTCTATGTGCTTTCTAGGGCCTCTGGTAGCAGCCTGCTGCTCGCCTCGTGTGGCTGGAACTGCTGAGTTATGAGTCTTTCCCAATTCATGAATCATTCTTTGGTCACATAAACCTTGCTAAGGTTAATTTAGTTAATCTGCTGAATATTTTTTCTTCGAACAGCTGATTATCTGTGTTGGAAATTGCTGCTTGGCCAAGTGAAGCCAGGGCCTAGGAGTGACTGTGCTTTTAGCAGTGACTGACAGGAGCCTCTCAAGTCAAGGGCACCTTGCATTTTCAGCTCTGCAGTGGACTTACTGTCAGTAGTTCTGCAATGCACCAGCACGGCCTAGTGCTTCCCGCCCCACCCACACTCCCTAGACCCCAGGCTTTGAAACTCATCTTCCGTGTACTTTACTATTTGGAGGGAAATGGCTACAATCTTGAAAGATGGTCCCAGCACAGCCTGCAAGTCCTTCAGCAAGTGACTGAAATATACTAGGCCCCTTCCACATTGGCTCTTGGCCCTGGTAGGAAGGACAAGAGAATGGTGCCCTGGTGTGGAGCTATATTCAGCCATAGTTGGTGTTCCCAGGACACCTTTAGCTGTACTAGTGACAATGTCAGTCCACTGCTTGTCAGGGGGGCTTCCTTTCTTTAACTTAATCACCTGAGGGCAGACAAGGAGTTTTATAACCACTATGCACTCTTCAGTTCATTGAAGACTCCTTCAAGGATCTGCTTCACTGCCCTTCTTGAGGAAGAAGACAGACAGTTCATCTGTCTTTGAAACTGTACGTTGTTGTTGTTGTTGTTGTTGTTGTTGTTTTCCATTTTTGCTGTGCTGGCATGGAGCCTAGGGTCTTGAGCATGCCTGACGAGCCATCTACCTCTGAGCTGTGCACAAGCTCTGAAATCATAGCATGTTCTAATCGGAACATCAAGAATGAATCAGTTTAGATGCATGGGTGTTTGGAACCATCCTGGAAAGCCTGGGGTGGGAGAAGTACCATCTAATTTGGGACTGATATTACCTACTTTCTCCTTTTTGTCCCAAGCAGAAGTCACACCCAGCTCTGAACTGCAGACCTAGAAGCTCTGGCACACACAGTTCATCACTGGATCAGACACAGCGCTTGCTCCCTTGGCACCACCCTTCCAGACTCCCTAGCCCCTGCACTCATCTCTGTAGAAAACCACGTGTTCTGCATGGTACCAGCTCCACCTAGAGATGGTGAGGAGGGGCGAGGATGGAAGGTGGAAGGATGGAGGATGGAGGATGCTAGGACCCAGGCATCAGCCTTCCAAATTTCAGGTCTTTCTTCAGTTGGGATATTGACACAGTGCAGAGTGGTCAACATAAGTTGGGCCATCCTAATCCAGATGTCGAAGCTTCCAGACTTTTTGTGTTGATGTGACACCACAAGTGGAGATATTCATCTGCGATGCTCTAGGTCATGAAATGATTTAAATTACAACATAAACTCATTCCCAGGCTGTGTATAGAAAGATGGTCATGAAACACATGGGTTTCATGTTTGGGTTGAGTCCCTTTCCCAAGATACCTTATTTTATATGTGCAAATATTAAACAAGCACACAAATGAATAATCAAACAAACAAATCAAAAAACACCAAACCAACCAGAAGCAGCCCCGCTCCCAAGTGTCTTGGATAAGGGACACTCCATATTTCACACTGCACCATTGTAGAAAATCAGGACGTAAGGCCTGGTGTGTGTTTAGCACTTTGACAGGGTCTGGTCCATCATTAGGGCTGTTCCAGTCTCTCCTTCCTGGCAGGGCTTTCCCTATTTCAGCAGTTCTCAACCTTCCCAATGCTGTAACCCTTTTATACAGTCCCTCATGTTGTGGTGATCCCCCAACCATAAAATTGCATTTGTTGTTACATCATAACTGTAATTTTGCTGCTGTTATGAATCTTAATGTAAATGTCTGTGTTTTCTGATAGTCTTAGGTGACCCCTGTGCAAGGGTCATTCAACCCCCAAAGGGGTTGCAACCCACAAGTTGAGAAATGCCCACTTCTTGTTGATGTTAGTTCTTTTCCGTGTCTTCCCTCAGTGGGCAGTGGAACCATTCCTGCGGACATTGGGCATGTTCGGCGTAAGGATGGGGGCTGTCCTTATGAACGTAGGGAAAGACATCTTCTGCAGGTCTTTGAGCTATGGTGACATCTTGAAGGTCACAGGTGAGGATCATGGTGCTGAATGAGGCAGTGTGTGTGTGTGTGTGTGTGTGTGTGTGTGTGTTGTGTATGTATGTGTGTGTGTATCTGTTTTTCTAAACAGTGTTACCCTTTGCCTCACATGCAAGGTCTCTAGGCTGATATACAGGGTTAGTTTGCTTGTTATTTTCCTTCTGGCTTGAAGTAAGACTTAGTTTGTTGTATAAAGTGGCTCTAATAGATCCCTTGCAATGGGTAGGGGGGATGGCTGGGAGGGAGGGAGAGAGAAACAAGGTTGGATAGGCCAGGGATTGTTGGACTAGCTACTGTGGGTTGTTAGGGCAGAAGTAATATGGAATATTATTCATCCTTTAAAAAAAAAGAAAATGTGACACACACCATACATGTGCCCCAGGATGTTCTCTGATGTGAAATAACCCAGTTGCAAAGAGACAAATGCTGCATGGTCTCACGTTTGTGAGGATCCCAGGGTGGTCAGATTCCTGCTGGCAGAAGAGACAATGATTGCCAGGAGCTAAGGAAAGAGGTCAGCGTGTGTTTAGTGGGTACACGGCTCCCCCCTGGGGAGATGAAGTCATTCTGGGGTGGATAGTGGAGATGGCTACACTTCTATGCAAATGTTCTTGATGCCACTGACCTGTGCACAGGATGAGATGGGCAGGAAGGGAAAATTGTGATGTATTTTAACAACCCAATAAAAAAGTGGAAAGGAAATGATCTGACCTCCTTCGAGAGACAATAGAATTAGTTGGTTTTATTCCTGTGATTTTTTTTTTTCTTTCTCGAGACAGGGTTTGTGTGGTTATGGAAACAGCTACAGGGGACAAACATGTTCAGTCATGTGAAGGAGTAGTGCCTGTGGTTCTCAGGTACTGAGTGGGTCTTGGGAGAGAGCAAGGTGTGTGTGTGTGTGTGTGTGTGTGTGTGTGTGTGTATGGGGGAGAGGTTCTAGCTGTTTATCTTATATTTTATTTCATTTCTTTTCTCATAAAGGGAGATGAGTGGCAGCCATAGGAAGCACTTGTGTTGAAGCTGAGTGATGAGAACACGTGTGTCTGTCCTGTTAGTTCATGTAGCTTACAGCAAACTGATTTTATTATTTAAAAAAAAATAAAGCAAGCCAGCGAAGAGAGAGAATCATGTGCATTCTGTCAGAATTTTTGCTGTCTGTCCTCCCCAAGTCTCTTGTTTCTAATTTGCCATCTTTTTTTTCTTCCACATTTTAGTGTAGAATACCTTATTTCCTTGCTGCATGGAACAACTAAAAATCACTCTGGCTTTTCAGGCCCTTCCTTTCTAGGCAATGTTGCTAAGTGTCTTAGTCAGAGTTTCTATTCCTGCACAAACATGACCAAGAAGCAGTTGGGAAGGAAAGGGTTTATTCCGCTTATGTTTTCCACATTGCTGTTTATCACCAAAGGAAGTCAGGACTGGAACTCAAACAGGTCAGAAAGCAGGAGCTGATACAGAGGCCATGGAGGGATGT
>NC_034603.1:35650498-35660934 GCF_900095145.1 Mus pahari | reverse complement strand
CCCACAGCTGGATCTCATGGGGGCATTTCCCCAACTAAAGCTCCTTTCTCTGTGATAACTCCAGCTGTGTCAAGTTGACACAAAACTAGCCAGTACCCTAAGAGAGCAATAAATCCTGTTAGTGGGTCATTGACGTGTCCTTAAATCTTCAGAAAATCGGGCAGTTTTCCAATCTGCCCTTTTTTGGCAGACAAGACTGAAGTTTTTCTGTGACTGGTCACTAGAGACAAATGAGTCTCAAGCCCACCTGTGTCACACATCCAGGGCTCCATCTGTACATTCCCTGTCTGTGTTTAAAGAATCAAAACGCTTTATGAGTAAATCCTATCCCAGCCTCATTGAATAGTTCTTCCAGCACTGGCCCCAGCTAGAATTCTACATTCTTCCAAGCAGGAGAGATGGCGTGGTGCCTGCAGCATTGTAGGCACCCGATAAAATTCACTGATGGGTTAACTGAGGACAGACTGCTGTCAGGTTAAAATGGCCCGTGGGTTTTCATCCCTTGATCTTGGCTGCCTCTCAGACAGGGCCACTGAGATCTTTGCTCCACTTCAAAATCATATATATCCCAAGTCATTTTTTTTTTAATCATACAAGGACCCAGCCTCTAATAACCCATCCAACTATGAACTCATCAATGAGTCCATTGATGAAGTTAGTGCCCTCATGATCCATGCACTTTCAGTCACACCCCTAGATGGGGACCAACTCTTTAATAAAAAAAATGTAAAATGGTCCCTTTTACATTCAAACCAAAACAGGCAGATTATCTCGCTGCAGAATTCCTGTTGTTAGTCATAGCCATATTATTTCCCATGAAATGATTTTTTTTAGAAGGCTATTTGGTGTGTGTATGTGTTGATCACACACACACACACACACACACACAACCAAAATTAATTTAGATGTTGGAGATACAATCACAAAATAAATTTATGATCTGTGTGAGGGAACAGAAATGTCAAGAAATCATTTTAATACACTGAATAATTAAAATATGGCAGTGCATGTATTCTGGCAGACACAGACAACGTGTGTTTGTTTCTTGACCAGGAATACGGTCACGTCGGGGCAAATGTTCCCTTTCTGAAAATGCTGCACACATGTAACTTAGATACCCCTCTGTTTGTGTGCTAGGCTTCAATACCACTGCGTTTGTCCATTTTAGAAATGGCCTTCTGTGTATTTTGGACTGGCCTCAAACTCATCATCCTCCTGTCTCAGTGCTGGGATTATAGGCATGCACCACCACACCTGGTGCACAATCAATATTTTTTTAAGAATTTAAAAGAGAGCAAATGCCTTCGGAGCTCAAGAACCTGCCTTGACTCTAGCTTCACCCCGACATCCACGTCAGCTGCCGGCTCCTTTGACAACAGCTTTGTTCTGGTGACTTCAGAAGATTCATTTCTTCCGTGGCATTGTCAGCTGCAGGCTTCTCATTTTCATCCAACAGTCAAGTGGCTCTGGGGGAACATTTCTAAGGATTTCCTCTTCTCTGGGACCAGATTAGACTGGACACCAGGAAGTCACCCAGGCTCTCCCTGCATACACACGCAGGGTGATGAGCCCTATGGAAGAAGCCACAGGCGCCAAAGGGCAGAGGTTATCGGGTATCATTCCTTTGTTCTGGGAGGGCTAAGGGCCTGGGGAACACTGACGCTCATCTCTGAGATGAGAGAAGCTGGGTTTGATGCACTGGACAACAAAACACACGGGACCAACAGTTACCAGACAGATGTTCAACTTGAATCTTAAACATGAAGAAACTAGTTGAAAGTTTCCCCATTACTCTTTGATAGTAAAACTTAATTTCAGCACACACAAACAAATTAGTGTTTTATTGTAGACATCTAGCTCTTTTTTCAGAAATATATTTATTAACTACATAAAGAAAATGATTCTGAGGGGTTGGTGAGATGGTTCATCAGGCAAGGATTTTGCCACCAAATTTGAGGACCTGACTTCAATCCCTAGGATCCACACAGCAGAAGGAGAGACTCAATTCTGCAAGTTGTCCTCTGGCGTCCACCCATGAACACACACAAAATAAATACAGAAACAAATAAATGTACATTCTTTTAAATCACTCTGGGCTAGGACGTGTTTAAGGTTCTTGGGATTTGGCCACCTCTATTCCTTTCCAAAATGCTCCACATCCCTGATAACCTGTGACTTAATCTCACACCAGTTTAAGACAGGGGGTAGACTCATGCCGTGTCATAATTGAATGCACCAGGAAGTCCCAAGCACAGCCACCTCCCACAAGGCCTGCGTGCCTGGCAGAGTTTATTTTTAGATGCAAGAATGCCTTGTGATTGAACTCAAGCAGTACAATCCAAACATTTGCTCCACTTCACTGTGATAAGATGTCCTGCCATTTCTGTCTGTCACTTCACAGTCCTTCTAAACTGGCTTCATTGCTAGTAGACATTAGGGATTTACTTCGAGATGGAGTTCCTCTATTATGTAGTTCTGCTGTCTTGGAACTGACTGGTTTTGAACTCACAAAAATCCACCTGCCTCTGCCTCCTGAGCTGTGAGATTAAAGACCTGTGTTTCCAAGCCCGGTCAATGATATTTTTAGGCAACATAATTGATTTTAAAATTTCTGTCTTCTTAATGAAAATCAGAATGTATAGTGTGGCCTCATATTTTCTGCATCAACTAGAAAAAAATATCCCAGGTTTGTCTGCCAGTGAATGTGTGTGGGTGACATATTTTGCTTCTGCTGTAAGGGATAGGGGGTCCTTTCCTTCATCATTTTCACCCTTAATACTTTCATGATCCCACTTTCTTTGTGATATTGATTAAACTCGGAGTCAGAGAAGCCTCAGATGTTCCTTTTTTACCAGGGTGTTAATAGTTGATATCTTCTGTAGACATTTTTTTTTTCTCTAAAGTTACAGGAGTTGTAGGAGACATGAGAGGCTAAGTCCAGAGAGGGGCAGTGGAAAGTTTACCTATACTGTGAACTCCACGCCAGTGGTGTTCATTGTGGTAATAAATGCCGGGCTCATCCGCACATGCAGCAGTGGCTAGCACATGGACACTTTGCCTCCTGGACCTGGGGGTTGGTGCCCAGGAACATTCACGAAGACGTGTCCCACAGGATGGGGAGTCACTCCTGTTTGCCAAACCTTCTCTGAAGGCCCAGGCTGTGGGATGTTGTGCTGAGGGTATGGACCGCCTTTCTGTGCCCTTGGCACCTCTGCCTGGGCTGTGGTGTATCTGCTCATGGTCGCCACTGACACAGTCATACAGAGAGCAAAAGATCCCCAGGCAAGGCTACAATAGAAGACACAGTTAGAAAAGACCTGGAGTGGAATTCCAGGGCTGCTGGGGGGCGGGGGGCAGCCACCCACTTGGAGGTAGAGACATTGCTGCTACCCACGGGGAATGCTGTTTTGTGCCTTTAGGTATGTCTTAGGAGAAGGTTGGGAGGTCTCCGTTCACAGGTGGATTTTCTGTTGAAGGAGATTATAAAGTTCTGCACTTCAAGGAAAATGATAAGGGAAGGGACTGCAGGGTTCATTAGGGAAGAATGAGCAACACACAGTATTTAGGGTATAGGGTTCCCAGAAGACAAGAAAGAAGTCTATTGCATAGTCCTATTGAGTCCTTACACACCCTTACACACACATAGACACACACACACACACACACACACACACACACACACACACACAGAGCAGGAAATCAGCCAAAGTCTGATTATGGATGATTGGCTGGCCCTCAGATGTCTTGTATACCACAAACAAGTTAAGAAGGAAGGCACTCCAGTGACCCAGGTGGAAGGCACAGTGTACAGAGTCCCAGTTATAAATATTAACATCTTCAGACTGGGGAGACCAAAGCTGAGAAGGGTTTAGAAGCAGGTGCAGCATGAAGCTTAATAGCAGAATGAGGCAGTGATTGCTAAAAGTGAGTTTTACAGACAGGAAACTAACTGTCAGCACCAAGTGAAACTATAAAGAGAGTTCTTCAAGCAAAAACTTTATTTGGCACAAATAATGAAGAAAAGTGCAATCCAGAACACCTGGGCTGACAGGGGTGGCCTCTGGCATTTCTGGAGGACAGAGGGAAAAGTTGGTTATTGAAAAAGAAAAGTGGATGAGCTGTCTTGTGTCCATTGGGAGCTGGGAAGCCGTGATTGGCTGGTGTGCATAGTTGGTAGGTAAGGTTTGTAATTTTTGGCAGTACAACTGACCCTAGTGGTTTGGGGGGTCAAGCTTGTGCTACACAGAGTGTGTTGGGGTTCCCATTTAAGTGGCTGACTCTCCCTATGCCTCTAGTTACATCTTCGTGTAACCCACAGTAAATTTTTGCCTAGAATTTTGTTTTTGAACTTTTCAAAAGTTCCAGGCATCAGGACAATTACGAGTGAGTGCTCTCAGTGTCTGACTTTCTTTTGGTTCTATTTTGACACCAATGTCTCCATTTTGAAGTTGGTGACTTCCTCCCAGCATTAGAGGTGACTGTGTGGGATGACAATGTGAGCACACACGCACTGATTTTTAAGATACGATATATTTGGGGCTGCTGAAGCAGACCAGTGGGAAAACACAGCATGCGTGAGTGCCTTGGTTTGATCTCCAGCACTGCAAAAACAAGAAGTTACAAAGAACCCCCCACGGGGGTCTTGTATAGCATGACCGCATCTTTCTGTTAAAGATAGACCTTGTGTGTCATGTCTTTCCGATAGAAATAGAAGCTAGGTCTAAAAGGGTCTAGCCCAGGAAAAAAAAAACATTCTCCAATCTGTGTTTAAAAATCTAGACTTTGCCATCTGCCAAGTAGTTTGTAAATATAGCATCTTTATTCTCTCCAAGCTGAGGCCTTACCGCTGAAGGCACAGCTTCTATGCATCATTAAAGATGGAGGGATTGAGCTGATGCCCAGCTAGAAGCGTCACTCCTACTGGCTCGTGTTCATGGTACTAGAAGGTGCTCTGTATGCTAACAGGAGAGAGGTGACCACCAGTGTCACCCGCTACAAACTCTGTGACCTACAACAGTCATCTGCAAGATCTACTGTGCAACAGTGTCACAGACATTATCAGAGGAACCAACTACTCCATAAGATGGAAACCATACCTAACATGGTTAAAATATCTGAGAATCTGAGTTAGGTTAGTTAGTTAGGTCATGAACCCTAGGGAAAACCTACTATTATCATTCTATAAAGTAATACAAGAATAAAATGACTTCTAACGGCACACTGGTATCCTCAGAGAACAGAGTATCTATCAGCCCTCATCAGAAAGCATCTTCTTGCAGCAGATGGTAATTAACACAGAGACGCACAACTGGGCAGAGAGTGAAAGACTTTGGAGCACTTAGCTCCAAATGAGGTATTTTGTTCTATTAATCTCTGCCCTGGAGGTTCAGAGATCTATGGGGAAGAGGAGGCAGGAAGACCGTAAGAGTCAGAGATGATGGTTGAGAACGGTGTCATCCAGACACAACAAGACTCATTAACCTACGAACTCACCGAGACTGTGACTGCACGCACAAGATCTCCACAGGTTCAAACTGGATAAAATCTCAGTACCGAGCAGGCTAAGCAGACACAGGCTCTTACCTCTAATCAAGAGCATGTTTGCAATCGGTACTTTCTGGGGAAGGGAAAATCTGTTTTCTCCTATTGTCAATCAACATTTCTCGGTAGGCTCTATACTCAGGAGTATAGGAGTGTTTGGCCAACACAAAATGAAGTCTCTCTCTCTCTCTCTCTCTCTCTCTCTCTCTCTCTCTCTCTCTCTCTCTCTCCCTCCCTCTCTCTCTCTCTGATTTGTTTTGTTTTGGTATTTTTTTTTGTATTATTGGGTTTTCATTCTTTCTTTGTCTTGATTTTGATTTTTTTTTGACAGGGGGCATGATATTGTGAAGGTCGGGAGGCAGAGAGGATCTGAGAAGAGTTGGTGGTGGAGAAAGAATGTGATCAAAATATCTTGTATTAAAATTTTAAATAAGAAACTAAATTATATAAAAAAAAACTTTAAGCAAGTCAAGGTGGGTAATTTTCCTCTACAGCTGGGGTGATTGGGTTACAGGAAGGGTATACTACCAGTCAAGGGACACAAGAGTAGCGGGTATCAGCTCTATCACAATGTCCAGTTACCTGCAAACATCTATGTTCATCTTTTCTGGTTCATCAGTGCTTGTAACCAAGAAACTTACCAATAGGACCAGCCGTAGTCCCACGTCTGAGGCCGCCAATCTTCCGGTCCTAGGTTCGCAGTGATTTGAAAACTAGTTGTGTACATCATGTGAGCCACCATGCCCAGGAGTCCTGTGCAAGCAAAGCTTCATGAGTCACACTTAAGAACACAGCGCAGTGGACCAGTTTCTCTACCCTGCCTGTGCTGGATGCTCGAGCACCCACAGATCCCTAGGTAGCCTGTGCACGTATGCATCCTTAAACAGTCCATCGGCTATCTCACCCCCCACAGTAGAAACTGAAGGGACACCCACAAACAGGCCTGATCATAACCAAGAGAACATAGTAGATACCAGGACCTGAGCAGGAATTTCCACATGTCTGTGGCCCTGCTCTTCGCTATGGAAGATGTAGTGGTTGGATTTTATCTTTCTACTTATCATAGCTGTGACCTGGGCAAGATGTGTTAGGTTCATCAGACACAGGAGTGATGAACAAATCACACTACACATGATACACGTTAACAGAACCTAGTGTGTCCGTCTGGAGGCTGGAAGGAAGCCGCGTGTTTAGGATCTTATCTTGGTGAAAATAAACTTAAGGACTTTAGAAGGCCAAGCTAAGCTGCTCGGAGACCAGAGGTAGTGTTAAAAAAAATAATAAAGAGTTCTTTGCGGAACATTTACACCAAATGTTGGTGGTAATTTTTAAGGTACAGAAATCTATATAGGAGGTACACTCTTATTTTGACTTTACCAGAGCCTAGCTATAACACTTAACTTATAGTAGTTAAGTAACTCACCTAGTGTTACTTAATATATGCTTGCATATAAGCAAGTGTATACTCACACATAAGTACATACACACACATACACACATATGCGGTATACTTATATTCTTGTAACAGAGGCTTGGCCTCAGGACTCCACTGGGCACTCAAGCCTAACCTCTCTGCTATGTGAGCTCATTGCTATTCCCAGCAGCAGTGCAGCCAGCACCAGTGCAGCCTCTTTCCTGGTGGTGACATGGACTGGTAAGCGTTTCTCTCCACCTGTGCCCAGCTTCTTCCTTTTCAGTACTACTTCTGCTCAATGGAATCAGTCCATTGACTTATCCAGAAGGCCAGCCGTTTTATTGAGCTGGCCAGTGACTGGAGGGGGCCAGCCAGCCTATTCCGTGGCTTGAAGCACCATGTCCTCCCTGGATTGGGCTGGGAGAAACTGCTCCTGCTAGAAAATACCTGCCAGCACCATGAGGATAGCCACTGAAGCGTCCACATTGAGCCAGCTGCATCCGGAACTGTAACAACTCATGCTGAAGCCCAGGAGGATGACACCTGTCAGTATCAGGAAGACATCCAAGACTTCAGCCCCAATGGAGAGCCATAAAACGCCTATAAACAGAAAGGACACATACAGTGAGCATTCAGAATCCATAACTGGAAGGTTTGATCCTTTGGTTTCTGTCCTTATAACAAAAGACTGGAGGCTAGATATATTGTAGACAAAAGATCTATTAAGTTAGCTGTTTTGGATGCTGTAAAGTCCAAACAGCATGGACCATGTTCTTGCTAAACTGCCTTAGTTTACAATGTGGGCATTGACTCATATATTCCAAGATAACATGAAGCCAGGGGGACAGGGGGAGGCCAGTCTTCTTCTTCTTCTTCTTCTTCTTCTTCTTCTTCTTCTTCTTCTTCTTCTTCTTCTTCTTCTTCTTCTTCTTCTTCTTCTTCTTCTTCTTCTTCNAAGGGCCTCAGCTGCCTAGAGGCAGGTCTCCCAGACACTGGAAAAATACATCAGGTCTGGATTCAAAAACAACAACAACTTCTTCTTCTTCTTTTCTTCTTCTTCTTCTTCTTCTTCTTCTTCTTCTTCTTCTTCTTCTTCTTCTTCTTCTTCTTCTTCTTCTTCTTCTTCTTCTTCTCCCCCCCTCCTCCTCCTAACACTCTTTCATGGGAAGTAACTCAGGGTTAGTGTAAGGGAATTACATCGATTCCTGAGCAGCACCCGCAATGATCTTAAGCCTCCCATGGTCTCCACCTCTAAAGGTCCCCCCCCATCATCTCCCAGTTACTCTATGCTAGGGACCAAGCTTCCAGCATAAGTACTTCCTGTGGACTCATGTAAGAAGAGGTAGTGATGTGAGACACCTCTCTACTACAAGCTTTCAATGTGAAGACCAAAGGTACCTTGGTTGAGTCTTAGGAGCTTGGTGAGTCAAGGGAATCCTCGGGTCTCAAGGAGTTGGGTACAAATACTTCCCACAGGTGGGAGGGAAAACATAAACAAAACTCCGGCATAGGACTGCAAGAGATCCTGGGAATGTCCACTCTCCAGCTTAAGTCAGAACATTATTCTCATTCCAGTGGAGACACTGTCTCTACTTTTTACAGAAGATGCACAGGGGCTGGTGAGATGGCTCTGTGGCTAAGAGCACTTGCCACTCTCTCTCTCTCTCTCTGTCTTTTTTTTTTAAAAAGGAATTGTTTATTTTATTTATGTTTACACTGTAGCTGTCTTCAGACACACCAGAGAAGGCATCAGATCCCCTTACAGATGATTGTGAGCCACCATGTTGTTTCTGGGATTTGAACTCATGACCTCTGAAAGAGCAGTCAGTGCTCTTAACTGCTGAGCCATCTCTCCAGCCCTATACTTGCTACTCTTGAAGGGGACCAGAATTTAGTTACCAGCATCCAAGTCTGGTGAGACAACCACCTGTAACTCCAGCTTCAGGGGATCCATACCTCTTCTGTCCTCTGCAAACACCTGCAAACAGGTGTGCAGATTCACCCCTCCCCAATCTATAAAAGAAGATACATAAAATTAAATATGAGGGCAGAAGGATCTGAGCATTAGGAGCTTTGGGTGGGCTCCAGTTCCACCAGCATCCCTTGTTCCTATGCAAGCTGCTTGTGTACCCTTGCTGGGAGCACAACTGGAGCTGTGATGGATGTGGGGTGGAGCAGAATGGAAAGAGGGGATGGAAGGGAAGTGGAAGTTTGTAAAAGTTCCACTACCAACCAGGCAAGACAGCTGATGGGACAGAGAAATGCCTAAGACTAGCACAGTCATCTCCGCAGCTTCATAAAGTCTCTATTCTCGCTGGAAGAGCAGAAAGACATTGAGATATCAAGTGTGAACCGAATGGGTGATGGAGAGAAGAAAGCACACGCAAGGCAATGGTATTCCAACTTGGCCTCTTCCTTACCCACAGAGCATGAGATTGGCCACAATAGAAATATTTATGATTCAGGAAGTTACAGACTCCACCAGTTTCCTGTCACCTTGTGAAGCTGGCTACCATCTTCCAACATATCAGTGTTGTAAGGCGCATGAACGGAGCCTCCGTTGTCTTCACAGGAAAACCATAACCAACCATCTCATCATTTCCCCCATTTCCAATAAAACAATTGGAACCGTTCAAATCGTGAGAGACCCTGGCCGTATGCATGATGCGTACCTTGTCCCTCAGTGGGTACTATCCCCGGGAAGCTCCTGCACCGCTCACCTAGAGGACAAGGAGCACACAGTCAAGCCCTGTTCTACAGACAGCGAACGGATAATGACAACATGCTGTGTGTGTACAATTCTATTCAGCTATGAAGAAAAATGATGATGACGAATGTTGCATGGAACTAGAAAACATTCTTTTTATGAATGGTAACCCAGGCCCAGAAAGACAGATATCATACATTTTTCCCAGACATAGTCTAGCATGTTACCCTTAAGCGTGTACGTCCAGGTGGAAGTAAACATTAGTAAAAGCAGAAGCTAGAAAGGATCCCTCATGGCTGGGGGGAAAAAAGAGGCTCTGATGGTGAGAGGGTAGAAATAGAGTGAAGGGGAGGAAAGAAGTTAGAGCGAGGAAGGGGGACCGGCAGAGGGAGTGGAGGAAAAGGGAGCCGGGCAGCAGCAGAAGATGGTGTGTGTGTGTGTGTGTGTTTGTGTGTGTGTGTGTGTGTGTGTGTGTGTGTGTGTGTGTGTGTAGCTGGGGGGAGACACTACACACACATCATGCGGCAGTCCAGTCACTGAGTGTGCTTCTGTGACTATCTCCATCACCTACCACAGGAACCTTCCAGACTTTGTAGTAAGGTAGTTGTTGGAACATGTGATAGATCACTGCGTGCGTTTTTGTGCCTAATTGTTGATAGAGGCCAGTATGAGGCTCTCTATCTTGCACATTGGAAAGGCAGGCTCAAAAACAAGATAGATGATGATAGAGAGAGTGAAAGTGGGGTTTTGGGGGGCTGTGGGTGTGGCTCAGCA
>NC_034603.1:35620087-35650123 GCF_900095145.1 Mus pahari | reverse complement strand
GGGAGGGAGGGAGGGAGGGAGGGAGGAAGGAAGGAAGTAAAGGAGGGAGGGAGGGAGGAACAGAGAACGGGGCTTTCCTACGTGGGCATTGCTACATTTCCTGATATCACTACCCGCTATCCCTCTACCTAATGCTTAGAGATGTGTATTAGTCTGTTTTCTACTCTAGCTTAGTACTCAAGTCTGAATACTTTACAAAGAAAATGAATAGTTTTTTAGCTTACAATTCTGGACCTATAGGAGCAAG
This sequence comes from Mus pahari, assembly GCF_900095145.1. NCBI lineage: Eukaryota > Metazoa > Chordata > Mammalia > Rodentia > Muridae > Mus > Mus pahari. The sequence goes on along the minus strand of NC_034603.1, from coordinate 35,649,876 downwards.
AGCCTGGCTTCTACTTGGCTCTGATGAGGACCTGGACTTCTAGCTAAATTACACATGGCAGATGCCATCACGGTGGGAGTAGATACAAGAGGTAGAAAGCAGCCACTGTGTGACAGGAGGCACAAGGGACTTACCAATCCAGGAACTGACCAGGCTCTCAGGAGAAAGAGGGGCAGCAGCCAATGACTTAATCATCGTTCACTAGGTCCCACCTCTGAGAAAATCATTCTCTCTTAGCCACCACACTGAACCAGGCTCAGTACTTGAACCTTTGGGGGACACCCTCAAATCGCATCCCAAGCACATGAAAGGAGTGAGTGTCCTTATTCTGAGGAGAGCTGTCTCTCTCAGCAGCAATGCAGGAGAAGCCAGGGGTAGGGTAAGGGCAGGGGCAAGGGCAGGGGAGGGGCGGGGCAGGCACAGATGGGGCAGGGGCAGGGGCAGGGGCAGGGGCAGGGGCAGGGGAAACCATGAGCAGGGTAGGGGCAGGGGCAGCAGAATCCAGAGCAGACCAGGGACAGGGCACAGAGCACAAGAAGGCCAGCTGCACAGATTAAGAGAATTCCCAATAGCTTAGAAGGACAAGATTAGCTGGGCCCAGAGAGCTAGACCTGAGTGACCCCTTGATTAATGTGAATCCCCAGAAACGGTGTTCCTTCTGAACAAAGCCAGCAGGATTAAGAAGAAAAATCTTTACAAATCCCATGAAGCCAGAGAGGCGGGTGTTACATAGTTTGGCAGGGCCTGGGCAGCCAAGAGGCACATCAAGCCAGCCGTAGGAGAATGCATACAAGGCCCGGGTGCTCAGACTCTGTCCCAGAGTCCTGCCCCAGAATCAAGGCTCCAGGGCTACCCAGGTGCCCCTGTCTGACTGCTCTGAGATCAGCACAACAGATCAGGGTCTACTCGAGCACAGAGATTTGCCCACGGAAAAGAAAGACGAGAGCCAAGGCTCTCTTCAGGAGCTTTACTGCAAACGTTTATTTCAGAACGAGAACAAAAGAGACGTAGTCTCCCTTTTAAAGCACTGCAGGGCCCACTTGCAGGGAGACGAGCTGATTGAGACGGGGGAACCTTTTCTCAGTCAGGTCCGGTGCCACAGAACTGGGGTGTTGACTCACCCTTAAATCCCGCACTTGGTTAGGAACATCTTCCTGAGACCAGAGTCTTTCTTGCCAGTGACACCGAGCCCATTCCCCGCCCCCCACACACCTTTCCACTGTTTGTACCACTTCTCCATTTCTGTTCTGACCCTTCCTTTCTTCTGCCCCGAGTCCTGGGTGCTTGTGGTACAGTCCGTGATTCAGTGTTATGTTCCGTTCCTCATCGCAAACATGCCTTTGGGGGCCTTTGTAAAGCTCTAAACAGATTTTTTTCAGCTGGGAGATCGAAAAATCCAATGCTCTCCCTTTGTAAAAGCAAAGGATCTGTCTGTATGGAACTCCCAATAGGACCTGACCGCAATGCTGAGTTGAACTCAAAGAGATGACCCCTTGGCCAAGGCATGAAGTTCAAGATCTCTGGTAATCCCAACTTCATAGATGCCTGTCACCACATTCTGTGAGCTCTTTGCATTTATAAATTTTATTTATTATGATTTTCATTATTTTTTTAAAAAAGATTTTATTTATTTATTTTATTTATATCATGAGTACACTGTAGCTGTCTTCAGACACACCAGAAGATGGCATCAGATGGTTGTGAGCCACCATGTGGCTGCTTGAACTCAGGACCTCTGGAAGAGCAGTCAGTGCTCTTACCTGCTGAGCCATCTCTCCAGCCCATGATTATTACTTTTAATATGCTCTCTGTCTGCATGTACACCTGCGTGAAGAAGGCATCACATCTTACAGATGGTCGTGAGCCACCATGAAGTTGCAGGGAATTTGTAACTCCTAATATCTAGTTTTGACTTACCCTCTAATATGTTAGGTATTAATTAATTCCAATATCAAGTAAAAACTGAACACAAAATTTTTTGCTTTTGGTACATCCTGCAAAACATGGAGAGGATAATGTGTTCTGGGATGGTGAATTCTTTTCTGAGAAGATATTTTCCTTCTCTCTTAATACAATGGCAATGTAATAACATTTAGAAACCTTAACTTTCTTATATCAAGAAGTATGGGAGATGTGAGCAGAGGGGAGTCAGACAAATGGGCAGAAAGCATTCACAATGGTAATTAGATTGTGGAGTGACAGGAAAAGTCCAAGTTCATCAGTCTCTACACAACCTTCAATGGTGCACATGTACTTCTATAACACAGTTTCTCTCTGTAATTGTCATATAAATAATATAAATAAATGTGAATGTAGGAACCTCTAATGAATTTTGGGAAACACTGGGATGTGTCATATTAATCAGGTTTTTTTGGTGTGTGTGTGTGTGTGTGTGTGTGTGTGTGTGTGTGTAACTTTGCAGAGATATTTTATATGCTAATAGAAACTGAGAGTTTCCAAGAAAAATATTAATATATTAATATGCAATAATTTCCATTCTTAAATTTATTTTCTTTAGAGAACATGCCCGAGGAGTGAGTTTAGGGCCATCCAGTGAGGTCCTTGTCAAAGGTTCTTCCCAGCCTGAACTCAAGAACAGAGGTGTGAAAGTTGGGAAGGAACCAAGAAACACATCCTTAATTTCTACTCAAGACGTGTGTGCCAGTTGATGTAGGCAAAGCCCTCTACTACCATCCAAGTGGAAGTGGTGTGTGTGTGTGTGTGTGTGTGTGTGTGTGTGTGTTCCCTGGGTTGATGGGAATGTCAAGAGGGCTTCCTACAAAGCCTCAAAAGTGGTTCTCAACCTTTGGCAAACCTTCATCTCCAGAAGTATTTACATTGTGATTCATAACAGTAGCAAAATTACAGTTATGGATTAGCAATGAAGATCATTTTATGGTTGGGGTCAGCACAACATGAGGAGCTGTATTAAAGGGTTGCAGCATTGGGAAGGCTAAGAATGCCGTGCTAGAGGAAGGAGCCCAAAAGAGCTTCACACAGTCTCTTAACAGTCTCTCTATGTTGCCCACAGATCCTGTTTTAGGATGAGGACCTCCCCACTACGTGCACATAAGCTGACTAAAGACTTCTTATCCAAAGTCTTAGGGAAAATATATACCAGGTACCAGCCTCATGTTGCCGTGACTAAGGGACACACGCCTCATGCAGGTGGCCAGCTGATACCTGCTTCTGCGCCTCCTTAAGGTCTAGCTCTTCCTTTTTCTTAAGTCCAGCTGAGGCTGTGTTTCTCAGAGGGAAAGCAACTTGCATCTCTCTAATTTCCTGATCCTATCCTCAAGCTCAGCCACCATTGAAGGCCCTCCCCCCTCAGACATTCGCTCCCTATCCAGACACAGATAGCACACCAAGTCCAGTGCAGTGGCCGAGTTCTCCAGTGAGAACCCCCCATAATAGGGGGGAGCAGCTGCCCCATCGACGTGAAATGGCCATGCGAGCTCTTATCTGCACTGAGGCTTCCTCCTGTTCCTTGCCCTGTGTTCTTGTGGTAAAGCCTGATTTGGCTGCCTCAGACCAGGTCAGTTCATTTCTGTCTGCCTGGAACACCCTGATTCCTGATCTCCATCTGTTAAAATCCCAGATAGGGGCCTTGGGGAGGACAGCTCAGTTGATAAACTGCTTGCCTCGAAAGCATGAGTTCGAGCCTCAGAACCCAAGTTAAAATGCTGGGCATGGTGGTGTTAGCTTGCAGTCCCAATGGTGGGGGAGTGGAGATTGGAGAATCCTGGGGTGGATTGTTGGCCAGCCATGGCTGCTTAATTAGTGAGATCAGGGCCAATGAGAGACCCTGACTTAAAGCAGGTGTCATTCTCAAGGATGACACCTGAGGTTGTCCTCTAGTCTCCACATATACGCACACACACATAGCCCCCTTCAACATGCCCATACAAACACACATTTAAATCCAAGGCACATGTGGTGGCTTGATACAATGGCCACCTGCTTTATGAAGACTCTAGACCTAAGTAGCATCTCCTTCGTCCACTAACATGGATGGATGATCTTCTGTCTTAACCATCACCACACCCTTCCTTGTTTTACCTTTATAGTAGCTATTTTCCAGTGGCTTTAAGCTCTCAGCACTATGGCTTTCTCTCTGTTAAACCCCGGTTCCCCTAGCCTCATGCCAAGCAAGGAAATGCTCATTAGTGAATATACTCCGTGATACTCCAACTCTCTTCTATCCGGAGGGCTTTTCTGTGTCCTGGGGTGTGTTTCTCTTAGCTGTGATGTCTGCCATAATCACCAGGGAAGGAAATTAGAAACACGGATAAATACTCTAGAGAGGACAGAGTTGAGTGGAAAAGAAATGCCAACACTCTCAGGATGGGAACAGAAGCAGCAATTAGAACTCCAGGGAGAGCAAAAATCTGCACAAACAATAAATATACCGAGAACACCCTGTATGTCGCCAGAATGAGCAACATCTAGTTGAAGTTAGTGGCTTATTGAATACAGCAGTGATATTGCTGGACAAGAAGATGGCAGGCATTATGTGGGGTACTGTCACAGAGAGATATGTTTTATTTATTGTAATACAAAGTCAATAGTTAATGTCTAAAATGAAGATATCTATGTTTGTCCCTCATATTGAAAGTTTCCCCTGAAGGAAGGGACGGAGAATGGTGGTTTTATCTCTAAGCCTTTCAAAATGTGTGACTCTTATCTCTATGTAAATATTACCTTAGCTAAACTGCAAAACAAAACAATAACAAAAAATTCCAACCAGCTGACTATCCAACCAACCTAACAACCAAATAAATAAAGAGCAGGTTTCTAGACTTCAGCCTACATCTATTGAGTTAGAGCCTGTGGGGCTTGGTGCCTGGAGGCTTACAAGCTTCCAAGGTGATTCCAATCCCTGCCATTATACACAGTTGTGGAAATAGATGAAGCCACCTCACACGGGGGGGGGGGCAGATTTGGAAACAGAACAGAAGTTCTTAAGCCATTATTCGCTTATGGATGTGGTGCCTACAGTTCCCAAACAGAAAGTATGGGACTATCTTGGCGATCCTAGAAGAGGCAGGATCAGAAGCTAAATGTCATTGTGGGTGGGTGGAACGTGTTGGGGGGTGTCAAGAGAGTGTATTTTATACACTAGTACTCTAGAGAGAAGAGAATTCGAGAAGTCTGTTTGGTAGTCTTTCCTAGTATTAGTGATGTGTCTGAATCACACTTAGAGCAAAGGCTAAGGCAGGGCATGTGCTTGCTCTCAGTAGCCCGCTTGGATGGGGTTGGAGGAAGTTATATTATATCTCAGAGTATTGTTCCTTATTGCAGTATACTTAGGCTGCAAGAACAATTTTTCAAATGCCACAAGGGTGGTAAAATAAACATCTGAAGGAGAAATGTAAGTCCGAGGATATATGTGGGGACCGCTAGGGGTGTCGACCCTTTTCACTTTGGGGCCTTTGCTGTGAAAACAGAGGAGCTCACCAGCCCTGAGCATAGAGCTCAGCCAGCCTGTCTAATAGCATAGGCTGACACTCCTCTGTCTTCTATTCTTTGTGAGGTAACTCTGCTCTATGTACCACCTCCCCATCTCCTCTTTCTTCTTCCCTCACCTTTTACTTTATAAGCCCCCAGCCTCTATCAACAAAACCTGGAAGATGTTAATGAATTGGGGCTGACTGACTCAAGACAAGAGTTATTGCTGTGCAAGTTCTCCGTGCCCCAGGCTTCTGCTTCAGAGCTGAGGGAAGGACATCTACCGTGCAGGGCTGTTTCAAGGACAGACTGAGATAAAGGTCCAACTTGTTATGGGCCCTGATTGTGACAGATCTGGAGGTGATCTAATGATGTTAAGAGCTGTGTGTGTGTGTGTGTGTGTGTGTGTGTGTTTGCTTTGTTTTTTTTTTTGTTTGGAATAGAATCCTCTGTTCCAAGAGGCATTAAAAGAGCAAGAGAGACTCAGCATTGGAGAAACTGGGGTAATGGCTCAGCGTGGAAGAGAGTTTGCTGCTCTTTCTTGTCAAGGCGTTGGCTTTGGTTTCCAGAACAAGTCAGGGGTCTCACAACTGCCTGCAACTCTAGATGTTGGGGATCTGATACCTTCTTCTGGTCTCTGTGCATACACAGACACACAGACACAGACACACACATACACACATACACACACTATCATGCACTTACTTTGAAAATTAAGGTGCATAATACACATTAAAAAATTAAAGCTGGGTATGGAGGCACACACCTTTAATCCCAGCATTGGAAGGCAGATTTATCTTTGTGAGTTTGAGGTCAGCCTGATCTACATTCCAGGCCAGCCAAGGCTACAAAGTTAGACCTCATCCCAAGTAACAATAACAACAACAACAACAACAACAACAACAACTTTTGGAGTGAGAAAGGAATCTTAGGGATGAAGCTTAGCGGAGGGTAGTGGCCATCTTTGATTCTTGAGGAACTGAGAGACAAGCGGCAAGTGGGTGAACACTTGTGCTTAATAAAGAGTACGTCAGGCACTTCCTCCATACGCACCTCCATGGCTCCCATTTTATAGATGAGAAGATTGAGACTCAGAGGTAAAGGATGTGCTTAAGCTTACATAGACAGTCCATGGCAGCCCCAAGATTCAGACCCAGGCAGTCTGACTCTGGAACCCCTCCTGCTCCTGTTGGACTGGGGACACACAGACTCACTCACCTGTGCTGTTGAGGCTTTCCTCACAGGACTGCCAAAGCCCCGCATGGAACCTGCGTTGGATAAACTTGTCGTCCCCTGTCTCCCAGATGTACTGGACAGCCTGGCTGTCATCATGCCTTCTGTCCGAGCTGCTGCTGGCCCTGCTGAAGTGAACGCAGTTCAAGCCCCCGAGGAGATCCTGGCACAGAGGTTTTGTCATTCGTCGGATCCCCTCGCACCAGTGGCTGCTGCCCATGGCTGTGAGGGAGAAGGCAAGGGCCAGGCAAATGGGGAGGAGGGTCAGCATCTGCTGCCACCTTGCCCTGTCCATGGCAGAATGAAGCTCCCAGTGCTAGTGTGAGCGAGGGGCCCCCTCCTCTCTACTTTATCACGGTCTCCATCCCCCAGCCCTGCCATCTGGCATCCTGACCCGGCTTCTTCCTTGTCCCCTGGAGGGAACCTGTGTATATTCCAGCATATAGCAACTGTGTAAGTACCATGGCCAGAGCTATTCTCCTAGGAAGAGGTTCAGAGTAGGCCTTTCCATCCACCCTAGGATGAGTATGTGCAGGGGACATTGGTCCATGTTAGAAGCCAGTGGTAAAAGATGCATACCATAAAACTTACTGCCTTAACCATCAAGTGTACGGTTTGATGGCAGTAAGCATGGTCACATTGCTTGGAAATGTTCACCTCCATCTCCAAAACTCCTTTCAGCTTGCAAAGTCAAAGCTCTGTTGCCATTAAACAACACTCCCTATCCTCCCAGGTCCTGGAAGCCTCCACTGTCCTTCTTGTCTTGAATTCTACAAGAAGCCTCATAGGAATGCAACAATGCAGTATTTGTCCTTCAGTGTCTACTTTATTTCCCATAGTACACATGTCCTCAAACCTTATCCTGCTTTGGTATATGCCAAAAACTCTTGACTCTTGGCAAGGAGGACTAGTATTCCCCTGTGTTTATTAGAGCACACCTTGGTTCTCTGCTTATCCCTTGATGCCTGGGTTGCTTCCTTTGACAATTGTAGAGAGTTGGTTTTGAGCGAAGGCCAAGACTATCTTAGTGTCTTGATGCCCCCCTCCCCCTGCCAACTCCACTCTTTCTTTCAGAACTAAGGCGAACCCTCGGTGCTAGGTTCCATAAGCGTGAGAAGCTCTCTTTCAAAAAAAAAAAAATTAGCTTACCAATAGCTAGGTTTCATAATGGTATTTTAAACGTAATGCACTCTGTTGTCTCTTTTTCTATCTTCTTTCCCACCTACCCTCCTCCTGCCCTCCCACCCCAGCCACCCCCTTTTGACTTTTATGACACATGTGATCCTCTGTACTTTCCCTCTGCTCTCCTAACACCTCTTGTGTCCTCTCATTGCCCCCTCTCCAGTTGGGTAGCCCACGTGTGCTCTCACAAACCTTTATCTGTGTATGTAAATGTTAGAAGTTAGGATCTGCCTACGAGATTGAACACACAAGAAACATGGAAGCTTGGGGGAGTCTCTGGGTCTGTTTCTTGCCCAGCCCTAGAAAAAAGAGATTTCGGAGGACAAACGGGTGCGCTTAGCCCAGAGACCGAGAGAAGCAAGTCTCAGGCAGTTTGCTTCAAAGCCTATGTATTGAGCAGAGTGGGAAGGGACATGTGCCCGATTGGCTGTGGAAATTAGCTCCATCTAGGACAGTCAAAGCCCTTGGACCATCACCCACATCCTCACTGAATGGGTCCTCTGCAGGAGCAGCAATGTCGAAGACCCTTACAGGAGGGTAGGCTAGGCTCCACCCCTTGGTAGCCAAGTCTAGAGTAGGGTCGGGAAGAAGTGTGAAGCCTCCCAAGAAATTCATCTTTTATTTAGGTCTTCAGGAATAAACCAAAAACTAAACTGTGTTTTAGGATGGGGAAAGAAAAGGCAATTAGAAACTTCTGGAAAAGTCAAAATTTACATAAGAAATTCAATAACCCTGAAGCCAGGAAGGAGCGGAGAGAGGAAAGAATCTATGTGGCCCCAGCTGATCACGAGCTCCTCGTTAAGTGCTGAGCAGTCCTGGAGGTGGCCAGATGTAAGCATGCAGTGACATTTGTGTTTGTCTCTCTCTCCATCTGTTCTTCCCTGCTGGCGAGGCCTGAGGACCTGTGTTCTGGACTCACAGTAACCTTAGAAACCACGCAGGCTCTCGCAGACAGGTTTACCGCATTTTGACACTAGATGGCATCCGTCCAACGGGTAGCAGGTCGTGAAGCTGACCAAGGCAAGTCCTTTCACGGGGAAGAAAATCAGGAAGATTTTTTTTTTTTTCTTTTGAGAAGCATTTCAAGAAGCAAGATGGAATATTTGTACAAAACAGGTGCTTTTCCCCCCACCATGTGACCTGGGAGCTCCCCACTGATGTGGGCAGAATAGCTTTACAGCCACATTCAAAACACACACACACACACACACACACACACACACACACACACACACACACACACACACACACACACACGCAGGTTTTCTTCCCTCCCTCCACTTCCTCCCATTCTCTGGGGTCCCAAAGAGATGACCATATGGACTGTAGAAATCACACCACCATAAAAGCCCATCTGGGAGCCCTTTCCAGACTGATCTTTTTATCACTAAGGTTTGAATTCTTGCCACGTGTGGGTTTTAAGATTTTTAGGGATTTTTTTTTTTTAATCTAGCGGCCCTCACCTGCTTCCCTGTGAATGTTCAGAATTCACTGGGCTTGGTCAGCTAATGGGAATGATCTATGGTTTGACTTAAATGTGAAAGGAAAAAAATGGGAGAGGAAAAAGAAGGGAGGGAGAGAGAGAGGGGGGAAGAGAAAACTGCCTTTCATGCCTACTGCTATTCTGACATTTTGTCTCTCACCATCCACTTGGTCCTTCAATGGAAAGACTGGATAGAAAGCTGGGAGCCAGCCATGGAGAGGAGGAGTGTGTGTGTGTGTGTGTGTGTGTGTGTGTGTGTGTGTGAACAAAGCAGAGCCTTAGAGACAGAGAAGAGCCTGCTGGAGAACAGGAGCTTGCTTCGAGACCCCTAGTGCTAACGAATAGTTCCTGACCAGGTAGCTGTGGTCAGGTGACTCGGCTGGAAAGCCTAGCTTTGTCTTTTTACTTGCTGTGCAGCCTTGAACAAACAACCTGGCCTCTCTGGACCCCACTATTTCTCAGTCCTCAGATGAAGAAGTAAGCCATTACCTTGGGAGGGTACTGATGGGTTCAAGTGAACTAGAGCAGAGGGTGGGAGGTTTTGTAACCATGAACTGAAGTGGGGTGTGGGTTAGTAAGTAGCCATAAAAATATCTGTCCGGTGGTCAGAGCAACACTGTGTTCAGAACACAACGGCCCACTCAGAACACGTGGACAATTGAAAGGCACCAACCTTTGTGCTTCCTACCAGTTGTTTTGTTATTGTGTAAACGTCACTCAACTCTCTCAGCACCGAACAGACTTTTTGCTGCAGACCTGGGGTCTGGAGGTGTTATTTCTGAGACAGGCGAACTGCTTCTTGTTACTATAGCATAGTAACAACCTCGGAGCTCAGAGGTAGCCCTGCCCTGGCATGGTTTAGAAAAGTTTGATGCTTTAGAAAGAAATCCTGACTTAAAAGATGCCTACCTGGCATCGGGGCCCAGCCTCTCCAGCCATCCGAACCTCAATCTGGCCGTGTGCGTAGAGTAGAATCCTCCGAATGGAAACCATGTCTTACTTTTTCTTCTGGGCCTGCTGAGGAAGTCCCAGGCAGCGTAGACGTCTTGGGGGTAGGTCTGGGAAAAATCTCCCAAGATTTTAGGAGGGGCAGGCGGGGGATGAGAAACTTGGAGATTCGGTAGATCGCTGTAGAGCAGCTCAGACAGTCGGCGGCTTGCAGAAGACTTGTGCAAACACTTCCTCTCTGGACAAGGAGGAATGCAGGAGGCCACCGCCTGCAGTACATCTTGGAGTGTTGGAGGGATGTGCCTGCACTTGTGAAAGGGCGCCACGAGGATGAGGCCCCAACCAAGCCCAGCAGTGCCCAGTAGATGCAGAGAGGCGCCCCTGCCCCGCGTGCACCCACAGCCAGTGGGCATCCCTGCGGCCCAGGGGTCCGAGCCTCTCCACTCCCACGGGATGCGTCGGCTCTGGGGCCCTGGGACGCCTTTCCTCGCCCTGCTTCTGCTGGTTTCCATCAAGCAAGTAAGAACAGATTTTTATTCCTCATTCGTCTTGTTAATATTATCAGTTGTGCATGTTTTCTGAGTGTAGAAGCAATTTAGGCCCCGTGTAGGCAATTTGGGAAGAATAAAACCATATTAAGAAAATGAGGCTCAATCGCAACCCCAGCATTCTGCTCACTGTTCATATTTTGGCTGAATTTTTTTTAAAAATTCTCTTTTCTGTGCATTATTTTACACAGCTGAAATGATGAAGCACACATTATTCGTGTCCTGGTCTTTCTTTTATATCCTTCTAGCAGTATCTTCCCATGTAAGCATTTCTGAGCCACACGTTTATGTCTTTCTTTTTTCTTTTCCAAGGTTCCTGTCGCAAATACTTAAAAACTTTCTTACAGTGTTCTGTAGTCTATAATAATGAAAGACACCAGATCCAAAGGTCTATCAACATAAGCCACAAATCACAGTGAGTCCATCAGCTGGAGCTCACCCTCACTCACATTTGGGGTTACACATCTGGTACATCCTCACCTTAACTGAATATTCACACTACAGATATTTTGTGATCTATTTTAAAGCACATAAATAGTGTGAACACACCAATAGCCACGTAGCTCTAAGTTTGGTATCACGCATCTCTGCTTCTAGGATCTCATTTTATGCTCTCAGCAGCCCTGCAAGGGAGGTTCTCTTGTTAACCCCATTTTACAGAGGAGGAAACTGAGCCCATGCAGTTACTTTACATCCACCACTGTGTCCTAATGTTGGATAGCAGAGAGCTTTCTGGATGTATTAGCACGTGTGTAGCTGTGTTTAAGTGATGCCTCTATGTTAGGGTTTTCAGTAGCTTGTTTTCTTCTTATCCAAGAAGTTTAGGGTTTGCCTACTCCTTCCCTTTCCAGGGTTTCATTTCTTCGGGGCTGTGGTGGGGAGGGACCCCAGTGTCACTCATCTCGGTAAAGAAAGAACCCTAGGGAATGGGCATTGCTCCCTTTTGCTTTACAGTCCTCATTTGCATCTTCAGAATTAAAAAAATCCTGCCTTTCTGCATCCAGGGAGGGCAGGGGTGCCAGATCTCATAAATGTCCCTGCTCCCAGCCTTTCTGCCAGAGACTAGACAGGGCAAAGACATTGGTGCTGACTTTCCAAGTCCAAATTCTCCCTCAGGCTGCCCTAGTTCCTCAAGCATTGTCAACTTGGGGACAATTGGTGGTGTTGGGGGATATGACTGTGGTGGCAGACTTGAGGAACTACATCCCCAAGGAGCAGGTGACCTCCGTGTGCTGTTTCCACTGATACTGGTGGTTCCATTGTAGGGAGAGTTGACGGAATGTCCATCCTTGCTTGCAGTCTCTGGGGATCTCTATAAAAACCCAACATGTTCAGCTAACTGTTACACCCGGTTCACTGCTTATCCATATGTGTCCAACTGTCCAGCACACAACAGCCCAGCTCCATCCCTGGCCATTTCACTGTAAGATACATCCCACACATCATCCTGTAGGATGCTCCCAGTCAGAGTATGAGAAAAACATTGCTACTGAACCCATTTCAGAGATGGGCAAAAAGCTCCAGAGAGTTACCCGACTGCCTCTCCTCGACTAAACTCATGAGCCGGGAGCCACCTTGTCTACTTGGCGGGCTGTGGTCCTGTCTTCTGTCTTCTCTAACCCTCCTGGGAGCCGTTGACATATGACTATTTATATATAATACCAGGAGCATCTGTGGTACTTCAGGCTGGCTGACAATGCCAACCAAATCCTAACTTGGCCCTTACACTCTAGTGTTTCCATATTAATATTGCACTTGGGGGAGAGGTCTCCTTGCCCCTTGTCACCTGGACTGTGTGTGCAGAGATGCTGGCACTGTCTGTTCTGCAGCATGTGGCTGTGAATCTGATGACTCCTTTTGATTATCCAACTTTAACCTCAGAGTCTTTAGATGTTTATGCATTGCTGGGCTTTGCGTAGACATTCATGAAGTTCACTCAGACATGAGTTCCCTGCCTGGGGATATAAATGACTGTGGCGTGTGTGTTGCTGGCAGGAAGGCTTCATAAAATTCACTTAATGAGAAATTCTCAGAGATACTTTAGTTTCTAAATGCAAGTGGTGAATGGTGCTAGCTCACACCCACCCCTCACCCATGTACGTTATTCGGCATTAAATACAAACTATTATACCTAGGAGAAGCTGATTTTAGACATTGCTGGTTGGTGTATGAAAGAATGCATGGCTTATTTTTTTTTTCATTGACAAGGATAAAAAGCTTGGCAGTGCATTGTCAAAAACCTTTAAAAATGTGTGTACTCCCTGACCCAGGAACTGTGATTCACCCCATCCCCNCCCCATCCTCACCCCACCCCCCCCCACTTTAGCCCCTGAGGTCGGAGGATTTTCATCACAATATCCTATTAGCAGCATTTGGATGTAACTTAGATGTTCTGTGCTGGAGGATTTAAAAATTAAATCCTACCACATTTGTTCACTGCCTTATGTGTAGCCGTTAAAGGGGTGTTGACTTAGAGCAACCATAAAGCAATTTTGAGTACATCTTGAAATGGATACATCTTCTAGGTGGAAAAATAAAGGTTGCAGAACAATATGGCTTCCTTTTCTGTCTAGAATAAAACAGAACAGAAAAAGAAGCAAGATGAGGCATGTGCGGAGAGAGAAGGGTCTGGAAGGGAAGGGGAGGTGCTCCCTGAGGATGAAGGTTGTGATCCCCCTTTTGCCCGGTTTTGGTTACTCGAGTTTCCCTTTCTCTGTTCTGCAGTGTATTCGTGGTCTAACAAAGAAAGGTAGATTTGTGTAAGTGAAGCAATAAAGGCTCCCTTCCCCACCCCCACCTTAATCTCTTCTCAGCCAGGTTGGTCACAGATCCAGTCTGCCTATCCAAGGGAAAGGGGATTGGAGGTCAAGCTGGACCTGTCCACGAATCCCCTCTCCCCATTACACTGGCAATTTAGCTGTGACCGGCTTTAGACTCGCCTCCCATCTTTCTGATGTCTTTTAACTAAGTACCTGGAGGGACTGCCCGTGTTTCTCTAGCTCCTCTGAACCGAGCAAATTCAATAGGTTTTTTTTTTTTTTTTTTGCTCTAGTTTGTTTTCTACTGTGTGTGTTTATTGTGTACGTGTTTGTGCGCATGTGTGTGCCCATGCTCAGGCCAGAGGTCGATGTTGGTGTCCTCCCCAGTTGTTCTCCATCTTGTTTGTTGAGACGGGGTCTCTAACTGGTCCAGGCTCTCACTGATTCAGACTAGCTGGCCTAGAGGATGGGGCTTCTCTTGGCTCCTCCTTCCTAACTCTGGGATTATAGGCACGTACCCCACCCTAACTCTGGGATTATAGGCACATACCCCACCCTAACTCTGGGATTATAGGCACAAACCCCATGCCTGTGCAAAGCTCTTTATCAACTCCAGAGACTGGGTGTTTTGTTTTGTTTTGTTTTGTTTTGTTTTGTTTTGTTTTGTTTTGTTTTGTTTGTTTGCCTTTTAACTCTCACCAGTATCATTAGTCCTGGTAAAGAACAAGGGAGCTAGAAGGTTTAATTCAGAAATTGATTTCACAGTCTCTTCTTTAGGCAGGACTGAGTAAGGCCCCCTCAGGGCACAAACAGCCCTTTATGCAAGAGAGAGTCTTACAGCTCTGAGGATTTGGGAAACTTACTGATTAGCTATCAATTCATCTGCTATTTTTTAAAAAGAAAATGAGTTACTTAAGCACCAATGAGCCTGTTTATTAAACAATCTCTTAGTAAGCTTACTTGATGCCTCCTGGGTTCCAATTCAGAAGGGATCGCGTTATTAGCAGAGATTCCAAGCTCATTGCAAGATGAAGTGAAGAGATAAGCGCCAGCTACTGTATCCTCTTGCTTCCTCCTTATTGGCTAATATCATGATCCCCAGACTGTGTGGCAAGGTGCAAGGTGTACCATTATGAATTCAGTGGGTGCTATGGGATACATTAATTTTGGGAGGAAAGTATAACGATTGTGGCACTTTCCAGACACCATGCAAATTCTTAGCTCAAGATACCTATGTCTTGTTCTGTTTTTGGAGTGCTGGGATGGAGCCAGGACCTTGCACATGTCAGGCAAATGTGAGGGTGAACGATGTCCCAAGACCTGAATTTAATTGATTGACAGGGTGTCATGTAGCCTAGGCCGGCCTTGAACTTGCAGTGTTGCTACTGTTGCACTTGGAATTTTGAATCCCCTGCCTCCCGCTCCCAAGTGCCAGCCTCATAGCTGTGCTCCATCTCATTGCGTCTGCTTAATTCACTGTTAGATCATGAAAAACTTGGTGGCTTGTCTGCAGGTACTTCCGTAGAAAGCCAGTACCAAACAGAACAAAAGGGAACAGGAAATGAAGGTGGGGATATCTAATCCCATCCTAAAGTTTTCAAAGTTGTGCAATGCCCAATAGGTTCAAAGTTGTTAAGATATAAATATTTAAAACTGTTTGGACTATCTACTTAATAAACAGGACCTTAGGTTTTTTTTTTTTTTTGGGGGGGGGGAGGGTGTCTGGGAATGCCTTGGAAAATTACTGAGATAGTTAAAGGTGCCACGAACTGAGACATTTTGGAAACCTATGGACCATTAGTGATGGCACAAGCCCTTTTCCAGAGAGAGGGAGAGAGAGAGAGAGAGAGAGAGAGAGAGAGAGGTGAGATATGTAAGATGTATGTGTGTGTGTGAGAGTGATGTGTATGTACGTGTGGGAGAATATAGGTGTGTGATGTGTGTATGTATGATATGTGTGCATGAGATGTGTGTGTGTGTGTGTGTTAGTGATATATATGTGTGTTTGTGTGTATGTGTGTGAGTGTGTATGTGAGAGAGGAGACAGAGAGAGAGAGAGAGAGAGAGAGAGAGAGAGAGAGAGAGAGAGAGAGAGAGAGGTGAGATATATAAGATGTGTGTATGAGAGTGATGTGTGTGTGTGAGTGTGTATGTGTGTGATGTGTGTGTTTATGATATGTGTGCATGAGATGTGTGTGTGTGTGTGTGTGTGTGTGTGAGAGAGAGAGAGAGAGAGAGAGAGAGAGAGAGAGAGAGAGAGGAGACTGAGAGAGAGACAGAGAGACAGAGACAGAGAGAGATCTGTGGGCATGTGTGTGCTGATGCTCTAGGCTAATCATACAAGAAACCCACGGATCTCACTATGATTGCCAAGGTGTTGGGGGAGGTGGCATTGAACAGAGAAGGGGAGAGGGCGGATTAGTCTAACTACTTGGTGGTCAAAACAGCGCCCCCCATTGGCTCCAGATGGGGGTCACTATTTTTGGGATATTGGCTGGTTACATTTGCTTAGTTAAATTTAAATGGTGCTTAAGGGGATCCCCCCAGTTTTCCAGAGGCTCCTTGTCCCTTACTGCTGCACGTGTCATATCTTTAACATGTCACAAATCCCTTTTACTGGCTAGAGACACGCTGCTTATCTTTGCATCCCACTTTCCCCCTCAGCACAAAGCCTGACACACAAAGTGAACTTCAGCAGACGCCTCCGCTGAACAGCCCAAGAGAAAGGCTCTTCCTAAATGGAAGGAGAGGTCTAGGTTCACAGAGTGAGGCCGGTAGACGCACTCAGTTATTGGAAAGCCCCCAAGTGTGAGCAGTTATTTCCAAGGTTCTATGTACAGGACAGTTGATGTCAGGAAGAAAAACATCCCAAGGCCTCAGATAGGCCCGTGTCCTCTCAGTGGCACCAGCTCCAGTCACACACACATCTGTATGGCCCTTTCTTAGTCACACTGTTGGGTTCTGCCCAGTGAGATGCTTCTCTTTGGGGAATCTGCATAGACTTGGGAGTGCACCAGCATTAACATACAAGTGTGGGAAAGTTCAGCCTGACTGTTTTACATTCCATTAAAATGTTAACCTTGAAGATTTTGAAAAAAAAATCATTTTGTCAAGACAAATATAATTATATTAAGGAATAATGCAAAATTCAGATTTAATTTTAAGTATAATATAAGATGCCAAGGAAATAGTTTCTAGGTTTAGGCCACTTCGGAAGGAAATTGGAGGACCAGGGTGGGAGAAAAACAAAGCCACAGCTGGACTCACAGCTCCTTGGGAGTGATCTTGCTTTGTTTGTTTGTTTGTTTGTTTGTTTTATTTCAGAGACAGAATTCTCACCATGTAGCTCAGGCTGACCTAGAACTCATGATGGTCCTGCTCGAGCCACCTGAATGCTGAGATTCCAGCTGTGCATCACCATGCCTGGCTCTGACCATGTTTTTCTGTGTTCAGGTTACAGGATCTCTCCTTGAGGAGACAGTTCAGAAGTGGGCTAAGTATAAGGAGACGTGTCTGAAAGACTTGCACGACAATACTTCTGTGCAAGGTTAGTACATATCTTAGTTATCTGTAGCTGTGTAACAAACTGCCCTCCATTGTGGTGGCTTAAAGCAATGATCGTCATTTACTATTTCTCACAGTTCCCACGGGGCAAGGATTCAGGGCACAGTGGACATGACCTCTTTCTACACTGCAAGATCTGGGATATAGCTGGGAGATTCAAAGGCTGGGAGCTGAAATCACCAAAGGCACCTTCACATTCATATCTGCTGGTTGACACTAGTTCTTAGAGTAAAGTAATGGCCGGGGGCCATAATGCCTTTACCTGGCCTCTCTGTAGAGACCCAGCTTCCTTTACTGTCTGGCTTGCTTCATACAGGTTAGCCTGACCAGCAGCCATATTCCCTCTGTGAACAGGCTTCTCAGTCCCATGTCATTTCTTCCTCGTTCAGCTGCATGGGACAGTTATAAAGTCCAACCAGGCTCAAAGGGAAAGAAGTATAGATTCACTTCTCATGGCAAGATGATAAGATGGTCTGTGTCTAGGTGAGGCCTCTCTTACTAAAGCAATCTGTCTTGGCACACATACTGCCTTGCCATCCGACACGAGTGACTCCTGAAGGCTGGCCCCAGAAGCCATTTAGATGGGGCTCCTCATGTCCTGGGGTGTTAGCTGGATCTGAACAACAACATAATATCTCTCTTGGGTTTTTTTTTGTTGTTTGTTTGTTTTTTTTTTCAAGACAGGGTTTCTCTGTGTAGCCCTTGGCTGTCCTGGAACTCACTCTGTAGACCAGGCTGGCCTCGAACTCAGAAATCCGCCTGTCTCTGCTTCCCACGTGCTGGGATTAAAGGTGTGTGCCACCACTGCCCGGCCATAATCTCTCTCTTATAGTCTCCAGTATGTGTAGCGCATTTGAGCAAACATGCTGTTGGTTGCTCTGTCCACAGCCTTACCTGTCCATATGTTGACAAACAGGGTAAGGCCACATGTACCAAATACAATTTTTTAAAAAATTCAATCCAAACTAAACCAAGATGAAAACAAAACCATAAAGTGCCTTGACTTACTGTTCTGAGCATCAGGGACCAACGATGAAAGCTATCCTCCTTTCTCCTGACACCTGTCAATCATTCTATTCAGTTGCTCAGCAGTGATATGAGCCCCTCCGTTTCCCTGCTTACTTGACCCAAATCTCACAACAGCCTTCAAAAACATCCTTACTAGCTCTTCATAAGGACCCCCTTTGTCCAGACTTGATGTCATCTACAAAATCCAACTTTCAGTTCAAGGGAACGCTACTTCTGAGGTCAAAATAAGCCATGTCTTCTTTATATGGAGCCAGACTGGGAGCTGAATGGCAGAGCACGTGGTGTTACCTGGTATCCACATTGCCAGTGTCCCAAGGTAGCTATTAACTGGGCAAATCTGGGTCAGGTTTGTATGTAGGGTTTTAATGCCAGGAGTCTGTTTATTTACCACCGGAAGCTGGGTTCTACTCTTGTAAGAAGAAGGTGGGGGAGGGGTGTGCTTGGTGTCTGAGAAGGTTTGGGGCTCACAGTATGAAATGCCTTCATTGTATCATAGGAGGTCTCTCAGGCTGTATTCTAAGGTTGTGCCTTCTAGATACCAAGGACTGATTGATATATTAACCACTCCCTGAACTTGAGATGACCCAAACTCCTATGATAATCATTGAATCAATACTCAAACGTAAAGATATACGTACCTGGAATAGTAGTAGAGATATGTGTCCGAAAGCCTCAACTCCATAGATCCATCCATCATTCTACAGTAATTGTGTTCTGTACCCACATTGGTGAACACTTGACAATCATTTCATTGTGGCACACGAGTCACTGGCGGGACCTCTAAGCATCTTCCACTGACACCGAGTTTCTGTGAGAGCTCAGTTCATACAAAACAAAGCAAAAGTGGCATGGCATATACAGTGACTGGAGGTCAAACTGGGTAGACAAAGGCAGTGTCAGGGGCTACACTCAGCAGCCCTGTGTTCCTTGACTACTCTACAGAGAAGAATGTCTGTGTTGGTCTATGTGATGGTTATACCAGCTTTCAAAGATTGGAAACCAGGCTCCAAATGTCTGAATCTATTTCTACCAGAAGAACCTATGTGAGAATATTGATATTTTTTTCTACCTTCTCTTTTCCCCACAGGCGTATTTTGTAATGGAACATTTGATCGGTACGTGTGCTGGCCTCATTCTTCTCCTGGAAATGTCTCTGTCCCCTGTCCTTCATACTTACCTTGGTGGAACAAAGGTAATGAGTCTCATCTTACCCACGTCTGACAGTCCCTTTGAAGGACAGAGCCTCCTGGTAGAGCAGCCAGTGGGAAGTTAGGCAGGACTCTAACCAAACATTTCTCCTAAGTCCTCACACCTCATAAAGGTGTACTTGCATGATCTTAGCATTCCATCTTATTTTATTGCCCCCATCCTTTCTAAGTACTGGGGAGTAAATCTAGGGTCTCACACACGCTAGACAAGTGTTCTATCACTGAACTGTATCCTTCTTTCTCCCTTGTCGTCATGTAATTTGTAGGCTCCTGTCCCCTCTGCTTACAGAATACTTTTGGCCTAATGTATAGACTAGAGTACGATTCAGCTCCCACAGAACCTCACTGTTGTAGGAAGAATGCAAGGGCTTCAACCTTGGTCACTGGGAGAAAAGGGACATGAGAAAGACCTGAATGATCTTATCTATACAACATATGGCTTCTTGTACAGAGAGAAATGATTTTAAGACTTTCTTCACATCAGCTTTGAAAGGAGTATTATTAAATTGGAGTTGTTCAAAAATGGAACGTGGATGGAGCATTCAATAACTTTCCAGACAGGGAAACCACAGCCTAGGAGGCTCCAGGAATAGCCTTCCAAATTTCCAAGTGTAGACTATAGGGACTGAGTCTGACTTCTGGACTCCTGGTTCCGTGGGATGGTACTAAAGAATTTTCTGTACTCAGAGATTCTATAAGGTTCAGGCAGACAGTCTTCATGAGAATCAGCTCAAAGAGAGATAATAGCATTGGCTATGGAATCGGGAGCTTGGATGCCAAAGAGCGTCTGTAAAGTGAATTGATTCTTAAGATCATTTCAAGGAATGACGGAGCCTGAACCTAGTAGGCACTCCAGAAGTGAGTGCTAACGTGGAGCGTTTCCAAGGTTGAAACCCTTCATGCCTTTGGATCATTCGGGTGCTCCCCATTTACTATGAGTGTATGGACAGACACTACCTCCAACTCTACCATCTTCCTGCTCCTTCCCAGTAGCTAAAACGTACAGATCTCTCAACATAAAGAAAAAATGTGATTCTGAACCCAAGACTACCAAGAAGTTGAGTTATAGATACTTTATAAAATTAGGGTCCCAGTTTCTAATGTGTACTAAATGGAATTTGATTTGTAAAATATGGGAACTGACTGACTCTCTCATTTGGCATATATATATATATATATATATATATATATATATATATATATATATATGCTTTAAGTTTTAGAATCCGTATGGATTTCTACAATCCAACGAGAACATGGAGACAATGGAAGGGTTTGGAAAAGAGTCTCCCAAATATCAAGAGGTGCAGATGAATTCTTTGAGATGCGATTACAGGAGTGTGTTTATGTGACACAGAGGAAGTCAGATGGTGGACACGTGGGTTGTCTGGGATCTAGAACTGACCAGCGAGGCTGGGTGCTGATTGTGAAGAAAATTGTAATGCACTGTCCCTCTGTAGAGAAGAAAGATACAGAGACACAGAAGGTGTCAAGGCATGAGAGGGGCAGAGAAAGATGGGATGCCATCATTTACAGCATGGGATCTTGAATGGAGAGATTCAGGGAGATTAAGGTGGAGAGTCTGGGAGCTTCCAGAATGGTCCACAAAGAAATGGTGGCACTGGTTTAGATTCAGGCAGGGTCAGGAATTGGACAAGAAGGAAAAGGTTAAAGAAAATATTGGGGGTAGAATGGCTAGATCAGATGGAACAGAAATTGAAGGACAGAAAGCAGGAAATAAATTATTAAAAACAAATGTGGGCGCCTTCTCGCTCCCCTGACCCCCATTCAGCACAGCCTTATGTTTCACCTGGCCCAGTGTTAACTCAATGTCATCTGGGTGGTACCCAGCTTTTCTTCCTCTTCCTTTCCCATGGTGCCATGGTGGTGCTAGCCCATCAGCCTCTTCTTATCTGGCTGCTTCCTGGTGTCCTATTGCCCCAGCCTCAGGCCTCAGGCCCTGCAGCAACCTCCATAAAGCTTTCTAAACTGCCAGCCACTGTGCTGGCTCCCCATCTCAAGGTCACTGTGATTGGCATCTGTGACCCTCTGCAACTTGGCCCTGCTGACTTGTCTGGCATCCTTCCTGCCTTCTCTTCTTCCCCTCCAGACAAAATGAATCGCTCCTTGGCTCCTCCATCTATCTAGCTGTTGTTACCAGACACTTAGGTCCTTACCCACTGCCTCAGCTTCCCTGTATCCCAAAAGAAGTTAGGAAACAGAAATTATCAAACGAAAATGGTTGATTTACGATTTGGCCTAGCTCATAGTGGCAGGAAGAGTCCAATGTTCTTACTGTCATGACTGTGGTGACTTACAAGTTGTAGAGACAATATCCAGAAGATACATTCATTTAGTTAAGGCAGGTCAACCATCCATTCTTGGAGGAAGGTGAGTAAGCTCCAGGCTCTCTCCATCATCTCTGTTCTGTTACAGTTCATCAGTTGAGTTAATTTATATTCAACTCAGGCCTAAGGAAAGTAAGGTAGACATTATACCTTAAAATAACATATTTTTGAAAAATCTGAAGGCTCTTACAGGATGGTGGATGTGCACTTCTCACCTGCTCCAGCCCTAGCAGAATAGTTTGCCTCTTGGCCCATTCCTTTGTGAAGTACAAGGCCTTTTGCACCTTTCTTTGGCAGGCAGTTTTAAGTTTGGGTTCCTATATGCCTATTAAAGACACCAATTTTGCAAGTGAAAAAAGGTGTTAGCCTCATGGCCCAAAGGAGAGACATGAGCATCTCTTTCTTTCCCACCAGACCCCAACCCATTCTTTCAGCATGGGATCATGGCTACATCGTCCTCATACCATGATGGATGGATGCACTGTCTTCCTCTAATTATGGCTGCATCTCATGATGGCTGCACTGTCCCTAGCCTAGGTCTGAGTTCACTCTTCTCTGCAGGATTCCTCCTTAAGGCTCTGCCTATAAGTTCAACCCAGCCCTCAGTTATTTCTGATTGATAAATAAAGATGCTAACAGCCAGTAGTTAGGCCGAAGAGACATAGGTGGGGTTGAGGTTTCATGGGCTTGAAAAGAGAAGACCAAAGAGAGAGGAGGAGGAGGAGGATGCCACCATGGAATAAAGGAGGGATGTATAAGAAAAAAAGGACAAGCCACCATAAATTAGCTAAGTCATAAAAACATGGTCCTGAGGGCTGCCCAGCTAGAGTTAAGAGCAGCCCAAA
This sequence comes from Mus pahari, assembly GCF_900095145.1. Taxonomy (NCBI): domain Eukaryota; kingdom Metazoa; phylum Chordata; class Mammalia; order Rodentia; family Muridae; genus Mus; species Mus pahari. The sequence continues at coordinate 35,627,281 of NC_034603.1, read as the reverse complement.
TTAAACATAAAAATTAATAAGTAGTAACTTGAGATTATCGATAAAAAGTAAATTCTAACAGAGTGAAGGGTAGGCAGCTGCCCAGCTGTTATGCTGCTTAAGTCATTTGTAAAGATAAAGGCTGTGAGTTTGTCCTTATTCCGGGAACTCAACAACCAAAAGTTGGATAGAAACCCCGGGTGGGGGATTTTTAATATTTTCTTACTACAAATTCTCGATCTGTATTTCCCATCCTTCTAGAAAATTCCTCCAGCTTCTCCCCTGAAGCTGATGGAGCCTTGTCTTTCTGAGGCCTCTCTTAGCATTTATGACAGTTTATGACATTTTCATGTGCACTCTCCTAACTCAGCTTTGAGCTGTGCCCTCAGCAGAGTATTGTGAGTGGCATGGACAGCCCAAATGCCAAGTGGCATCATCATCATCATCATCATCATCATCATCATCATCATCATCGTTATTTTCTCATTGAACCAATATTTAGTAAGTACCCACTGGGTGCCAAGTACTGGAATATATTACTGACCAAACCAGATTAAAATCCTCCTAGAGCTCACATTGTAGTGAGAAGGACAGACAAGTGTCATAGGCATCCTCTGTTATGTATAGACGTGATATACTGTAGACACGATGACGCTGGAGATGGAACGGGAGGACTGGGGTCAGGGCAATGGACAGCTGAAGGTCTATTCAATGGCAAAGTGATACTTGGTCTAGACTAAGTATTTGAACCAAGAGGGGGCCGGCCATGTTCAGGAGAGAACACAGAACAAGCCGTGCCATGCTATTGGAGAGTAGCATGCCTCCAAGAAGGGGAGAGGGTAAATACAGATGGAGCGAAAGGGGGCGGGGAGGGGAGCAACATGAGGTGAGGGCAGAGACTGGGAACCCACTCTCTACTACCTTTGTGCATGGCCACTAATCCTTAGAAAGCCCTTAAAAGATTTTGAGCAGAAACATGACAGCTGGGCTATCCATAGCTGTGAGGGAAATACCAGCAGCAAAGTTAGCAATAAACCAGGGAAGATAGAAGAGGAAGGAGGTGGGAGGTAGAACGTAGGGTCAGATCTGGGATCTATGTGAAGTTAAGTATGGCTTGCTGGTGGAACAGGCTAGAGGCAGAAAGAGAGAGCAGAGACAGTTCTGAGGCTCTGGGGGGGGGGTGTCAGGATGGGGGCAGCTTTGGAGAAGGCAAAGAGTTTGGCTGGAGCCTATTGTCTGAGATGTCAGTTGGGCAAGTGGATGTACTTCAAGTGTACTGTAGGTACTGATCAATTAAACCTGTGGTTTAAGTGACTGGCCCATCATCTGCACACACGGACACTCTCACTCTGTCATCTCTCACATCACAGAAGACAGGCAGCAGTTATGGACTCAGTTCCCGATGACGAAATCCATTAAGAATCAGAGAATGTAAAGCTGGATCCAGGACACCAGCTCAGAAGTTGGTTTATCTTATCTCTGAGTCAGTGTGCTTTGCTCCCCCTTGTGTTCTCTTCTTCATGGCGCCACCTCTTGGCCATTAGTGAGAGGTGCTTCACTGAGCATGCCCAGATGAGCATCTCCCAGTAGACTACCTTACAGGGCTAATCACTGGGAACTTTTAACTTCGGAGACACGTGTAAACACTACGGACATTAGAGGATCATGGTTAGTTACAACATTTAGAGGCTTCGTGGTTTCTTCCCATCCCAAATAAACAGTAGGAATGCTAATGAGCTCCCAAACGGAGAAACGAAACCCCCTTTCCCTGGGATTTTCCACAGCTTTTTAGCTGAGGGTGAGGACCTTCCAGAGTGCTCAGGGATCTGGCTGTGTGTTTTGACCTTTCCTCTAGAGCCTTGTTTACTTTCAGAGAGCCCAGGAAGGGCCTACAGACACTGCTTGGCTCAGGGGACTTGGCAGAGGCAAGAGAACACCACAGATATTTGGCAGGATGACTCAGAGTGCTCAGAGAACCACAGCTTCAAACAAAACGTGAGTCTACCAGCTTGCTGATAAAGCACCTAGGGCTGGAACGTGGGGCACCCCAGGGGATGGCTGGCTTTGGGGGACATGAGACCTTCCACCAGCACATCTGCTCCAGATTCCACTAGGAAAGGTCCCCAACCACCAGAACAGCAACTCCCATTGGTGTCCCGGAAATTGACTCCTCTGTGAGAAGAAACATGAAATCGTATGGCATCTCAGCCTTGGCACCTGCTGTGTCCCATGTCTGGAACAACTTCCCCAAACAACCCAGCATTCTGGTTTGTGTTCAGTTGTCTCCTAGCAAGTGGTACTTGTTCAGAGCAGCCCAGTGGTAACTTCTACCACCACTTACCTCATCCAATTCCCCTATTGCGCCTGCCTCTCTCTCTGATATTCCTGGATGCTTGTTCTTTAGCTCTGTCTCCAAAACGCACATCCAGTGGCAGCTGGAGACTTGTGAGACTGAAGGAGGCAGGAAGACAAGGTTCTGGGGTCAGACTTGGTCACGTATCCAAAGAATTCCTCTACTGGCTGTGAACTTGCACGAGTTATTTCACTCTTGGTGCCTGTGCTTCCTTCAGTATCCCAGGGGGATCATATCTGCTGCATGGGATCATCACGAAGCTTCGGGCAGTCAAGAGACATACATTTTGTAGGAAAGTCTTGGCGGGTAGTAAGTAGGCTCTAAGTAGGAGTTGCGTTCTATTGCCAGGATCCAGAGAAGATACTGCTCAGTTACTCATCCCAGCAGCTCAGCAAACGCAGAGTAAAACCAACTCACCATGCAGACGTCCTCCACACACTTTCTTCTTCTCTCCCTTCCTCTCTCTCTCCCTCCCCATCTTGTCTCCTTGACAGGGTCTCCCTTTGAAGTCTAGTTGACTTCAAACTGGAGATCTTGCTGCCTCAGTCTCCTGAGTTCTACAGGTATAGAGCTTCCTCCCCCTCTCTCTGTCTCTCTGTGTCTCTCTCTCTGTATGCCCAGTTCCACAAATTTTCTTTCCGAGGCAGAATAGAAAGGTGTGTGTGTGTGTGTGTATGTGGGGGGGGGGCTGTGACTGGCTGTGGGTGGATGATTCTTGGGAACATGAGAAGGAGGCAAAGAAGCCCCTCCCTATGGAATCTGGTAGAGTCGATTGGCAGCAGCAGGAACCAGAATTCCAACACAATTAACGTTTCTCCTTTGCTAAAAATGAACCTGCAATTTTCTAAAACTCTTGCCGGAAACCCCACGCATAGGTAAAGAGCAGGTACTAAACTTCTTCTGTAACCCCAGTAGCCTCTGATTTTATTTGATCAGTCCATAATCCCAGGGAAGGTGTCTCTGGAGTCATCTCATAAAAGAGGAAGAAGACACACATGGGTCTGTAGACCCCTAGGGAGGAGAGTCTACCTTTACATCTTAGAAGATTTATGCATTGTAGGTTGAAGTACACAGGGTCATAACTTGGAACAGGCATTGGTAGGATGTCTGTGGTAGATTGGAGACTGGTAGGGCTGGCTAGCCTGGAGGCAGGAAGAGGGAGATGAGCCAGGAACTATCTTAGCAACTGCCTCTGGCGTGAAGAGGATGCACGTAAGAGAACAGGGAAGATGGGATGCAGGTTGTCAAGGAAACGATCTGCTGATGTGAAAGTGTAGATCGAAGGGTACCAAACTCTCTGGTTTCTGGCTTTGACTTATGAGATGTGAGGTTGAGCAGGAGAAGAGGCCTTGCCTTTTCATTTCTCCTGGCTTCTAGTTGTTTCTCTAAGGAATCCTTTGTCATCTTAACTTGAGCCAGCAAACCACCATTCTCCTCCACCCATTCAGTTGTGGCTAACTTTTTTCATTATTTAGTTGGAATTTGAAATTCCTTCCAAGAAGTAAGCGTGTGTGTGTGTGTGTGTGTGTGTGTGTGTGTGTGTGTGTGTGTGAGTGATATGTGTGTGGGGTATGAGTACTATGGAGACACTCATGCCAGTCTACTATGGCAATATATTTGACTTTTGCCACTGAGTTCCATGTTCTAGCCCTCAGAGTGTTTTCCCAGGTACAACAGAGTCCTTAAGGAATTGTTTGGTTTCATCTCACTAGAATCTGCATCTCTCTCTCTGGTTGTGACTCACTTTCTTTACAGCTAGGGGAACTGGCATGCTCCTGGCTGTCTTGAGTCTGCTGGGTCCTATTGGGCATAACGGGCCTTACAGTAGACTCTCCACATCTTAGGGTGTGCTTAGAAGCCCCCTTTAAAGCCTTATTTCCTGTTTGAGTTGGCAGAACTCTGTGTTCCCAATACAATTTTACTGTGTGACAGGTCTTAAAGGGCTCAAAGTGACACGTGTGATTTATCTCAAGTCTACCTGGTTTATGCTAAAATACCAAAGCTATGCTAACTGCATACTTTGAATGAAGCCCACAGTGTCTATCTTATCATCAATCTTATATTTGTAAATGAGAACAAACTGTCACCATCCTATTAGACACCACTCCTAAGTCCTAGCTTATGCAAAATAGGTATGCAAAATAGGCTTTATGTATAGTAGACACTTAAAACATGCTGAATGAAAGACTATGGATTCTGAATCAATGGGTCTTCGGTGGAGCCTGGGTCTCAATATTTTTCCCAGGTAATTCTTGTATGCGATTTATTGGCAGATGTAAGCCTTTGATCTCCTCTGGCAGCATCCTCAAGTCAGTGAGTAGAGAGACAGGAAAAAAGATTTCTCTCTAAAAAGATGAGCCAACTGACTGGGGGTGTGTGCCCATGACTGCAGCTCTTGGAAGGCTTAAACAGGAGGGTTTTGAACTTGAAGCTACTCTCACCTGACTACACAGCCAGACTCCATCTCAAAAATAATATTCTCCTGCAGAGAGAGAAGGCGGGGAAAAAGGGTATCACCTCTTTCCCTCTGCAAGTTGTTGTATTTCCAAGAATTCACATACTTAAAACCAAAAAGCTTCTGGCCTTGTTTACCTGTGTTTCACAGAGTGGGTTGAAATTATGCCCAAAAAAGGGCAGTGTTAGTAAACCTTTGCCCTTCAGAGTTTTGGCAAGCAAACTATGTTATGTTCAGCCAACAACACACTGGGAAACCTTATGTATGTTAAGTGCATTTCTTGGAGCTGTGTGTGGTATCTGTGCATAAGCACAAACGCTTATGTTCAGAGCCATGTGTGTGTGTGTGTGTGTGTGTGTGTGTGTGTGTGTGTGTGTGCATTTCTATTTAGTAGTATGGGGGTCAGTTCTTAGTTCATCTAACTTTAGACTGTTTTCTTTATTCTTATATAGAATGATTTCTATTTTCAGATACAGAATTTAATTGTCACACATTGATCAGTTATAAATATACAACATAGTTTAAAGTATTTTAAAATTTATGGTGTGTGTGAGATATACACCACGGCGCACACTTGTGTGGAAAGCAGGGAACAACTTGCAGGAGTCGGTGCTCTATTTCCGCTGTGTCAGTCCCTGAGACCGGACAAGGAAGCAAGTGCCTTTACATGCTGAGCCATCTTCCTGGCCCTAGGGTGTAATTTTAACAAGCAGTTGTGATGACTAAGACTGGTTGTCACTTAAGTGGATGGAGATCGCCTAAGAGACTAGGAAAGCAAATCTCTGTGTATGCCTGTGAGGGTGTCAGAATGAACTAACGAAAGGAGAAAGACATGCCCTGAGTTCAGGTTCTGCCACCCCATAGGTTGGGAGTCTGTCCGGGTGGGGTAAAAGTGGGGAGGAAGGCGAAGAGGAGAAAGCTAGCCCCTGTAGGACTTGCTGGCTTAGCTTTCTAGCTGTCATGATGTGATCTGCTCTCACCCCTTCACACCTCCCTGCCATGAGTAAAGTTATAGTCATTCCTCCTTCCAGTTGTTTATTCTGTCACAATATTCTGTCACAACGACAACAAACTCTAACAGAAGGACGTTTCATTTTAGTGATAAATTTAAATTATTAATATAACTTCATACTTAACAATCCTCCCAGCGTTCCCCACCCCCTTTGGGAAACATTTAAGCATTAAAAGAATAATAACATATCCACTACCTAGATTCAAATATAGTTACATTTGATCATAACTGCTTTCACCATCTTTCTGAAATGCCAGAAAATGTCCTTCAGATGCCATGGGATTTTACCCCTAACTATTCATTAGACACCACCCAGTATGAAGGGAGTTATTTCACATGGAAACACCTCCATGATTCCAACCACGTAAGATCCATGGCTGCTCCAGCAATAGCCTGGCATATGCAACAGATAAACAACAAAGACAAGGTGAATGGCGGCATCCAGGCTGTCTTTTGATCTCCACACATGCGCCAGACACACTCCCTTCTCCTCCCACTTCCCTGTAGGCTGCTGGGATTGCCGACACTGGCATTATTTGTCCAGTTTTTATGTGGGATTAACCCAGGTATGTGTATTATGCTTACATGGGAAATACTTCTCCCACCAAACCATCTCTCCAGCCCCACTGATTAAAATTTTTTTCTTTCTACACATAAATATGTGCACATGTGCACCCATGCTCAGATAATCGCATACAATCAAGGCTTCATATTAAGAACTGTGATTTATATTTAACATTTAGAAATTTTGTTTACCCTCTTTAGTTTATGTTTTTTTTCTCACTCTTTCAGTTAAATCTTACTTCTTATGATATCATATCTACCTAGTTCCCAGGATTAGTTTCACAATTAAGGTAGTAATATTGTGACTGATACCACAAACCTAATTTGGTAAATTTTCAGATGTCTCTCCCAGATCTTTTCTTCTCCTCGGCTGTATCTTGAGCAGAGAGCGCCACATTTCAACGAACCATCTTCTCTACATAGTGGTCTGATTAGTGGCATGTGCGGTTTGGCTTCGTCGGCTTTGTTACTGTTAGTCTTGTGCACTCTTTCCCTTTTCACTTTGTCTTTTAACAGGTGAGGTATTGGCAGGATTTGGAAGCCAATTTGGTGTAAAAAAGATACTTAGTTTTTATTACTGTTTCCTTTACCCCCTTCCAATGATTCCCTATTGACAGTTACTTTCATCTTCCAGCTCATTCTTCCTCCTTTCCTCCCTCCTTCCTTCCCTCCCTCCACACCCACCCTTCTTCTCTCTTCTTCCTTCTCTGTCTTCTTCACCTTCCTCTTTCTTTCTTTCCTTCCTTCCTTCCTTCCTTCCTTCCTTCCTTCCTTCCTTCCTTCCTTCCTTCCTTCCTTCTTCTCTCTCTTTCTTTCTTTCTTTCTTTCTTT